>NC_072403.2:101408928-101712857 GCF_028858775.2 Pan troglodytes
AGAACGGCCTCACATCAAGGAGAGAGCAAAGACCTCTCTTTCTCTCCATCCATCCTCCCTCCACTCTCCTGTGTCTCCCATTGGCCAAACCCATCTGGTAGCCAGAAGGCAAGGGAGCCTGGAACCTAGTCCAGGACAGAGATTGGATAGGGAGGGCAGGGAGTGGGTCCCTGGGTGGGGTGAGGTGCAAGGAGCATCACCAACACAAGCAGGCACTACATACTCCCATCAGAGGCAAGTTACTTATGCCCTTCTAAACCTGATTGCTTATCAATAGAACATCACTCCTTCTAAGGATTATTAGGAAGATTAAATGAGGGGGGGAAAAAATCTCAGGTACTTACAAAGCTCATTTCCTAGGAGTAATTTTCCTAGCCTATTTTCCTAGCCTATTTTCATCCCTTCCATCAAAGGAAACCCCAGGGAGGAGGGCCTCCCAGAGTGTGGCTGAGGACTTTCAGCTATTCTATAGCTAGCCCACCATCCTCAAGTGGCCTTTGAACTGGTCTGATTCAAACTGCAAATAACAATTTAGGAGATCCTAGAAGACTGTCCAAGGTCAACCCAGACTCAGACGTATAGGGCATTCCTGGGCAGGTTGCCAAGTGTGTATGCCCCATGGACTCAAGGGATCAGGAAAGGGCAGGTCATAATCCAACAGCCCCACTGTGCCTATGGACTAGAAAGGACAGAAATGTCTGATGATCCTCTAACTTCCCCAGGAAGAGAGATCTTAGAAGGAAACAATAGATTGGGGCACACTCCAAGTTACTTGAGAATTGGACCATTCTTTTGTTTTTTTCTTTTAACATGGAGTCTCACTCTATCACCCAGGATGGAGTGTAGTGACATGATCTCAGCTCACTGCAACCCCTACCCCCCAGGTTCAAGCGATTCTCTTGCCTCAGCCCCCGAGTAGCTGGGACTACAGGCATGCACCACCACACCCAGCTAATTTTTGTATTTTTAGTAGAGACAGCGTTTCACCATGTTGGCCAGGCTGGTCTCGAACTCCTGACCTCAGGTGATCCACCCACTTCGGCCTCCCAAAGTGCTGGGATTACAGGCATGAGCCACCGCACCCAACCTGGACCATTCTTAAGAATAAGAATAAAATAAAATCCCACAAAAAAATCAGTAGAAGTCAAATCCTCAATTATATTCTACCCCAAGCTAAAGAGTCATATACAGATTTAAGATATTCTAATTTACTACCATTTCAGAAATGTATAGTTGAACAGAACAGGAAAAGCCTTGATTGCTTTTTTTCTTTTGCTGACATCATTTGAATACTGTCAGCTTTCAAAGAAGAGATATGTTGAAAATATCCTAGAAATAGAAGTTTTTGAATTTAAAAAATCATGTGTGTAGAATCTTTCTGAATTTAAATAAAAACTGAAAAACACTACAAGAACCCTGAAAGCCTTTAAGAAACTCAGCGTAGGATCTGCTCAGTGAATTGGCTGCTGCCTTGGCCGCTCTGCACTGGAGCTCAGCCTATGTCTGGGGATGTCTCCCCGGGAGAGTGCTCTGAAGAATGTGAAGATTGGTCTCTGGGCTACCCATGGTTTCTGCTGTGGTATGTAACCATGGCAAGTATGTAACCATGGCTTATACTTGACAGGTGCTTAATAAATGCTTATGGAAAAAAAGAGAGATGGGAGAAAGAAAAGAAGGAGAGAAGGAAGGGAGGGAGGAAGAGAAGAAGAAAAGAAGGGTGGGAAGAACAGAGGAAGATAGTATATGGCTCTTCACACAGATCTAGCCTATTTCTGAGAGAAACTTCAGGAAGAAATAGCAGCCAAGTTTTCTACTTGCTCCAAACCTTGGGAAATGCCACAGTGTGGGTAAATATGAAGTGTTAGCTACAAGAGAGCAACTAGGAATGAGCTGACATGCAAAAAGAGCATAAGTCTTAGGCCTTCATCTGTCCAAGACTGCCTGAGATCTGAAGAGACTACAATATCACGACGACTAAATGCTTATTTTATTTCAACTAACTTTTCCTTCTTAAAAAAAAAAAACTCTTAATTTTTAGACATTTTTAGCATCATGAAAGAAGAGCTTTGTCTATTACCCATTAAAATTTAGCCAACTAACATTTACTGAGATTTTCTACAAATAAGGAGGCACTGTTCCAAGATAATATGAACTTTAAAATATTCCCTCTAAGAATGTGATCTCATCCCCTCTACTTTATAGATAAGAAAACTCAATTTAAACAAGTCACCCAAGGTACTGCACAGAATGGATGGAGGAACTACTTTGGAACTCAGACAGCATGACATGAAACCTTAATCCAAACTTATACACCCCATGGCCCAGGATGGCTTTGAATGCAGCCCAACACAAATCTATAAATTTTCTTGAAACATTATGAGACATTTTTGCGATTTTTTTTTAGCTCATCAGCTATCGTTAGTGTTAGTATATTTTATATGTGGCTCAAGACAATTAATTCTTCTTCCAGTGTGGCCCAGGGAAGTCAAAAGATTGGACACCCCAGCCTTAGTCCCATTTAATGGCCTAAGGCTAAACTCTACATTAAAGCCATTGAACTGAAAAGGGTAGAAGGGAAGTGATTAGCTGCTCCCAATCTCCTAAGTAAAGAAGCAAAGCTCATATAGACACTCAAAAAATGGATCTGTTGTCTCAGCCGGATTTAATTTGCAGGATTCACTAAGAGAAAAGGGAAAACAAAAAACAAAACAAACAAACAAACAAAAAACTGAAAAGCTTCCTAACCAACAAAAGAAAGAAAACTTCTTGTTATAATACAACTGTGGATTGTCATCATTCCTTTTACTAGGAAGACAAATGGCAAGTAATTTAGTACCCTTTCTGGTTTATATTATTTCTATACTGTATGCTAAGCCAAAGTATAAAATCCAAGTGTACTTTGGCTTGAAAATTTGAATTTTAAAGGGAAGAAGTTTGTTTCCTAATTTCAGTGAATTATTTTGCTGTTACCAATTAGATGTCTTGTGATGACAAGGAATATGAGAGCTATTTAAAAGAAACCTGTACAATGTGGCAGAGTAATTGCAGTCCTGAATAGGGCAAGCAATTAAATACAGCCTGCATCCTGCATCTTAGGGTATTTTGAGGCATCTCATGGCATTGTGCCTGGTTCCTGGGATTCACATGTTGAAAGCTTTTCACGCTTTCTTTTAAAATATGTATTTAAAGCTATTCATCCTCTCTTGAAGCAAGCAAAGGAAAGAGCCTTCTGCAGAATCCTGCTGGACTCATTCTAACCCAGGGAAGCCAAACAAATTTCTAAAGAGGGCAGCTCACAGCCTCCAGTTCACCTAAGACATTTGATGATCTAATGTCATTAAAATTCATTAAAAATTATTGAATAATTTTTGAGAGGCAGTCCCTCATGAAAGAGACATTATTAAAATGTTTTACGATTTTAAAAACATGCACATAGTAAAGTAGTCCAACAACACAAAAGAATATCCAATGAAAAGCTAGTTTCTCTCTCTCCTGACCTACAGCCCCCCAGTTCTCTCTAGAGGGAAACACTTGGCTTCAAATGTGCAGACATACTCATAACCATTACAGAGATTTATATTTTATAACTTCATCACCTTAACAGTTGACGAACATTTTTTAAAGAAAGAAAATGAAGAAGATGGAATTTTCAGATCTGTGCTTTGAAGGAAAAAAACAGAGGGAGGTGAAAGAGTAGCTGAGGGTGAGGGAAGGAGGCTGATTTTGATGGGGTAGCCAGAGAAGACCTCTCTAAAAAGGTGACATTTTAGCTGACCAGGAGAAGGAGAGAGCAAAATGAAAGTCAGGATGGAGTGTTTCCCAGGAACTACTGTTTTCAGCAACTGGAAAAACCAAGAAGGGGCAGGGTTTGGTGTTGGAGGAAAAAAAAAGGCCAATGTAATGGAAGAGCAGGAGTTTGGCAGGCACAAGGGACAGGTAGTTTTTTCAGCCAGGGTAGGGAGCTTGGATTGTATTCTAAGTGCCACTGGAAGCACTGAAGAAGTTTAAGAAGGGAGGTGGCTAGGCGCAGTGGCTTATACCTGTAATGCCAGCACTTTGGGAGACCAAGGCAGGATAATCTTTTTGAGCCCAAGAGTTCCTGACCAGTCTGGGCAACATAGCACACCTTGTCTCCACCAAAAAACAGAAAAAATTAGCCAGGTGTGGTGGCATGCAACTGTAATCCTAGCTACTCAGGAGGCTGAGGTGGGAGTATTGCCCGAGCCAAAAGGTCGAGGCTGGAGTGAGCTGAGACTGTGCCACTGCACTCCAGTCTGGGTGACAGAGCAAGGCCAAAAAAAAAAAAAAAAGAAAAAAGAAAAAAAAAAAAGGAAGGAAGGGAGGGAGGGAGGGAGGAAAGGACGGAGGGAGGGAGGTGGGTGAAATGTGTTGTATACTTTTCTTAAAGCTCACTCTAGGCCAGGTATGGTGGCTCATGCCTATAGCCCCAACACTTTGGGAAGCAGAGGCAGGAGGATCACTTGAGGCCAGGAGGTCAAGACCAGCCTGGGCAGCAGAGCAAGACCCTGCCTCTACAAAAAAAAAAAAAATTAAAAATTAGGTGGGCATGGTGGTGTGAGCCTGTAGTCCCAGCTATTCAGGAGGCTAAGGTGGGAAGATCACTTGAGCCCAGGAGTTTGAGGTTACAGTGTGCTACAGTAGTGCCACTGCATTCCAGTATGGGCAACAAGGCAAGACCCTGTTTCAAAAATTAAGAAATAAAATTAAAAAAATAAATAAATACAAGCTCACTCTGTTAGATTGCTTCCAAAGGTGGCCACAACCATCCATCCCACCTCACATGCCCTTTTGCAAATGGGCCTTTGCCATTTCTCCCTCTGTTTCCACTCCTCCTGAATCTGGGCAGGCCCTGTGACTTGCTTTAACCAACAGAATGTGGTAGAAGTGACAGGGACATAGTGCAACTTCTGAGATTGGGCTATAAGAGGTCTTCCTGCTTTCTTGGAGCCTTGAGCCATATGGAAAGAATACTGGGCCAGCCTGCTGGAGAGGCCCCATGGATAGTGAGGTCCTGGAGCATGCCAGAGCACGAGGCCCCAGTGTTCCAGCCATCCCTGCTGAGGGGCTAGACATGTGAGTGACACCACCTTGGGTTCTCCAGCCCAAACTTCAGTCATGTGAGAAAGTCCAGCCCACACTACATGCAATACAGCCTTCGTATTCCAGTTGAACTTGCCCTGCTCAGCTAACCCACAGAATTGTGAGCAAATAAAATGACTGTTTTTTGTTTTTTGTTTTTTTGTTTTAATCATTAAGTGGCTGGGCACAGTGTCTCATGCCTGTAATCCCAGCACTTTGGGAGGCCGAGGTGGGCAGATCACCTGAGGTCAGGAGTTCGATACCAGCCTGGCCAAATGGTGAAACCCTGTCTCTACTGAAAGTACAAAAATTAGCCGGGTGTGGTGGCTGGCGCCTGCAGTCCCAGCTACTCAGGAGGCTGAGGCAGCAGAATCACTTGAACCCGAGAGGTGGAGGTTGCAGTGAGCCGAAATCGTGCCATTGCACTACAGCCTGGGTGTCAAGAGTGAAACTTCATCTCAAAAAAAAAAAAAAAAAATTAAGATTCGGGGTGGGCTGGACGGAGTGGCTCACGCCTAGCCACTCCTAGCACTTTGGGAGGCCGAGGTGGTTGGATCACTTGTCAGGAGTTCAAGATCAGCCTGGCCAACATGGTAAAATCCCGTCTCTAGTAAAAATACAAAAAAATTAGCTGGGCATGGTGGAGCGCATCTGTAGTCCCAACTACTTGGGAGGCTGAGGCATGAGAATCATTTGAGCCTGGGAGGTAGAAGTTGCAGTGAGCCGAGATCACACCATTGCACTCCAGCCTGAGCGACAGAGAGACTATGTCTCAAAAAAAAAAAAAGAAAAAAACAAAAAAAAAAGATTTCAGGTCATTTGTTCTGCAGCAGTAGATAACTGATGAACTGATGAACATATTCTGGCTGATATGGGAAAAATGGATTTTAGGGGACTTACAGGTGGAAGCAGAAATAACAGGTAGGCCACTGGAGTGGTAAGAGAGAAATGAGTGAGAACAGTGGAAATGAAGAAGAGTCGATAGATTTGAGATAAATTTTGGAGGTGGAACAGATAAGATGTATTGATAGATTTAATGTGGGTGGTCAGGGAAAGGACTCCTCCCAAGCATTTGATTTGAGCAACCAGATGTAAGCTAATGCTGTTTATCAAAATAAGTAAGACCCAGATAGGAACGGGATTGGGAGGTGAGAAGTGAATCAGGGTCCTAGATTTCTAACATCCTAGTTACTGTGTATTGCTACAGAGCAATCTCTCTTAATCCTGCAATTTTGGCCATTTCTTAGATGTCTATCATGTTGTCTTTGAAATAAATAAATATTTATTTATTCAATAAATTGAATAAATAAATGAAGTTTTCTGACTACAAGCCATGAATGAACCAAAGATGACATTTGTGGTTATCCAAAAAAAAGTCTCAACCTAGTGAGATGGAATTGCTACACAGGAACTTTTAATAAAAATTAACTTTTAGGCAGGGCGCGGTGGCTCACGCCTGTAATCCCAGCACTTTGGAAGGCCAAAGCGGGTGGATCACTTGAGGTCAGAAATTCAAGACCAGCCTGGCCAACATGGTGAAACCCCATCTCTAGTCTCTACTAAAAATACAAAAATTAGCCAGGCGTGGTGGCATGTGCCTGTAATCCCAGCTACTCAGGAGGTTGAGGCAGGGAATCATTGAACCCGGGAGGCGGAGGTAGCAGTATGCCGAGATTGTGCCATTGCACTCCAGCCTGGGTGACAGAGCAAGACTCCATCTCAAAAATAAATAAATAAAAATAAATAAAAATAAATTGGCCGGGCACGGTGGCTCACACCTGTAATTGCAGCACTTTGGAAGGCTGAGGCAGGTGGATTACGAGGTCAGGAGTTCAAGACCAGCCTGGCCAAGATGGTGAAACCCCGTCTCTACTAAAAATACAAAAAAAAATTAGCTGGGCACAGTGGCAGGTGCCTGTAATCCCAGCTACTTGGGAGGCTGAGGCAAGAGAATCGCTTGAACCTGGGGGAAGGAAGTTGCAGTGAGCCGAGATCATGACACTGCATTCCAGCCTGGGTGACAGAGTGAGACTCTGTCTCAACAAAAATAAATAAATAAATATAAATAAATTAACTTTTATCCAGGTTCAGTGGCAGGCTCCTGTAAGTCCCAGCTACTTGGGTGCCTGAGGCTGAAGGATCACTTAAGCTCAGGACTGCAAGGCCAGGTTGGGCAACATACCAAGAACCTGTCTCTAAAAAACAAATTTAACTTTTTATTCATATAGACTTTTAAGGACAAGCTTCTGATATAAATAGTGCTATCACATGAGAGCAGAAAGCTCTCTCTTGACAACAGAGTCAGCAGTACAGAGGTATTAAATGCTCCACATGTCTGTAGATCAGTTTGGACTTGGCAACCCCTGCTTTGGATGGGAGAGTTACACCAACTTATATATTCAATGACATAAGTAAGCAGATACTCCAAGAGAAACAACCTCATTAAAAATTCACTAGAATGAAGTCTCAGAACTGTCACTTACACATACTGTTTTATTTTACCTAACAAAAATAGCAGGCACTATCAGTCAGCTACCTCCAAGCCATTCCCAAACCTTCTACAAGCCCACTTTCCAAATTAGAGCAGGGAAAATCAGATACTTAAACTCCAAGACCCTTTCACATCTGTTCAGTAAGCTGTAAGGAGGAATCCTGCTGGGGAACTTCTAGGAAAGAGTTTGCTTCCTGATAAAAGAGACTGACGAATCAGAAGAGTCGCCTGATATCACCATTTCCCAATTTGAACCCCATTTGTAAGAACATGGTACTTGGAGGTGGGGAGGCCATCTTGCAACCATGAAATAACCATGCAACCTGAGGTTGAAGATAAAAGTCCATCATGGGAATAGCAGCATAAAGAGAGGAAAGCTCTAGATGACCTTGCTGAACAGCTGCACTCTAACTGGGAAATGCCTACCTCAAACTTCTTTTTTTTCACCCAACAAGAAGCCATAACTTTATTAATAATACAAACAGCACAAATTTCAAACCAAGCTGCAGTTACTCTTTTGAAACACACACAAAAAGATCCTCATCTTCAGATTACATTAATTCCATGATAGCATTTACAATATCAGCACTGTTGTTCTTCAGGACTCCGACTGCCTTTGCTCACACATTTGCTTGTGACAAGACCAATCCTATATCCTTAAGTTTCACACCTGTTTCCTCAACCTCCTCCTCTTCCCTCTCCTCTTATACAGTTAAGTCTGCATGTTTTCTTGAATGTTTGAGACAACTTCACCTTGAACTTTGAACTTCTCAGCAGCTCTTAGCTGTGCTTGTTGAGATGAATCTTTGATCTTAGTTCCCCGCTCCCCCCTCCCCAAGCCAAACTGTGTAGGTGTTTGAAGCTAGGCTCTTGTAGACATCTGGTTTTGTGATGACAAAGAGGATATTCTTAGATTTCGGGATAGCGACTCTAGTAACCCTCATAGCCTTTCACAGACCCAGTTTGGACATAGCCATAGCCTTCTGTGCCTTCTTTTCTTTTCTTTCTTTCTGTCTTTTGAGACGGAGTTTCACTCTGTCGCCCAGGCTGGGGTGCAGTGGTGCAATCTCAGCTCACTGCAACCTCTGCCTCCTGAGTTCAAGTGATTCTCCTGCCTCAGCCTCCTGAGTATCTGGGATTACAGGAACGTGCCACCATACTTGGCTAACTTTTGTATTTTTAGTACAAATACTAGACTAGTACTTAGACTAGAGATGGGGTTTCACCATGTTGCCCAGGCTGGTCTCGAACTCCTGACCTCAAGTGATCCATCTGCCTCGGCCTCCCAAAGTGCTGGGATTACAGATATGAGCCACCGTGCCTGGCTATGTGCCTACCCTTCACTCTGACTGTGTTTTGCTTTCTTGACTGGTTCTTCATCAAATGCGGCTGCTGCTGCCACCTGGGCTTATTCTGTGGAATTTTGTTCCTTGAGTTCTGGTACTGATTCTTCACTGTAAGATTCAGTGCCAGACCTGTGCAGGGAATATAAAGATGGCAGCAGAAAGAGCCCACACTTCTGATTTCAGGAGAAAATTATAAGTCTATTCCTTAAGCTAGTGCTTCCCCACCTTGTCTGGTAATGGCACACATAGAAAATGATACTATTTGGGCCTAAGCGGTGGCTTACTCCTATAATTCCAGCTCTTTGGAAGACTGAAGTGGGAGGATTGCTTGAATAGGAGTTTAAGACCAACCTGGGCAATATAGCAAAACTCCCATCTCTACAAAGAAATTCAAAAATTGGCTGAGGCAGGAGGATTTCTTGAGCCCAGGAGTTCGAGGCCACAGTGAGCTTTGATCGCACCACTGCATTCCAGCCTGAGCAACAGAACAAGACCCCATCTCTTACAAGAAAAGAAAAAAGAAAGATACTATTTGTATGGTACAATGGTGTGTAAATGGACAGGCTACTTACAGCCAGAGGTGACTGGCCCGAAGACTTTAGTCACCCTCAGGCCTTGCCTAGCTGCCCTAAAGGCTGAGGGGATCAAAAACTTGGCCATACCTGTAAGCCATTTATGGCACCCAAGTGGTGGTGGCGAACCAGTTGGGAAGTTCAGCTTAAGCCATGTGGATGGGGTGCTCTAAACTTTGCAGCAACTGACACAATATATATCCTTTATGAGTGGAGAGAAGAAAGGATGGATGAACTTGATCATATACTTGGTGATGAAATTCAGGAGTCATATCATATTTAGAGGATCCTGGTAAAGGTGTCTCTGGATATTACAGGAGACAATTGAGACTCCTCAAGAAAGGGACCATGGCTGGGTGCGGTGGCTCATCCCTATAATCCCAGCACTTTGTGAGGCCAAGGCAAGAAGATCACTTGAAGTCAGGAGTTCAAGACCAGCCTGAGCAACAAAACAAGACTCTATCTCTACAAAAAATAAAAAATAAAATTACCTAGACACGGTGGCATGTGCCTGTAATCCCAGCTACTTGGGAGGCAGAGGCGGAAGAATCACTTGAGCCCAGGAGTTTGAGGCTGCAGTAAGCTACAACGGCACCACTGCACTCTAGTGTAGGTGACAGAGAGTAAGACCCTGTCTCAAAAAACGCTGGAGGGGGGACCTTGCTTTTACTTCTCTCTACACTTCTCCCTTTATTCTTCTCTCTCTGCATGAAAATTGGCTTTCTGTGCTTTTCCTACCAGAGGGCAGGAGACAGCTGCCCCACCCTCCTGGTCCCAGTGATAGTGGGCCCATCCTCTGGAATCAGGCTTCCTAGGTTTAAATCCTAACTCCATCCTTAATATCTGTGTGACCTGTAGCAAGTTACTTAACCTCTCTGTGCCTCAATTTACTCATCTCTAAACTAGTGATAATGTAATATACCTCAGTAGGGTTGTGGGAAGGAATTAAATCCATTAAACTATATAAAATAATTTAGGACCATGTATTACTCTGTTTTCATGCTGCTGATAAAGACATACCTGAGACTGGGCAATTTTACAAAAGAAGGAGGTTTAATTGGGCTTACAGTTCCACGTGGCTGGGGAAGCCTCACAATCATGGTGGAAGGCAAGGAGGAGCAAGTCCTGTCTTACATGGATGGCAGCAGGCAAGGAGAGAATGAGGAAGACGCAAAAGCAGAAACCCTTGATAAAACCATCAGATCTTATGAGACTTATTCACTAACACGAGAACAGTATGGGGAAACCACCCCCGTGATTCAATTATCTCCCACTGGGCCCCTCCCACAACACATGGGAATTATGGGAGTACAATTCAAAATGAGATTTGGGTGGGGACACAGAGCCAAACCATATCAGACAGTAAGCACTATATAAGTGTTAGCTATTATTATCTTTAATTCCCAAGCAAGAAAATCTGATTGGCTGAGTTTGAGCCAGTGGTTCACTCCTGGCCTAATCCCCTAATTGTGCACTACATATCACTAGGTACTAGTCCTCTCGAGCATTTGTCTCAATTGTAATTTAAGATTTGATTGAGGACTGTATTCACAACTAGACTTTGGGACCATCTTCTTTTGTCCACCATTCTATTCTCAGTGCCTAGCACAGTAGCTATAATCTGGACGAAATATAATTGTAGTGTATACCACTTACATTGTACTTTATGTGCAGCATGTATATATATATATATATATATATATATATATATATATATACACACACACATAAATAGCTTGATGGTGGTCAAGTCCCGATAAATATGTGTTGAAGACTGAATTAATGGTCCCCTCCACTATGGCTGGAGATGCAGCTGTGTGGCTGCAGAGGTCTACCCTCAGGGATGGAGAAGTATTTCCTAATAAAGGGGTATAAGCCAAACAGAAACCTCCAAATGTATCTGCCATTGCCAGGCACAGGGAATACAAAGTCAAATAGATGTTTGGCAGACATTGTTGGCAGCATAACCGGTTCCTCCCTCTCACCTCCTTCATCCTTAGTTTGGTAACTTTATTTATTTATTTATTTATTTATTGAGATGGAGGCATGCTCTGTCGCCCAGGCTGGAGTGCAATGGCGTGATCTCGGCTCACTGCAACCTCTGCCTCCCAGGTTCAAGTGATTCTCCTGCCTCAGCCTCCTGAATAGCTGGGATTACAGGCACCCACTACCATGCCCAGCTAATTTTTTGTATTTTTGGTAGAGACGGAGTTTCACCAGGTTGGCCAGGCTGGCCTCTAACTCCTGACCTCAGGTGATCCACCTGCCTTGGGCTCCCAAAGTGTTGGGATTACAGGCATAAGCCACTGCACACAGCCTAGTTTGGTAACTTTAAATGTTGGGTATCAACACACTCAGGGAAGGAACCCCAGACCAGAAGTTGAATCATGGTTAGTCTATGGTAATTATGGTAACCACTCCCCTATCTTTGTCATCCAGTGATAACCAATGACATGTGAAAGGATACATGTCTCAGGGGCATCTGATAAGAAGTTGTTCCCCAGTTGAAATAAATACTGTGAGAAAGCCTGAAACCTTTCTTGCCTGGATGTCATCAAAGACAAAAGCCAAAACTGAGGGTGGTACAGTAGAATGACAGAAAGAACCCAAGGCCACATATGTTTATCATATAAATTATTATTATTATTTTTTTTGAGACAGGGTCTCGCTCTGTCACCTTGGCTGGACACAATCATGGCTCACTGCATTCTTGACCTCCTGGTCTCAAGCGATCCTCCTTAGCTCCTCCCACCTTAGCTTCCCAAAGTGCTGGGATTACAGGTGTGAACCACCCTGCCCAGCCTACATGTTTTTGTTGTTTAAGCCACTCTAGGCAAGCACACTCTTGTAGCCAAACACAATGTAACTGATAACTATAGTCCCCTTACCTTAGGAACTGAAAATGAGGAAGGAAGACAGATCAGAAAATCAGAAGCTTAAAGTTAGGAACAGAGAAGGATGCCCACTATCACCACTCCTATTCCACAATGTACTGTAGATCCTTGACTGCATAAGATTGGAAAATGAAACAAAAGAATTGTGACACTAGAATTGTGCCATTTATTTTATTTTATTCATAAGATAAAAAATTGATAAATTGGACTTTGTCAAGATTAAAAAAACTTTTTCACTGCAAAGAACCTGTTAAGAGGATGCAAAGTCAAGCTAAGGACTAGGGTAAAATATTTGCTAACCACATATCTGACAGAAGCCTCATATCTAGAAAGTATAAGGAATTATCAAAACTTAGGGGAAAAAATCCAATTAGAAAATAGCAAAAAACATTTCACTGACAAGGATATAGTAATGTCAAATAAGCACATGAAAAGATGTTCAACATCATTAGACATTAAGGCATGCAAATTATTATTATTATTATTAGAGAAGGGTCTCACTCTGCCACCCAGGCTAGAGTACAGTCATAGCTCACTGCAGCCCTGAATTCCTGGGCTCAAGCAATCCTCCTGTCTCAGCCTGCCAATTAGCTAGGACTACAGGCTTGTGCCACTATGCCCTGCTAATTAAAAAAAATTTTTTTGTAGAGACAGGGTCTCACTATGTTGCCCTGGTTGGACTTGAGCCCCTAACCCCAAGCAATCATCCCTCCTCAGCCTCCCAAAGTGTTGGAATTACAGGCATGAGCTACCACCCCCTGCCCAGAAATGCAAATTATTAAGACCACAGTGAGATACTACCACATAACTACCAAAATGACTGAAATTAAAAAATAGTGACAACACCAAATGCTGGCAAGGATACAGAAAACCCAGATATCTCATACATTGGTGGTGGGAAGTGTAAAATGGTATAGCCACCCTGGAAAACAGTTTGGCAGTTTCTTAAACACTAAACATGCGACTACAAAATGACCCAGCAATTGCCCTTCTGGTTACTTATCCCAGAGAAGTGAAAACTATGTTCATATGAAAACATGTATATGAATGTTCACAGCAGCTTTATTCATAATAACCCAAACCCAGATGCTGTTCAATGGGTGAATGGCTAAACAAACTGTGGTATATCCACACTGTGGAATACTACTTAGCAATGGAAAGAATCAACAGTTGACACACACAACAACTTGGATGAATCTCAAGGGCATTATGCTGAATGAAGAAAAAAGGCAGCCTCAAAAGGCCACATACTGTATGATTTCATTTACATAATATTCTGGGTTTTTTTGAGATGGAATCTTGCTTTGTTGCCCAGGCTGGAGTGCAGTGGTGTGATCTCGGCTCACTACAACCTCTGTCTCCTGGGTTCAAGCGATTCTTCTGCCTCAGCCTCTCGAGTAGCTGGGACTACAGGCATGCCACCATGCCTGGCTAATTTTTGTTATTTTTGGTAGAGATGGAGTTTTGCCGTTTTGGCCAGGCTGGTCTTGAACTCCTGACCTCAAGTGATCCGCCCCCGCCTTGGCCTCCCAAAGTGCTGGGATTACAGGCATGAGCCACCGCGCCTGGCCTATGTAACATTCTTAAAATGACAAAATTATAGAGATGGAGAACAGATTAGTGGTTGTCAGAGATTAGGGATGGTGTCAGGGAGGGGGTTGGGTGTAACTATAATTAAGTAGCATGAGGATGATTCTTTGTGGTGATGGCATAGTCCTGTATTTTGATAGAATGGTGGTTATATGAAACTACATATGTGATAAAATTGCACAGAGCTACACACACACACACACACACACATTGTACCAATGACTCAATATCATAAAGATGCCAATTTTTTCCAAATAGCAGTAGTAGGAAACATTCTTGCTTCCATTACATGAAGGCTGCAGACTTTTTGTGGCCATATTGGACTCTGCATGATTCCATTTGTCTTTTCATTCTGGATCCCCAGGGAAGGTGCAGCCACTCTTTGGGGCATGATATTCTCATGGCAAATGGCAGAAGCTCAAGGGAGGTAGGGGAAGCACTAAAGCATACAACATATTTTAAGCTTCTGTTCCAATGTGGTGTTTGCCAAGGCAAGTCAACACAAGCCCAAAACCAATGGAGCAGACTGGTTTACCCCACCTATAGAAAAGCATGGCAAAGATGGAAAGGGTACGAATAATTGTGAATGAACAATGCAATCCACCACATATATTTACTGAGATTTCAAATTAAAATCTCAAGTTTATCATAACAAATGAATTAGAAAATGTCTATGAAGGAGAAAAGAGCTAAGAATACTTGAGATCTGTATAAATAAAAAAGAGAAAGTCAGGGTAGGACTTGTATATTTGGAAATCAACACTTGAAATAAAACCACAGGCTAGGCACAGTGGCTCACACCTGTAATCCCAGCACTTTGGGAGGCCAAGGCGGGTGGATCACTTGAGGTCAGGAGTTCAAGACCAGCCTGGCCAACATGGTGAAACCCTGTCTCTACTAAAAAATAATTTAAAAAAAATTAGCTGGGCGTGGTGGCATGCAACTGTAATCCCAGCTACTCAGGAGGCTGAGGCAGGAGAATCGCTTGAACCCAGGAGAAGGAGGTTGCAGTGAGCCAAGATCATGTTACTATGCTCTGGCCTGGGCAACAGAGCGAGGCTCTTTCAAAAAGAAAAAAAAAAAAAGAGAGAGCAAAAAAGAAAGAAAGAAAGAGAAAAGAAAGAGAGAAAGAGAAAGAAAGAAAAAAGAAAACCAAAGATTTCAGGCAGTATGATGCTAGCAGAGGGATAGACAAATGGAACAAAATAGAGGACCGAAAACAAACCTATATGTGTATAAAAATCCATTGTAAGAGAGTTCTGGCATTGCAAATGAAAGGAGAAATGAATTTCAGATAGAATGTGGACTTACACATGAAAGGCAAAATTGTAACACTTGAAATAAAATATGGGAGAATATTTTTATATCCTTGGGGTCAGAAAGGACTTCTCAAAACACATGAAACAGGGCAAAAGACACCATCGATTAACAAAAGAGGAAACAGGACTAGCTATTAAACATTAAAGATGCTCAGCCGTACTGGTAATTGGGGAAATACAAACTACAATTATTATGAGAGATCATTTAGATGAAAACAAGTGCTGGCAAAGATTGTGGGACATGGATGACTTTCTTTTTTTTTCTGAGACGGAGTCCCGCTCTGTTGCCCAGGCTGGAGTGCAGTGGCACGATCTCACTGCAAGCTCCACCTCCTGGGTTCACGCCATTCTCCTGCCTCAGCCTCCCGAGTAGCTGGGACTACAGGCGTCCACCACGATGCCAGGCTAATTTTTTGTATTTTTAGTAGAGATGGGGTTTCACCGTGTTAGCCAGGATGGTCTCGATCTCCTGACTTCGTGATCCACCCGCCTCGACCTCCCAAAGTGCTGGGATTTACAGGCGTGAGCCACCATGCCCGGCCGGATGACTTTCATATACAGGTGTTAGAAATGAAAATTGGTACGACCACTTTAGAAAACAATTTTAGAAAACAACCAGTTTAGACAGTTTGACATTACCTAGTAAATTTGAACGTGCACTTACCTTAAGACCTGATGATTCCACTTCTAGGTATATATCCTAAAAAACATTCTTACACACATGTATCGGAGAAATATTTAAGAATATTCACAGCAACACTGTTTGCAATAGCAAAAACTGGAGCCAATCCAACATCCAAAAGTAGAATGGGTAATTAAATTGTGTTATGTTTTTACAACAAAATACCTATATAACAGAGAAATCAAATAGGTGAATCTCAGAAACATAATGCTGGGCAAAAGCTGCAAGTTGCATGGGAATAATGCGGAATGATTCTATTTTAAAAAAGCTCAAAAACACGCAAAAACAAACCATGTAGTGTTTAGGGACACATATATTTGTGATAACATAATTATTAACACAAAACTTAGGATGGTGGTTTCCTCTGAAAGAGAAGGATATGATTATAGAGCGGCAGATGGAAGGGTTCTTCCTTGAGTGGAAGCTTTAGCAAAGGCAGTTTCAGTGGAGTGGCAGGGATGGAAGCCAGAATGGTGTGTTGAAGGCTGCGTTGAAGCTAACAACATGAAAGACAGCTAATGCAGTCAGCTCATTAAAGACATGTTGTTGAAAATAGGAGCAGATTATGTTATCACAAAGCAGTGAAAATGATCATTTGCAGAGCAAACTTCTTTCTCACAAGGCAGAAGGAGGGTGAGCTAGGGTGAATATAAGAGGCTGGCTGTGATTGAGCTGAACGTAGGGGCAAGAACAGAGCTGCAGCCTGGGAGCCCTCCTCATAAAGAGGGAGATTTAGGAGTCTTCTTCGTTGGTCGCCCAAAGACTGTCTGCCCACTTGGAGATAAGCAAGCAAGATCTCCAAGCAGCTCAGCCACTGCCTGCTTTGGCTCTCATGAGACCTCCTGCCAGGAATCCCCATTAATCAAAGTCTGGGAACAAAAGCAGACCAGTCAGTTCCCAGGAGCGCTCACATGTCTTGCAGCCTGGCTTGGGCTTTCTGTTTCTTTCGGGGTCATTGCTCTGACTACCCACAAATATAACTTAAAATCTCATCTCAATGTGACTTTCTGGTGATGTTTTAAAAGCCTATCAGGGAAACTGAGCATTTGCATCTTTGGAAGTTTATTCGGGGGACTAGCTAGGAAAACTCAATGTGGAAAAGTACAAGAGAGAAATGATCACATTGAAAGGTCATGTGGCTGGGCGCGGTGGCTCACGCCTGTAATCCCAGCACTTTGGGAGGCTGAGGCAGGTGGATCACAAGGTCAGCAGTTTGAGATCAGCCTGACCAACATGGTGAAACTCCGTCTCTACTAAAAATACAAAAAAATTAGCTGGGCGTGGTGGCAGGCACCTGTAATCCCAGCTACTTGGGAGGCTGAGGCAGGAGAATTGCTTGAAACCAGAAGGTGGAGGTTGCAGTGAGCCGAGATTGCACCACTGCACTCTAGCCTGGGCAATAAAAGCAAAACTCCATCTCAAAAAATAAAAAGAAAGGTCATGTGTACAAACTTTGACTTTGAGGGTTATCTAGGAACTCATTAGTAACCTGCCTGGAGAGAAACCTGGAGCTACAAGCCAGCAGAGAAAGGAAATGTGTTCTTCTATCAGCTCCAGGTGTAGAGCAACAGGAATGGGGCACAAATCTGAAGAAGGGCTGGGCGCGGTGGCTCACACCTGTAATCCCAACACTTTGGGAGGCTGAAGCTGGAGGATTGCTTGAGCCCAGGAGTTCAAGACCAGCCTTGACCTCCTCTGTGTTAAACATAAAAAAATTAGCTGGGCATGGTGGTGCATACTTGTAATCCCAACTATTCAGGAGGCAGAGGCAGGAGGATTGCTTGAGCCCAGGAGTTCAAGACTGCAGTGGGCTACTGCACTTCAGCCTGGGTGACACAGCAAGGCCCTATCTTAAGGGGGAAAAAAAAGTCTGGAAAAGGCCAAAGGATACTCAGAAGAGAGATTTCACATCCTGTTAGGTAAAACTGCAGCTGTGACTATGGGGTTGGGGAAATTTCAGAAGCAGTAGGAGAAAATCAAGAACTTCCCCTTCCTAGTGTGGAAACAGGCTCTTGGGATCTCTCCTGCCTAATGATCCCTGAAGGAGAGAGGGAAACAAACATCTTAAGGAAAAGGAAGAAATCATCATGTTTCTTTTCTCCTGGAAACCAGGCCTGTTTCAGAGGGAATAAGAAAAGTCGGCTGGGTGCAGTGGCTCATGCCTGTAATCCCAGCACTTTGGGAGGCTGAGGCTGGAGGATCACGAGGTCAGGAGTTCGAGACCAGCCTGACCAATATGGTGAAACCCCATCTCTACTAAAAATACAAAAATTAGCCAGGGGTGGTGGTGGGCACCTGTAATCCCAGCTACTCAGGAGGCTGAGGCAGGAGAATCACTTGAACCTGGGAGGCGGAGGTTGCAGTGAGCCTAGATCGCGCCATTGCACTCCAGCCTGGGTGACAGAGTGAGACTTCGTCTCAAAAAAAAAATTATAAGAAAGAAAGAAAAAAAAAATCAGATTCGTGATAAGCTTGTCCCAAAACCTCAGGTAAGATTGATAGTCCATTTTAGGGTGCTGCTTGCCTCCTCTTCCATCTCTCCGCCTTTGGAGAGCAGATACCTGTCCATGCTTCTTCAAAGGGTGGAATGAGATCCCATCCATCTTACATGTATTCAACAGTAGCTTATTGAATGCTTCCTGTGTTCAGGGAGCTCTTCTAGGTATTGAAGAAGTGGCTGTGAATGAAAATAGACAAAACCAGACTGAGATAATGGTATGTAAAGTGTGATATGAATATGGGGGTCAGGCTCGCTCAATGCTTTTGCCATTTCCATATGGGATGATTCCAACAAGATACTTATAGTCAAGCTGTTAGAAATAAAGGCTTCCTTTCCGCTCTCCAGCTACCCCAATAAATCTGGGTCATTCATCATTGTTGTTCAGTTTGTACTGAGCAGCCCCAGTTAAGTGAGCTATGGTTATATTGAAATATCCACTTGGCCACGAATTGAGTGAAGGTGGGAGGTTCCTCCTGCTAATTCTCCTCCCCTTCCAATACACTTCCTGGCAACCCCCACGCGGAAAACCTCACCCTACTATAGTCCCCCTTCCTCCCACTCTTCAGAAGGCGGTGGCCCCACCCAGGAGAGGGCTGCAGATCGGGGCCAGCCCCAGGGCCTCCGGGGTGCCACCTCTCTCTCGCGAGGGTCCCTGCCGTGCCCCGGCTCGCCGCTGGGAGGCGCTGCGGCACCGGCGTAGGAGCCGCCGGCGGGGTGGGGCGGGGTCGGCGGGACGGGGCAGAGGGCCCTGCGGCGGCGGGCGCGGCGGGCTCGGCCACAGGTAACCCGCAGGAGCCGAGAGCGCTGCCTGGCGCGCGGGCGGCTGGAGGCACGGCGCTGGGCGGCGCCGAGGCCCTGGGGCCGCCGGAGCCAGCGGGAGCCAGTCCCCGTCTTCGCCCCTCGCCCCCCACCGTGTCGCCGGCCTTGGTCCCTGCGGCGCGGACGTCCGGCGCGGGAGAGAAAGGTACCAGGCGACCTCGCCGGCTCCCTGGGACCCCCGCTTACACCGGGGTGGGCGCCTCAGGTCGGGGAGGACGCTGTCGGGGGAAGGGGGCGCTGCTCCCTCGGCACCCCAGGATCGCCGACTGCCCGCGGGGGAGACCCGGACACCGCGCCTCGCCCCCTGGCCTGCGGCCTCCGAAAACGCCCGGCGCGAGGGGGTCCCCCCGGGGCGCCTCCCTCTTCGCCTGGCATCAGTTGCCTCCCTGGAATATGGAACTTCGGGCGAGGGAGGTGGAGAACTTTCTTCTGGGGCTCGTCCCTCGTTCTCCTGCTCGCTCGCAGTTTGAAGGAAGGGCGGTGGGGGCGGGGGTCCGAGTACCCCGCGGTCTGCGGCGCGTAGGAGGGTACGTCCCTGGCCTGCGGCCGCCTCCGAATGACCCCGTCCCTCCCCGCCCTGGACGACAGCACTAGGGTGCAGTCGCAGGAGAGGGGCCGATACCCCTCAGGAGCCCCATCGGCGAAGCCTCAGCAAGTGGCATCTCCCGGGGTCCAGAGAGTCGGCGTGCTGTCTGGTTTGGGTCCAGACATCAGCTCACCCAAGCTTATCTTGGGCTTTTAAGTGTGTTGCTTCCGGTAGATCTCGGGGACTGGAGGGGAAGTGCAGCATTATTTGTGACCCAAGAGGGACTTGAATGTCTCAAAGCTGGTCAAGAATGTTTCCCCCGCGAGGTAGCATGAGATGGGTCACGTGGTAGTAAAGAGCCACTTCGGGCCCGTGAGATGGAGTTCTGACTCCACCACTTGTTAGGTATGTGACTTTGGAAAACCCACTTCTTTAAACCTTAGTTTTTAGAACTCGAAACTGCAGGTATTGTACATAACCTCGTAGTATTGTGTTCATGCAGTGAAGTGATGGGAATGAAATGCTTGGCATTGTACTCTTGTGTGTTAGACACCTTTTGCGAACCTGTTGGATGTTGAATTCATTCATGCTTAGGTTCTGTTAGGCCAGTGTTAAGTGGAAAGAACTTGGGCAATGAAGACAAACACACCTGGGTCCAAGGTGGTCCCATCCGTGGTATACCGATTGGGGGTTTCTCATCCCCAAGACACCAATAGCAGCCCTGGTGGGGTTTTTGTTGTTTTGAGACAGAGTTTCGCTCTGTTGCCCAGGCTGTAAGCTTTGACCTCCTTAGCTCAACCGATCTTCCCACCTCAGCCTGGGACCACCACACCTGGCTAATTTTGAATTTTTTTATTTTACTAGAGACAGAGTCTCACTGTGTTGCCCAAGCTGGTCTCGAACTCCTCCTGTCTCAGCCTCCCAAAGTGTTGGGATTACAGGTGTGAGCCACCGTACTGGTCTGCAGCCTTGTTCTTGAATGTAGTAGGTGTGTCTATACCGATACATGTTACACTTTGTCATCTTTAGTATTTGTTTAGCATATGGTAACAAAAAATCTTTTAAAAATTAGGGATACAAATTAAAATTGGGGAGCATTTTCTGCCCTCTAGGTCATACTGGAGATGGGGGAAGGGTAGAAGAGGGATGAAGAGGAATTAAAGAGACCAGAAAACAACTAGTCGCAGTGTTGGGAGGTATAAACCAATGGTAATTTTTAAAAATGTGAATTTATTAACTCCTTGTTTTTTCATGGTGGCACCAAAAATTAATCTTAGTCTCCCACTTAAACTCATCAGCCTCCCCAAAGCCTTTCCAGATAAGCATATGCTCCATGTAAAAGCAGACTGCCTGCGATCCAACTCAGCTTAGAGACAAGGCACACTTCCAACTCCCAAGGCCTCCTTCTTGTATAGAGATGCTGGTGCTGCCACTGTGAAATACATCATACACTCAGACAGTATAAACCTTAGAGTGCAATGTAAAGAATAATAATAGATCACACCCAAGTACGCGTCACCCGGCTGAAGAACTAGAACATCCCCAGGCCCCTGGAGCCCCTGAGTACCCCTCTCCATTGCCATCCACTCACTTCTCGCCTCCCACCCAAGGAACCACTATTCTGGATGTTGTGTTAACTTTTTCCCTTGCTTATATGAAAAACCCTGAGGAAAGGAAGTTTCCCAACAAGCATTTCCACAATAACCTGGAGCATTCTTTATTTTTCTTTTTTTCTCAAGGAGCATTATTATTGAACTTAAAAGCAGGCTATTGAGGGTAAGATACAAACCACAAAAAAGCCGAAAGTCTCAAAGTCGGGGGATCTTTTAGTCTCTGTCTTCTTCCAAGTTTCTCCTGTCTCCCTGGCACGGATCCCGAAGGTGTGTTCTGTCTGTGTAGGGGAGACCCAGTCTCTTCCAACATAGATTGATGGCTGTGATTTTAAAAGCTTTGCTTGAGTCCCTAAGAAGTGGGAAAACAGTAATTTGGGTGCGTGCGTTTTAGAAGTTTTTTTAAAAATGCAAATTATCCAGAAGGCATTGTGTGGGATTTGAAGGATTAAGCTAAGAGTGACCTTTAAAAATGGTTTTAACAACCCAAATTCCTCTTCCTGGTTGATATGTTTGTGTTATTGTCTTTGTTTTATTTCTTCAAGGTCACATGGCTTTCCTTGGTGAATCTTACACTGTTTTGTTACTTCTTGGTTAAGGCAAAGATTCTGAAACTTGGTTTCATGGAGCCCTTAGTGTCTGAGTTAATTTTTTCACAATTCCCTTAGGCTTCAGTAGTTAGTAATTTTTTCACAATTCCCTTAGGTTTCAGTAGTTAGTAGTTAGGTTCAAACAACTAAGTATTTACTTAGAAGTTGTTTGAAAAAATAATATACATAAACTGAGAGAAAAAATATTTTACATCCTTTAAAGTCATAATTACTAACCGTATGTATGTGCCTATACTACTTTTCAAACCTTGGGATCGTGTTGGACACTGCCACTCTCATTTCCTGTTTCACATTAATATTTCCGCAGCATTTGGCTTTTATCACAGCAGCCACAGAAAACCCAGCTTTGCAAAGATGTATTGTCTTGGATAGGAATGTAACATGATCTACTGTTGAAACTGCAAACTACCTCCCGTTAATAGGTTCAGCAGTGTCCAGACATGTTTGGTATACTAGTTTCCATTGAAATTTTCAGATTTTCTACATTGCCCATTTTAATTTGCTATAGTTGCAAAACACCCAGTCAGGGGGTCCAAAATAGTAAACTTTGAAAACATTATGCTAGGTGAAATAAGTTAGTCACAGAAGGGACAATATTGTATGATTCTGTTTATATTAGGTACCTAGAGTAGTCATACACATGGAGACAGAAAGTAGAATGGTAGTTACCAGGGGTAGGGGGAGGACAGAATAGGGAATTCATGTACTATTTTTGCAACTTCTATGTAAGACTAATATTATTTCAAAATAAAGTTTTTAAACGTTTTTTAAAAACAAATTCTGTTGATGGTGCCCCACTGCTGGACTGTACCAAGGCACTGAGGTTAGGGACAGCAGCAGAGAAAAGCTTAGGGGTGACATTACCTCTATTTCCCAGCTCTTCCTCATCCCGTCAAGGGGGAAGAGATGGAAGAAATAGCTATGTTCTCTCTCTTTTATAGGGAAGTGTCTGCATTATTTACTGGTGGGTTCCTTTATAAACCTGAGGATCAGCTATTAAATTTGCCACTAAAATAAGAATTTTTAACCTGGGGTTCAGTGGTGGGCTACAAATACTCTAAGATCTCCTAAAATTATGTATAAGTATTTAAGTGAATGCTCTTATGTATGTTTGAGGGGGAAGAAGTTCCATAGCTTTCATCAGATTCTCAAATGGTTTCCTAAGTCAAAAAAGGTTAGTAAGCGCTATAAGGAAATATTTACAGATTCCTACCTACCCCCACCCCATAAAAGGCCCCTTTATTTGGATGTCTTATCCCATTTCAGTTCTCTGACATATCTTTCCCCCACCAGTTACAAGAGGCTTTCTTTCTGCTCAGACCTCAGATAAGCCCGACCAGTTCTTTTTCCTCAGAGCCCCCAGCTATTCATCTGGATCCTGAAAACTCCAGGACCAATTCCTCAAGAGCCAAAGGAAGTCCCAGAATGAACATCTTGGACTTCTGAATAGGGCAGATGTGGAACTGAAGTCTCACAACTGCCACATCTCTCTGTGCCCTCCTTAGGTCCAGAAAAATATGAAGTAAATAATAATATATTAGGTACACAGCTATGGAAAAACTCATGAAGATGGTACTGAATGACTGAAGTCCAGTACATTCTGCTTTGGGGGAGGCAAATTTAATTTTAAGAGTGTCTTCTGGTTTACACTTTATGCTCCAAATGTATTCTAAATATAGCATACAATACATCCTACCTTGTTTCATATCCAGTGATACAGGTGAGCTATATAATTTACACAGTGTTAGAAAAGATGTTAAATATCAGAATTTACTTAATAAGTAGGTCTCTACTCATTCAGACTGGTTTCATTTTATTTTATTTTATTTTTGAGGCAAGGTCTCGCTGTCACCCAGGCTAGAGTGCAGTGGTGCAATTTCAACTCACTGCAACCTCTGCCTCCTGGGCTCAAAGCCATCCTCTCACCTCAGCCTCCTAAGTAGCTGGGACTACAGGCACATAACACCACGCCCTACTATTTTTGTATTTTTGGTAGAGACAGGGTTTCACCTTGTTGCCCAGGCTCACACTGGTTTTAAACTCAGATGAATGGGGTAGGTAAGTGGCAAAAATGGTAACCTGCAAGCTCTTCTTATACATATGATTCCTCAATAGTTGCATTTATCTTAGAAATACTTCAATAAATCATGATTTGAGTCTTTCACCGATACAGGTATATTCTGTATGCTGTAAGGTAGGCTAACTGCTGTAACAAACATTTCCAAACCTCAGTGGTTTAATCTAGCTCACACAAGTCCTAATCAGTTATTCCTGTTGGGCAGCTCTCCTGGGTAGCTGTCCTTCAGGTGACTCAGGGATCAAGGTTCCTTCCTTCTTGTGATGCCACCATCTTCATGTGGTCTCCAGAGTCACTGCAAGGGGGAAAGAGTATGGCAAAAGGAAACCGTGTTGACTGCCTTCACCAGCAAGGGAAACACATCACTTCTGCTTACATTCTATTGGCAGAACCAGTCACATGGCCCCAACTAGATTCAAGGAAGCTAGGAAATACAGTCCCTGGCTGGGCAACTGTTTCTTAGCAAAAATAATTTACTTTGGGAAAGGAATAGGACTCTTTGGTGGATGAGTAGCCATTTTTTGTACAGTAAGCTGCTAGTGTTTTAACTGGTCAATTAAGTGTAACTGCCTTTATGTAATTTATTTCTAACTTTTTTTTTTTAGACAAAATCTCGCTCTGTTGCCTAGGCTGGAGTGCAATGGTGCGATCTTGGCTCACCACAACCTCCACCACCCAGGTTCAAGTGATTCTCCTGCCTCAGCCTCCTGAGTAGCTAGGATTACAGGCACCCACCACTGTGCCTGGCTAATTTTTGTATTTTTAGTAGAGTCGGTGTTTTGCCACATTGGCCAGTCTGATTTCGAACTCCTGACCTCAGGTGATCCGCCGGCCTCGGCCTCCTAAAGTGCTGGGATTACAGGTGTGAGCCACTGCACCTGGCCTATTTCTTACTTTCTAAACATATATGTGTATATGTATATATGTATGTGTTTGTATATATATATATACACTGTATAAATAAAATGTTATGTCTTCATAGTGGAGGGTGTGGAGGAGACTTCTATACAGGAAACAAATGTATCATAATTGCCATGTGAGCAGATAAAAATGCCATTAAGCCATCTAGGCTCAGACATTTATTAGGGAATGAAGCATATTTAATTTACTCAGAATCATCCAACCATGTAGAGAAGTGTATATTTGAGAAAGACGGAGCAGAGAAAGATTAGCAAAGAACAAGAATATGCATGTCTTAATGGCTTCGTTAATGTTATCATAAGAGTTTAAAACTACTTTAGGCTGCTGGCAATAGGCTAGGTATGAAACTTATTTCCCCTTCAAAAAAAAAAGTTTTTGCCATGGAATGTGTTACATAATCACAAAGTATATGTGTCAGTTTTACTTATTTGCTCTTAAGGGAAAGTAAAATTGTAAAATTTGTATCTGTTTTTCTTATTTGTTTGAAGTAAATTTGTGCCCAAGAGGGTGCACAGCATCAAATGGTAGACATTAAAGGATTACAAGATCATGTGAAAGATCCCAAGACCCAGTTAGAGTCATGGAGAAACTTCAGTAATGTGCACTAATTCTAGTAATGCTTCAGTGTCATTTATCTGTTACTAGTTGACATTGGGCTGTTCTACCTAAGGAAAAGGCCCAAATAATTAAAATTTACCATCTTTTAAATCCTAATTTTCTTTTTTTTCTTTTTCCGAGACAGGGTCTCGTTCTGTCACCCAGGCTGGAGTGCAGTAGTGCCATCTTGGCTTACTGCAAATTCCGCCTCCTGGGTTCAAGCAATTCTTGTGCCTCAGCTTCCCGAGTAGCTGGGATTACAGGTGCACCACCATACTCGGTTAATTTTTGTATTTTTAGTAGAGACGGGGTTTTACCGTGTTAGCCAGGCTGCTCTTGAACTCCTGACCTCAAGTGATCTGCCCGCCTTGGCCTCCCAAAGTGCTGGGATTACAGGCCTAAGCCACCATGCCTGGCCTTAAATCCTAATTTTGAAATAAAGTTTCCTGTTTTATGGTGCTCATATTGGTGTAGTGAAGGAAAAAATAATTTTTCCTCTACTCTTGTGAGTTCTCAGCTGGGAGCCCTGTAACAAAACATAGATTAACAAGAGAAAAACAAATGGAAGTTTATTAACATGCATATTTCGTATATACATGGGAGAAAACTCAGGGAAAGAGTAATTCTCAAAAAGATTTCTTAGAACTCTGGCTTATATAGCATCTTCAACAAAGAACAGTAGACTTTTAGAGAAGTGACAAGACAAAGGAAAAAGACCTTGAGTCTTTAGCGATGGCGAATTGTAGGAAGGCAAATACATGGGGAACTAATGGCAGATAAAGGCTAGTTAGTGCAGTTTGTTATGTAGATGCCTCTGGTGCCTTCTCTAGGCTGATAAGGACCTAAAGCTGTCTTCTGTGACTAACCTTTATCCTTCCTGGTGGAGAGGAGAAGGGACACCTTTGTTAATTTATGTCCTGCCTTTTAGCAAATAGGGGAAGGCAAGGAGCTTTTCTTGTATCCACTTCTCAGTTGCCTTCGGCTCAAAATAATCCTTATGCCAAAGTGGCATATTTTGGGGTAGCATATCCTGATACTTTTCATTGGAATTAAAGATGCACTAGCTGGGTGTGGCAGTGAGCATCTGTAGTCCCAGCTACTTGGGAGAGGCTAAGGTGGGAGGATTGATCGCTTGAGCCCAGGAGTTTGAGGTTGCAGTGCAATATGATCATGCCTATGAATAGCCACTGCACTCCAGCCTAGGCAACATAGCAAGATCCCATCTCGAAAAAAAAAAAAAAAAGATATACTAGACTAAAGGTTGGCAAATTATAGCCATGGCCCAAATCCAGCTTGATGCCTGTTTCATTCCTTTGCATGGTGTCTATAGCTGCTTTCAACTGCTATGGCAGAGTTGAGTAGTTTCCACAGAGATTACCTGGCCCACAAAACCTGATATATTTTACTATCTGTTTTTTTACAGAAAAACATGTTGATGATGGCTTCACTAGATACAAAATTAGTATAACTCAGTTTGATAATAACTCTGTTCCTAGTTAGAACCTACTTAATCTCTGTGGCCCACTGTTACTTCACTATAGTGGGGATAAATGACCTTGAACAAGTTACCGAATGTATCTTCTTTGTTTTTGAGACAGAGTCTCGCTCTGTCGCCCACGCTGGAGTGCAGTGGTGTGATCTCAGTTCACTGCAACCTCTGCCTCCCGGGTTCAGGTGATTCTCCTGCCTCAGCCTCCTGAGTAGCTGGGATTACAGGCACCCGCCACCATGCCTGGCTAATTTTTTTATATTTTTAGTAGAGACAGGGTTTGGCCATGTTGGCCAGGCTCATCTGGAGCTCCTGACCTCAAGTGATCTGCCTGCCTCGGCTTCCCAAAGTGCTGGGATTACAGGCATGAGCCACTGCACCTGGCCGAATTTATCTTCCAGTTAGCTGTCTATCTTCCAGTTAGCTTCCTTAGACCAATACTTCTCAAACTTACGCATATGTCAACAAAAAAAGCCAAACTCCTGTAAAGTATTTAAAGAGGTTTATTCTGAGTCAACTGTGAGTGACCATAGCCTTGTTTTTCTTTTCTTTCCTTTCTTTTTTTTTTTTTTTTTTTTTGAGAGACAGAGTTTTGCTCTTATTGCCCAGGCTGGAGTGCAATGGCATGATCTTGGCTCACTGCAACCTCCTCCTCCTGGGTTTTAGCAGTTCTCCTGCCTCAGCCTACCAAGTAGCTGGGATTATAGGCATGCGCCACCACACCCAGCTAACTTTGTATTTTTAGTAGAGATGGGGTTTCACCATGTTGGTCAGGCTGGTCTTGAACTCCTGGCCTCAGGTGATCTGCCTGCCTCGGCTTCTCAAAGTGTTGGGATTACAGGCGTGAGCCACTGTGCCCAGCCAGCCATGGTTTTCAAGAGGTCCTCGGAACATGTGTCTAGGTGGTTGGGTTACAACTTGGTTTTATTTTTATTTTTTTATTTTTTTGAGACAGGGTCTCACTCTGTCGCCCAGGCTGGAGCAGTGGCATGATCTCAGCTCATGCAGCCTCCGCCTCCCAGGTTCAAGCACTTCTCGTGCCTCAGTCTCCTAAGTAGCTGGGATTACATGCATGCGCTCCCACACCCAGTTAATTTTTGTATTTTTAGTAGAGACGGGGTTTCGCCATGTTGCCTAGGCTGGTCTCGAACTCCTGGGCTCAAGCAATCCACCTGCCTTGGCTCCCCAAAGTGCTGAGATTACAGGCCTGAGCCACTGCGCCTGGCCCATCAGCTTGGTTTTATACATTTGAGGGAGGCATAGACACCAATCAGGCTGGGTGAGGTGGCTCACGCCTATAGTCCCAGCACTTTGGGAGGCTAAGGTGGTCAGATTGCTTGAGCCTGGGAGTTCAAGACCAGCTTGTGCAACATAGTGAAAGCCCATCTATTAAAAAAAAAAAAAAAGGCCGGGCGCGGTGGCTCACACCTGTAATCCTAGCACTTTGGGAGGCCGAGACGGGCGGATCACGAGGTCAGGAGATCGAGACCATCTTGGCTAACACGGTGAAACCCCGTTTCTACTAAAAATACAAAAAAAATTAGCCGGGCGTGTTGGCGGGCGCCTGTAGTCCCAGCTACTTGGGAGGCTGAGGCAGGAGAATGGCGTGAACCCGGGAGGCGGAGCTTGCAGTGAGCCGAGATCGCGCCACTGCACTCCAACCTGGGAGACAGAGCAAGACTCCGTCTCAAAAAAAAAAAAAAAAAAAAAAAAAAAAAAAAATTAGCCAGGCATGGTGGTGCATGTTTGTAGTCCCAGCTATTCAGGAGTCTGAGGTAAAGAGGATCGCTTGAGCCTGGGAGGTCGAGACTCCAGTGAGCCAAGACTGGCACCACTGCACTCCAACAGAGTGTCAGACCCTGGGCAACAGAGCAAAACCCTGTCTAAAAAAAAAAAAAAAAAAAAAAAGACAGCAATCATTATCTGTGAGGTGTGTGTTGGTTTGGTTCAAAGATTTTCTCATTGGCAATTGGTTGCAAAAGTTATTATCTAAAGATCTGGAATCAGTAGACAGAAGTCTCTGGGTTATGATAAGGGGTTGTGGAGACCAAGGTTCTTATTATGTAGGTGAAGTCTCATAGGTGGCCACCATTAGAGACCCCAGATGGCAGATGTTTTCTGTTTAAACCTTTGAAAGATGCTGGACTCTCAGTTGATCTCTTTAGCATATGGAGGGACTAGAGGGGGTAAGATCTAGTTATGTTAATAGAGACTCTTTGCAGAAGCAATTTTCCCCCCACAAAAGATGGCTTTGTAGGGCCATTTCAAAATATGGCAAAGAAACATATTTTGGGATAAAATACTTTGATTTTCTTCTTTATCTGTCATGTGATACTAGAGTCAGATTGGAAATTGGTACCTTATTGCTACAAAGAATCTGTTTTGTCAGTTTTAAGATCTCTGTTTTAATGTTACTGCTGGTCAGTTGTGCCTGAACTCCAAAAGGGAGGGTATAATGAAGCACATCTGCTTCCCCCACCCCTGCCTATTTTTCAGGTTTCTTTGGAATTCTTTGACCCGGGTGGGGGTGAAGAGGATCCATTCAGTTGGTTGGGGGAGCTTAGAATTTTATTTTTGGCTTAAATGTAAGAATAATCTGGGGGATATATTAAAATTTGGGAATTCTCAGCCTTACTCCATAGATTATAATTCATTAGGTCTGGGGAGGCACACATTTAACAATCACCCCAGATTCTGATGAGGTGACCTGTGGTCCACACTTTATTTTATTTTTTGAGACAGGGTCTCACTCTATGACCCAGGCTGGAATGCAGAGGTGTGATCATGGCTCTGCAGCCTCAACCTCTCAGGTTCAAGCGATCCTCCCACTTCAGCCTCCCATCTCAGCCACCTGAGTAGCTGGGACTACAGGCGCATGCCACTACACCTGGCTAATTTTTGTATTTTTTGTAGAGATGAGATTTTGCCATGTTGCTGAGGCTGGCACCCTTTAAATAATTTGAGCCCTTATGGCAATTTGTCTTTTGGTTCCTAAAAATTGTTTCGTAGCTCTAGATAAAGTTCTTGTCTCAACCAGCATTGAAGCCTTGCCTACCTGATAGGAGAGCTTGGAACCAAGAGGGGAATGCCCAATGGCATTAATCATTAGCTTCTGAGCAGAGCAGTAAGCTTGTCGTATAAATCAAATCACTCACTGTGTGAGCTTATCTACAGAGACCTCTGCAGCTTTGCTTCCAAATAGAAATGATAGAAAAAGTTGGCACTGGGGCTTTAGTGAATGTGAATGGTTTATATCGGAGCTCAGTTTGCCTGTTGATGCTAAGAGAAAACAAATTAAAGTTAAAATGAGCACTGTGGCCCTGGATTAGCCATCTTTTTTAAAAATCAAGGTAAAAGTTAATAAAAGAAAGAGCTTTGATGAGAGGAAGGACCTAAGTCCAGGCACTTTAAGAACAGATACTTGTTTGTTTATAATTTTCTGAATCTCCAGAAGGTACTATCCTGAGTTACAGAATATCTATTGAACGGCTTGCTTACTAAAGCCTTTGTTTTCCTCCATTTGCTGTTCAAAAACTTAGGAGAGAGCGGCAGATCAGTAATGAATAACAGCAAAATCCCCTGGCACCTGTTGGATTTTTATACAAAACAGAAAAAGTTAAAACTTGAAGGAACAATGAAAGAACCTCACATCTCCAGTACTCAATATGATTGAAGTTAGGTTGCTACTGTTTAGAAGCACTGTTTTAAAACTGAGGTTGTGATGCCTTAAAACATTTTTCATCTTTGTTACCTTGCTGAAATAAAATCTAAAAGTTGCATTGGGTGTAAGCCAGGATATATTGTACTTTGAAACATAAGTAAACATTTTATCATCCAATGACAGACTTATAACTAATTAGATATTTTCCTGTTGGGCTATATCTAGGGAAATTGATTTCAAAAACTGTTTATTAATAGGGACTTTAGAAATTCTATTTAAGGGCTGGGCGTGGTGGCTCACGCCTGTAATCCCAGCACTTTGGGAGGTTGAGGTGGGCGGATCACCTGAGATCAGGAGTTTGAGACCAGCCTGGACAACACAGTGAAAACCCATCTCTACTAAAAATAAAAAAATTAGGCAGGCATGGTGGTGCACACCTGTAGTCCCAGCTACTTGGGAGGCTGAGGCAGGAGAGTTGCTTGAACCTGGGAGGCGGAGGTTACAGTGAGCCAAGATCACACCATTGCACTCCAACATGAGTGACAAGAGCGAAACTCCATGTCAAAAAAAAAAAAATCTATGTAAGACTATCAAAGGATTCCTTTACATAATGAGCTCCCCTAGTCCCTAGATATTTGATATATAGGCATAGCTCATTTTATTGCACTTTGCAGATACGTGTTTTTCACGAATTGAAGGCTTGTGGCAATTCTGTGTTGAGCGTCTATCAATACCATTTTTCCAACAACATGTGCTCTCTCTGTGTCTCTATGTCACACTTTGGTAATTCTCACAATATTTCACACTTTTTCATTATTATTATGAAAAATTGTTTCGGTGATCTGTGATCAGAGATCTTTCTTTTTTTTTTTTTTGAGATAGAGTCTTTCTCTGTTGCCCAGGCTGGAGTGCAGTGGCATGATCTTAGCTCACTGGAACCTCCACCTCCCAGGTTCAAGTGATCCTCCTGCCTCAGCCCCACTAGTAGCTGGGATTACAGGCACGTGCCACCATGCCCGGCTAATTTTTGTATTTTATTTATTTATTTATTTGACATGGAGTCTCCCTCTGTTGCCAGGCTGGAGTGCAGTCAAGCAATCTCTGCTCACTGCAACCTCCACCTCCTGGGTTCAAGTGGTTCCCCTCCCTCAGCCTCCTGAGTAGCTGGGACTACAGGTGCGCACCACCATGCCTGGCTAATTTCTGTATTTTAGTAGAGACAGGGTTTCACCATGTTGGTCAGGATGGTCTCGATCTCCTGACCTTGTGATCTGCCCACCTTGGCCTCCCAAAGTGCTGGGATTACAGGCGTAAGCCACTGCGCCTGGCTCAATTTTTGTATTTTTAGTAGAGATGGGATTTTTCCATGTTGGCCAGGCTGGTCTCAAACTCCTGACCTCAGGTGATCCTCCTGCCTTGGCCTCCCAAAGTGCTAGGTACAGCCGTAAGCCACTGCGCCCGGCTGATCAGAGATCTTTGATGTTATTATTGTAATCATTTTGGGACACCATGAATTGTGCCCAAATAAGAAGGATAACTTAATTAATAAGTGTTGTATGTGTTCTGGCTGTTCCACTGACCAGCTGTTACCCATCTCTCTCCCTCTCTTTGGGCTTCCTATTCCCTAAGACACAGCAATATTAAAATTAGGTGAATTGGCTGGGCACAGTGGCTCATGCCTGTAATCCCAGCACTTTGGGAGGCCGAGGCAGGCGAATCACCTGAGGTCAGGAGTTTGAGACCAGCCTGACCAACATGGTGAAACTCTGTCTCTACTAAAAATACAAAATTAACCGGGCGTGCTGGTGCACGTCTGTAATCCAAGCTACTTGGGAGGCCGAGGCAGGAGAATCCCTTGAACCTGGGAGGTGGAGGTTGCAGTGAGTCAAGATCGTGCCATTGCACTCCAGCCTGGGCAACAAGGGCGAAACTTTGTCTCTAAATAAATAAATAAATAAATAAAATAAAATTAGGTGAATTAATAATCCCACAATGGCCTCTAAGCATTCAAGTGAAAGGAAGAGTCTCACAACTTTCACTTTAAGTCAAGAGTTAGAATTAATATTAGTGAGGCAGGCATGTCAAAAACCAAGATAGAATGAAAGCTAGGACTCTTGTGCCAAAGGGCTAGCCAAGTTGTGAATGCAAAGGAAAAATTCTTGAAAGAAAATTAAAAGTGCTACTCTAGGGCTGGTCACAGTGGCTCACTCCTGTAATTCCAGCACGTTAGGAGGCTGAGGCAGGAGGATGGCTTTAGACCAGGAGTTCAAGACCAGCCTCACCAACTGATATAGTTTGGCCGTGTCCCTACCCAAATCTCATCTTGAACTGTAGCTCCCATAATCCCCATGTGTCGTGGGAGGGACCTGGTGGAAGGTAATTTAATCATGGGGGCAGTTACCCTCGTGCTCTTCTTGTGATAGTGAGTTCTCACGAGATTGGATAGTTTTATAAGGGGCTTTTTCCCCTTTTGATTGGCACTTCTTGCTGCTGCCATGTGAAGAAGGAGGTGTTTGCTTCCTCTTCTGCCATGATTGTGAGTTTCCTGAGGGTTCCCCAGCCCTGCGGAACTGTGAGTCAATTAAACCTCTTTCCTTTATAAACTACCCAGTCTTGGGTATTTCTTTGTAGCAGCATGATAATTGACTAATACACCAACGTAGTGAAATCCTGTCTCTACAAAAAATTAAAAAATTAGCAGGGCATGGTGATATGCACCTGTAGTTCTAGCTATTCGGGAAGGCTGAAGTGGGAGGATCACTTAAGCCTGGGAGGTTGAGGCTGCAGTGAGCTATGATTGTGCCACTGTATTTCAGCTTAGGTGACAGAGTGAGACCCTGTCTCAAAAAAAAGGGATGGGGGCCACTCCACTGTACACAGGAGTGACAAGAAAGTGAAACAGCCTTATTGTTATTGCTGATATGGAGAAAGTTTGAGTGGTCTAGATAAATTAAACCAGCCACAACATTCCCTAAAGCCAAGGCCTAACCCAGAACAAGGCTCTGACTCCTGTCAATTGTGTAAAGGCTGAGAGAGGTGGGAAGCTGCAGAAAAAAAGTCTGAAGCTAGCAGAGAGTGGTTCATGAGGTTTAAGAAACCATCTCTGTAACATAAAAGTGCAAGGTAAAGCAGCCAGTGCTGATGTTGAAGCTACAGCAAGTTATCCATAAGCTCTAGCTAAGATTGTTGATGCTACACTGAAGAATAGATTTTCAATGTGGATGAAACAGCCTTCTACTGGAAGGAGAGTCCATTTAGGACTTTCTTTTTCTTTCTTTTTCTTTTGAGGTGGAGTTTTACTCTTGTTGCCGAGGCTGGAGAGCAATGGTGTGATGTCGGGTCACTGCAACCTCTGCCTCCCGGTTCAAGCGATTTTCCTGCCTCAGCCTCCCAAGTAGCTGGGATTACAGACATGTGCCACCACGCCCAGCTAATTTTGTTTTTGTTTTTGTTTTTTTCAGTAGAGATGGGGTTTCTCCATGTTGGTCAGGCTGGTCTTGAACTCCCAACCTCAAGTGATCCGCCTGCCTCGGCCTCCCAGAGTGCTGGGATTACAGGCGTGAGCCACTGCACCCAGCCCCATTTAGGACTTTCATAGCTAGAAAAGACAAGACAATGCTTGGCTTTAAATCCAAAGAATAGGCCGACTCTGGTTAGGAGCTAATGCAACTGATGACTTTAGTTGAAGCCAGTTCTCATTTACCATTTGGAAAATCCTAGGACATTTTAAGAATTATGCTACGTTGGCCAGGTGAGGTGGCTCACACCTGTAATCCCAGCATTTTAGGAGACCAAGTCAGGAAGATTGCTTGAACCCAGGAGTTTGAGACCAGCCTGGGCAACATGGTGAAACCCCATCTCTACAAAAAATAAAAAATTAGCCAGGTGTTGTGGCATGTGCCTGTAGTTCCAGCTACTCAGGAGGCTGAGGTAGGAAGATCACCTGAGACTGAAAGGTTGAGGCTGCAGTGAGCCATGATTGTGCCACTGCACTACAGCCTGGGTGACAGCAAGACCTTGTCAAAAAAGAAAAAAAAAAAAGAGAATTATACTACATCTACTCTGTCTGTGCCGTATAAATGGAACAGCAAAGCCCAGATGACAGTACATCTATTTACAGGTGGTTTACTGAATATGTTAAGCCCACTGTTAACACCTACTGCTTAGAAAACAAGATTTCTTTCAAAATTACTGCTCATTGACAATGTACCTAGTCACCCAAGAGCTCTGATGGCATTGTACAAGGAGATTAATATTTTCATGCCTACTAAACACAACATCCATTCTTCAGCCCATGGATCAAGGAGTTAATTTCTATTTTCAAGTCTTATTTAAGAAATACATTTTGTAAGGCTATAGTTGCCAAAGAAAGTGATTCCTCTGATGGATCTGGGCAAAGTAAACAGAAAATCTTTTGGAAAGGATTCACCTTTGTAGATGCCATTAAGAACATTCATGATTCATGAGAGGAGGTCAAAATGTCAACATTAACAGGGTTCTGAAGAGGCTGATTCCAACCCTCAGGTCACTTTGAGGGATTCAAGACTTGGTGGAGGAAGGAAATGCAGATGTGGTGGAAATAGTAAGAGAACTACAGTTAGAAGTGGAGCCTGAAGATGCAACTGAATTGCTGCAATCTCATGATAAAACTTGAAAGGCTGAGGAGTTGCTTTTTATGGATGAGCAAAGAAAGTGGTTTCTTGAGGTAGACTTGTGAAAATTGCAGATACCAGATGAAATCACTTTTTGTCAGACCCAAACAAACTAGAGCCAGGAGAGCATGAAGGGGAAGGCTCATGTTTGCATGGCTGAGATAAAGACTGTCTCAAAGACTTTCCAAAATAACCCTGCAAATAATTATTTCTTTAGAATTGCAGCAATTCAGACAAGATGCTCTCAAAAGGATGCCTGCCCAGTAACGGCATTTTCACCAATGAACCTGTGCCATCTCTGAGTCCCTGAAACCAATGAGCTCTGTTTTCAAGCACCTTATGTGAACCTCTCATTCTGCCAATAAAAGCTTCCCTTTACCCTCCCCTCTTCAGTTGCATATGTGGCTTGCCATTGTGCATCTCAGTTTATAATTCTCTTTTCTAACTCCCGAAAAAATTTAACATATTTGGAGATATTTTTTGGTTGAAAGAATCTATCCCGGGTGAAGATGCTGTGAATATTGTTGAAATGATGACAGAGAATTTAGAATATTACATAAAATTAGTTGATAAAGCAACGACTGGGCTGGAGAGGATTGACTCTGATTTTGAAAGGAGTTCTGTGGATGAAATGCTGTCAAACAGCTGTTACATGCGACAGAGAAATCTCATTAAAGAAAGAATCAGGCTGGGCACGGTGGCTCATGCCTGTAATCTCAGCACTTTGGGAGGCCGAGGTGGGTGGATCACCTGAGGTCAGTAGATCCAGACCAGCCTGGCCAACATAGTGAAACCTCGTCTCTACTAAAAATACAAAAATTAGCCGGGTGTGGTGGCAGGCGCCTATAATCCCAGCTACTCGGGAGGCTGAGGCAGGAGAATCACTTGAAACCAGGAGGTGCAGGTTGTGGTGAGCCTGGCGACAGAGTGAGACTCCATCTCAAAAAAAAAAAAAAAAAAAAAAAAAAGAGGAAGAATCAGTTGATTCAGAAACTTCATTGTTGTCTTTATGAAATTGCAACAGCCACCCCAACATTCAACAATGATCACCCTGATCAGTCATCAGCCACCAGGCTTGAGACAAGGCCCTCCACTAGCAAAAACATTATGACCTACTGAAGGTTCAGATGATCATCAGCATTTTTAGCAACAAAGTATTTTTATCTTTATTTATATATTTTTCAGAGGGAGTCTCACTTTGTTGCCCAGGCTGGAGGCAGCAGTGTGATCATAGCTCAGTGCCACCTTGAATTCCTGGGCTAAAGCAATCCTCCTGCTTCAGCCTCCCAAGTACCTAGGACTACAAGTCTGCACCACTGCAGACTTTTTTTTTTTTTTTGTAGAGATAGGGGTCTCACCAACTTGACTAGGCTAGTCTCGATCTCCTGGGCTCCTGCTTTGGCCTGCCAGAGTGCTGGGGGTTACAGGCGTGAGCCACTGCACCTGGCCAATAAGGTATTTTTAAATAAGGTATGTACATTGTTTCTTTTAGACATAATACTATGGTGTAGTAAATAGACTACGATATAGTGTAAACATAATTTTTATATGTACTAGGAAACCAAAAAAATTGTGTGACTCATTTTATTGTGGTACTTGCTTTATTATGGTGGTCTGTAACCAAACCACAGTATCTCCAAGGTATGCCTCTATAATTCAAATTACTAAAATTCAGCTGGGTGCCATGGCTAACGCCTGTAATCCTAGCACTTTGGGAGGCCAAGGTAGGTGGATTGCTTGAGCCCAGGAATTCAAGAGCAACCTGGGCAACATGGTGAAACCCCATCTCTACAAAAAATACAAAAAGTTAGTAGGGCATGGTGGCGTGTGCCTATGGTCTCAGCTGCTCGGAAGGCTGAAATGGGAGGACTGCTTGAGCCTGGGAGGTGGAGGTTGCAGTGAGCTGAGATCACGCCACTGCACTGCAGCCTGGGTGACAGAGTGAGACCCTATCTCAAAAATAAAATGAAATAAAATTCAAAGTACATCCTCTTTTCAGGAGCTCATCCTTGTCAGGAAGGTAGAAATACCTTTGTGGACTGTATTCTCTAAAGTTTGCAAAATAAACAGCCATCTTCTATTATTAAAATGGTAGCTCTGTATCATTTCTTTCTCCCCTCCAAAATGTGTGACAGGTCTAATTTCTCTCTAGATACCATAATTTCCTTCCATTTTATTACTAGATCCTGGAGAAAAGCCTATTTTGAAGAAAACAGAGCTTGCAGCTTTAAAAACTGATTGTTATTTTGATATACCAAAACCCAGTTTTGCCTTTATGCTCAGTGCATTTCTGTCATTGTACGTCCTAAACTGACTAATTTATATTCTTCCCTTGGTACTTAAAGAATCAAAAACCCTAACACTGTACTTGTAATTGACTGGTTGTGTTAAAAGTGACCATGTTTTTGTGCATCTAAAAATAGAACATAAAATATTGTATCTGATTTTGCTCCAGGACTTCTGTCGTTTCTTATTACAACCCCCTCTGCTACCCTTTGAAATTCCTTTAATGTCAGGGACATTTACTTTAAGAGTAAGATAATAAATCTTAAGAGACTTTTAGGCTGGGCATAGTGGCTCACACCTCTAATCCCAGCACTTTGGGAAGCCAAGGCAGGAGGAATACATGAGGCCAGGAGTTCAAAACCAGCCTGGGAAACAGCAAGACCCCATCTCAGCACCACTAACAAAATTAGCCAGGTGTGGTATTCCCAGCTACTTGGGAAGCTGAGGCAGGAGGATTACCTGAGCCCAGGAGTTGAGTCTGCAGTGAGCTATGATTGCATCACTGCACTCCAACCTGGTCCACAGAGTGAGGCCCTGTCTGAAAACAAAACAGAAGACTTTTAGTATATGCTATGAATTTACTAGCTAAGTAAATCGGATGGAGTTAATATCCCAGTTACGTAAAGCTGTTCTTCTTACAGTGTTAATGAAAGATGGGTACAAGAGAAAACATTTTCCCCAAATTTAAGCAAGTAGAAGCTATGTAACTCCTGATGGATTTTGTATGGAAAAACAACATCAGAAGCTATTCGATATTTAAGTGAGGGGGGAAATGTTATAATACTAAATCTAGAAGGGAAACCAAAGTATTGATTGTAACCTACTCAGATGTCATAAATCTACAGCAGAGCTGTCTGAGCCCCACAGAGTAAATGACATTCATTAAGGCTGAATTTATTGTTGCACTAGGATCAGGGAGGCAAACTGTTTTACTATTGTCTGCAAAGCCTGAACCCTCCACTTGAGAAATAATTTAAAAAAATTTTTTTGAAGCCAGTGACTCTCTTTTGGCCTGACAATTTTTTTTTTCTTTCTGATTAGCAGTAAGTAATGTGTCTTAAATCCCCAGACCCCGCACCCAAACCTGGCTGAATTACCTCACTTGGAAATGGACAATAAAGATGCCCTTTACGAGAAGTCTGTTTCATGAAAGACTGGCAGGCTTTAAAGAGAGGAGTGTAAACCTGGCGGCCAGGAAGGCCTGGGTTCTGATTTCATGTCAGACAGCAGCCTTTGTGCCCTCTGCCAAGTAACTTTCTGTGGCTTTTCTTTTCTCTTTTCTTAGAAAGGTGACCGCTGGACTGATGGTTCAGACTGGTCCTCGTGAACTAGTCTGCGGCTCCCATGGATTTGAGCCAGTAACATTATTTTAGCCTCACAAATTTTCATAAGGCAAATACCCTCATAAAACCATCACTCTGGTCAGAAATAGAACTTTGCCAGTCACCCCAGAAGCTCCTCCTTGTTTTCCATCCCAATTGTCATTCCCTTCTTCCAAAAGTAACTACAGGCGGTTCTTGCTTTGCACATTATGGTACTGTAAAAATGATAGCTCATGCTGAAACACTGATAAGCTATCCTAATAATCAGTGGGAAAAATTGTGACTGACTGTTCTGGAACCTTTTAAAATTTTTGTCAAAACATTAAAAGCCCTTTTACTCTCTGTTATAATTGTATAGGGAAGTGAAAACATAGTAAAGTGTTGTACCCTGTAATTTAAAACATTAGCAACATTAGAATAAAACGTTTTATTTCTTTGTAAAAACTTATCAAGAGTAGTTTGAATAGTGCTTGCCTTCTTTTTTCTCATCATATAACTTATAATACACAACAAGCATCTTTTCTTTGCCTTGAATTTTTATACTCCTTTTGAAGTTTGGATCAGCTTCCAAGATTTTATACTTTGTGCTTTCAATGTTGGGAAGTGCCTCCAACAGTTCCTTTTTTTTGAGATGGAGTCTCACTCTGTCGCCTAGTTAGGAGTGCTGTAGCGCAGTCTTGGCTCACTGCGACCTCTGCCTCCCAGGTTCAAGCTATTCTCCTGCCTCGGCCTCCCGAGTAGCTGAGACTACAGGTGCACGCCACCCAGCTAATTTTTGTATTTTTATTTATTTATTTAGTATTTTTATTTTATTTTATTTTATTTTTTAATTTTTTGAGATGGAGTCTCGCTCTGTCACCCAGGTTTGAGTGCAGTGGCATGATCTCGGCTCACTGCAAGCTCAGCCTCATGGGTTCACCCCATTCTCCTGCCTTAGCCTCCGGAGTAGCTGGGACTACAGGCGCCTGCCACCACGCCCGGCTAACTTTTCGTATTTTTAGTAGAGACGGAGTTTCACCATTTTGGCCAGGATGGTCTTGAACTCCTGACCTCAGGTGATCCACCCGCCTCGCCCTCCCAAAGTGCTGGGATTACAGGCATGAGCCACCACGCCTGGCAAGAGTTCCTTTAATGCGAAGTTTTTGCTGGTGTCATTTCTTCATTTTTTTCATCTCAACCACTTTTCTCATGTATGTCAGTAACTTTTCTTTATGAAGGTCTTATGGGTGCACATCTAGAGTCTTCACATGGTGGTGATGCTGACATTCCCATGGTCAGCTATTTCTTCTATATGTAACTGTTTACATTCTTTTCATATTTTACTTCCAGTGTTAATCACTTTTCATTTCTTTGCTACACTTTCATCTTTGTTGGCCAGTTTCTTCCTTCAATTTATTCATTTTGTAAAAGTTATGTCGGTTTATCCCTGGGAGATCAGGAAGCAACACAGATACTTGGTTTGCTCTCTGTGCAAGAACTGAATAACAGATGAGGAGTGACCAATCAGAGACTTGGAAAGGAGTGATGTAATTGGTCACTGATCGTGATGCACATCTGTTAATTACATAGTGAGCTGTGGCCAGAAGAGCTATTTGTGAAGTCTGTACTTCATGTTGTTTCTCAAAGTTAATTCAGTGTGGTAAGTAAAATTTGAGGTACGTCATTGGGGCACTGCTGTAGTTTAACTAAACTGGAATTGAAATTGTACATATTGGAATCATGTAAAGTGAAGACTACCTGCATGATTCTTTTATAGCAATCATTTCCCTGTATTTTTTTTATAGTTCTACGAACCAAATGTACATTTTTAGATAACGTAGTTTAGTGTTGTCCCTTTAGATGTTTTTGTTGTCTTCTGAGGTTTGTTTGTTTGAGAGGGAGTCTTACTCTGTCACCCGGGCTGATGAGCAGTGGTGCGATCTCAGGTCACTGGAACCTCTGCTTCCTGGGTTCAAGCAATTCTCTTGCCTCAGCCTCGCGAGTAGCTGGAATTACAGGTGTGTGCCATGATGCTCATCTAATTTTTTTTGTATTTTCAGTAGAGACAGGGTTTTGTCATGTTGGCCAGGCTGGTCTCGAACTCTTGATCTCAAGTGATCTGCCCACCTTGGTCTCCCAAAGTGCTGGGATTACAGGTGTGAGCCACCACACCCAGTGTGTGTGTGTGTGTTTTTTTTAATCTATGTGTTTTCCCTCTGTATTAGGCCATTCTTGCATTGCTATACAGAAATAGATGAGACTGGGTATTTTATAAAGAAAAGAGGTTTAGTTGGCTCACAGTTCAGCAGGCTGTACAGGAAGCATGGTGCTGGCATCTGCTTGGCTTCCAGGGAGGCCTCAAGGAGCTTATACTCATGGTGGAAGGTGAAGGGGGAGTAGGCACTTCACATGGTGAGAATGGGAGCCAGAGTGGAGGAGGTGCCATATACTTTTAAAGAACCAGATCTTGTGAGAACTCACTCACTATTATGAGGACAACACTAAGCCATTTGATTTGGTTTCAATCTGTGTCCCCACCATATCTCATGTGGAATTGTAATCCCCAATGTTGGAGGTGGGGCTGGGTGGGAGGTGATTGGATCATGGGGGCAGAGTTCTCATGAATGGTTTAGCACCGTCCTCTTGGTGCTGTTTTCATGATAGTGAGTGAGTTATCACAAGATCTTGTTGTTTTAAAAGCATGTAACACCTGCCCCCTCTCTCTTCCTCCTGCTCTGGCCATGTAAGATGTGCCTGCTTCCCCTTCACCTTCTGCTATAATTGTAAGTTTCCTGAGGCCTCCCCAGAAGCTGATATTGCCATGCTTCCTGTACAGCCTGCAGAACCGTGAACCAGTTAAACCTCTTTTCTTTATAAATTATGCAGTCTCAGGTATTTCTTTTCTCTCTCTCTCTCTCTTTTTTTTTTTTCGAGATGGAATCTTGCTCTGTTGCCCAGGCTCTGCAGTGGTGCAATCTTGGCTCACTGCAACCTCCACCTCCCAGGTTCAAGCGATTCTCCTGCTTCAGCCTCCTGAGTAACTGGGATTACAGGCACATGCCATCATGCCTGACTAATTTTTTGTATTTTTAGTAGAGACAGGATTTTGTCATATTGGCCAGGCTGGTCAGGAACTCCTGACCTCAAGTGATCCACCCGCTTCGGCCTCCCAAAGTTAAGTATTTCTTTATAGCAGTGCAAGAATGGACTAATACACCGTTGATGAGGGATCTGCCCCACCCCTATGACCCAGTCACCTCCCAGCAGGCCCCACTTTTAACATTGTGGATTACATTTCAGCATGAGATTTGGGAGGTGACAAATATCCAACTCTGTCACTCTCTATCTTAGTTTGCCAGGGCTGCCATAACAAAGTACTATAGACTGGGTGACATAAACAATAGCAGTTTATTTTCTCACGGTTTTGGAGACTGGAAGTCCAAACCCAAGGCGCTGGTGGAATTGATTTCGCCCAAGGCCTCTTTGGCTTCAGATGGCCACCTTCTCTCTGTGTTCTCACTTGGTCTTGCCTCTGTGCATGTGCATCCTTAGTGTCTCCAGTCAGACTGGGTTAGGGCCTACCCTAATGGCCTCATTTTAACTTAATTACCTCTTTCAGGGCTCTGTCTCCAAATAGTCACATTCTGAGGTATTGGGAGAGCTTTAATATATGAACTTGTTCTGCCCATAACACTGTCCATACCTTTCTTTTCTTTATTACTTGTCTATCAAAATAGCTGGGCTGTTTACCACTAGTGTCATAAAACATAAATTATGGCCACAGAAATTTTATATTAAAGTGTTAGGATCATCCATGAAGGACAGCATTGAAGATTAGCCTGGATTAAGTAGGGTAAAATTATGCTCCAGTTACTAAGGCTGTCTAACAAATTACCCTAAAACTTGGTAGCTTAAAACAGCAACAATGATTTATTGTATCTCAATACAATAAATCAGTCAGTCAGGAATTAATTAGAAAGTGACCTGGCTGAGAGGTTCAGACCTTAGTCCATAAAGGCAATTGCAGTCACATGCCAGGTGGGGCTGCAGTCATCTGAAAGCTTGACTGGGGTGGGATGGTTCCCTTCTAAGATGGTGCATTCACATGGTTGGGATGTTGGTGGTGGCTGCTGGAGGCTGTATCTCCTTTCCACTGGCTGCTTGAATTTCCTCAAGGCATGGCAGCTGGCTTCCACCAGAGCAAGTGATTCAAGATGCTAAGACAAGCTGCAGTGCTTTTCATGTAGCCTCAGAAGTCATGTATTGCCACTTTCACCATGTTCTATTGGTCACACATACCCAGCCTTGATCCACTGTGGAGGAAGCCTTCACAAGGGTGTTAATTATAGGACCTCAGGATTATTGGAAACTGTCTTGGAGACAGACTACCATAAATTGGAGTGGTAAAAAGTGTCTTATTTTTGGGAAACCTGTTTGCAGGTCTCCATCTTCAAATGCTCACTTACCTTACGTGCATGTCATCAAAATTAAACATTACTAAATGCTATCTTTCTACTTCTCACTTAATGAGGTAATATTTTTAAGAGTTTTCAGGATAAATTTTTATGCTTAATCTCTCTATCTGACTAACAAAAACCATTATACTAATCCAAATACATATATTTATCTATTAATAGATTTATCTTCAACTTTATCATTTATTTAAGATACTGGTCTTAAACCAAATGGCGGATCATGAACTCTAAAATATGGCAGTAGATTTTGGCTTATGTTACTGGGAAATATTGTGACTCTCAGGCTAAAGTAATAACTTTGCAGCTTGCTGAGTGAACCCTAATAAGTTGATTGAGTTATATTTTTTTCTCAGTTTTTTGGTCTGCTGTAAATGAAAAGAGAATTTCTCATTGTTATAGACTGAATGTTTGTGTCTCCCCCGCGAATTCATATATTGAAACCCTAACCCTCAATGTGATGGTACTAGGAGGCAGGGCCTTTGGGATGTAATAAAGTTGTGAGTTTGGAGCCTTCATGAATGGGATTACGTCCTTATAAAAGAGACCTCAGAGAGCTTTCTAGGCCTCTTTCCACCATGTGAGGATACAATGAGCAGATGGTGTTCTATGAACCAGGAAATGGGCCCTCACCAGATTCCAAATCTTTTGCTTTCTTCATTTTAGACTTTCTAGCCTCCAGAACTGTGAGAGATAAATGTTTGTTGTTTAAGCCACTGAGTCTATGGTATTCTGTTATAGCAGCCAGAACTACTAAGACACGAATCATTTTTAATGGTGAAAATAATAAGTGGAAATTATGAGGAAAATTGGTAATGATTTTGGGCTATAACTGTGGAAAAGTAGAATATATGTGTGCATTAGGTTTCTTTAGAGGGACAGAACTAATAGGATATATGTAGGTATGAGAGGGAGTTTATTAAGGATAATTGGTTCACAAGGTTAAAGTCCCACAGTAGCCTGTCTGCAAGTTGAGGAGCAAGGAAGCCAGTGGTGAATCAGTCCAAATCCCAAAACCTCAAAAGTAGGGAAGTTGACAGTGCAGCCTTCAGTCTGTGGCCAAATGCCCAAGAGCCCCTGGCAAATCACTGGTGTAAGTCCAAGAGTCCAAAAGCTGAAGAACCTGGAGTCTGATGTTTGAGGGCAGGAAGCATCCAGCACGGGAGAAAGATGAAGGCTGGAAGACTCAGCAAGTCTGCCCTTCCATCTTCTCCTGCCAGCTTTATTCTAGCTGAGCTGGCAGCTAATTAGATGGTGCCTACCCAGATTGAGGGTGGATCTGCCTCTTCCAGTCACTGACTCACATGTTAATCTCCTCTGGCAACACGCTCACAGACACACCCAGGAACAATACTTTGCATCCTTCGATCCAATAAGGTTGACACTCAATATTAACCATCACAGTGTGAAATTCCACTGAGGAGCTGTGTCGTGGTCTTGGCTAGTTCTTGGCCTATGCTGTGTCTTGGGGTTCAGCGCCATGGGCAGCTACTCCTGCCATGCCCTGCCACCCCCACATTTGACATGCAAAAGGGGTGACAGACAACCTTGGGCAGTGTGGAGGGGTGTGCACACCTGTGGTATAGGCGCTTTGTGTCCTGTTGGTTCAGAGTTCACCGTTTTTTTGTCTTCTTAAAATGAATATGTCTTTTTTTTTTAAATTGAGACAGAGTTTCACTCTTGTTGCCCAGGCTGGAGTGCAATGATGCGATCTCGGCTCACTGCAACCTCCGTCTCCTGGGTTCAAACGATTCTCCTGCCTCAGCCTCCCGAGTAGCTGGGATTACAGGCATGTGCCACCACGCTCAGCTAATTTTGTATTTTTAGTAGAGACGGAGTTTCTCCATGTTGGTCAGGCTGGTCTCGAACTCCCGACCTCAGGTGATCTGCCCGCCTCGGCCTCCCAAAGTGTTGGGATTACAGGCATGAGCCACCACGCCTGGCTGAACATATCTTTAAATTCATCCCCTCAGTGTCCATAAAACCAGCATAACTTAGAGGAGCCTCAGGTTAATTTAAAGCTTCTGTGCCAGAGGACTGAACTCTTGAATGTCCATTCTTGGTTCAGTCCTCTAGCCTCTATTTCCAATGCCATCTAAGGATTTCACCAGCCTTGTAAGGGTTAGGGTTGTTTTAAGCTCACTGCAGCCTTGAACTCCTGGGCTCAAGTGATCCTCCTACTTCAGATTCCTGAGTAGCTAGAACTATACAGGTGTGTGCCACCATGCTCAGCTAATTTTAAAAAATATTTTTAGAGATAGAGTCTTGCTATGTTGCACAAGTTGGTCTTGGACTCCTGACCTGAAGCAATCCTCCTGCCTCAGCCTCCTGAGGAGCTGGAAATACAGGTACAAGCTGCTGTGCCCAGCTTAGGGTGGTTTTTATTTAAACATTATGACAGTTATAAGGAAACGTATCAGGCTCTATCTTCTTCCCATAAACATTTACTCTGCTTAATTATTATGGACAAAGAAAGCTGACAGTAGTATTTCTAATGTTTCTAGAACCATGCTGCTACTGTATAAAATTGATTAAATATTATCCTTGGAATATATCCTGGAGAGCATACATTCTAAGAAATAAAGTATTACTTTTTATTCAAATCATTCACTTTCCCTTTGTGGCAGTCTTTTAAAAATTGCCCTATTGGGGCTCTTCCTCATGTTTCCAAACTGAGTATCCGGACAGCCTTTTCCTATAGCACACTAGATATGAGAAAAATGAGACCTGAAAGATCGTGATCACAGAGACAGGAAACTTACCTGGCATTGATGAATTTGGATAATAATGTAGTTATTATAATATCAATTAACAAATTTTTTCTTTTTTTACTTAAAGTTTTAAAATATAATTTTCCAATTCTCCTAGATCTGACTTTTTTTCTTTTTAAGAGAGAGAATATAGACAATATTTATATGCCAAAGCAACTTAGATAAGTAACTATTAAAACAGAAGTTTCAAAAATACCTTATAGATTAGCAAGTTTTTTTTGTTTTTTGTTTTTTTTGAGACAAAGTCTCGCTTGTCGCCCAGGCTGGAGTGCAATGGCGCTATCTCAGCTCACTGCAACCTCTGCCTCCCAGGTTCAAGTGATTCTCCTGCCTCAGCCTCTGAGTAGCTGGGATTACAGACGCCTGCCACCACACCTGGCTAATTTTTGTATTTTTAGTAGAGACGGGGTTTCACCATGTTAGCCAGGCTGGTCTCGAACTCCTGACCCCAGGCAATCCGCCTGTCTTGGCCTCCCAAAGTGCTGGGATTACAGGCGTGAGCACCCAGCCAATTTTCTTTTTTTTAATGAGATTATTTTTCTCTCAAGTTTTTAAATTAAATTTGCTACTTAGGATCATTTCAGAATGAGAGAGTGGAGAGGGAGAGAAAGAAATGAAATAATTATCTCAGAGTCACCATATCTACACTTACTGGAATGTACTAATACTACATCGGTGTTTTGGAATTCTTTTTTTTTTTTTTTTTTTTTTGAGACCGGGTCTCCCTCTGTCATCGAGGCTGGAGTGCAGTAACCTGTTCACAGCTCACTGCAACCTCTGCCTCCCGGGTTCAAGCGATTCTCCTGCCTCAGCCTCCTGAGTAACTGGGATTACAGGCATGTGCCATCATGCCCGGCTAATGTTTGTATTTATTTATTGTTTTTTTGGTAGAGACAGGGTTTTGCCATATTAGCCAGGCTAGTCTCGAACTCCTGACCTCAAGTGAACCGTCCGTCTCTGCCTCCTGAAGTGCTGGGATTACAGGAGTGAGCCACCGCACCTGGCTTGGTGTTTTGGAATTCAAAGGAGAGTTTTGTTAATAGTTCCTTGAGATTTACATATACCTTGGAAGAAACTGAACTTTTTGAAATTGGGATAAGCAGTTTCAGGTATCATATATGCCTTTCACATAAAGGCACATATGATATAAGAGTACATTAGTTGATGGGAGAGAATAGAATTAGTGAGAGATGAGATTTCTTATGTGCTGCAGTATTATGCGCTGTTTGTAGGAAGTTATGTAGTTACCTAAGTGATACAACAGTGAGAAGTAAGAGATTCATGGCTTTATGTTAAGCCAACATATGTCCGTTGCAGAGCTGATGCTAATAATTTAGAATTCAGTTTTTTTTAGCAGTTCACATTCACTCATAACAACTCAGTATCATTTGCTAAATAAAGAGGCTTTGGTATCATTCATAAAAGAAAATTAGGAATATTATTAAAATATGGTAGCAGTATAAGCTCTCTAGTGTATTAGATAAGCTCTCTAATGTATTGTAGTTTGTTTGAACTTCATACGGCTGCAGAAATGAATCAACATTCAACCCAGACTTTTGTGAATAGAGTATGAGAAATGATGTTATTGAATCTTTACATCCCTGGAAGCTTGTCTAATAAATTGAGTAGTTGTCACACTGAGTTTTGTACAATTCATATCATAAAAATATAACTATTATATTTATGTTCTACTGTACTCCACAAGCTCATTAGAGATAACCAGTGCTAGTTTTAAAAGTGAAATGGGCCGGGCACAGTGGCTCACGCTTGTAATCCTAGCACTTTGGGAGGCCAAGGTGGGCGGATCACCTGAGTTCAGGGGTTCGAGACCAATCTGGCCAATATGGTGAAACCCTGTCTCTACTAAAAATACAAAAATTAGCCAGACATAGTGGTGCATGCCTATAATTCCAGCTACTCAGGGGGCTGAGGCAGGAGAATCGCTTGAACCCGGGAGGTGGAGGTTGCAGTGGGCCGAGATCATGCCACTGCACTCCAGCCTGGGCAACAGAGTGAGACTCCATCTCAAAATAATAACAATAATAATAATAATAATAAATACATAAATAAAAATGAAGGAAGTTTACAGTGTTTATCTTCTTTTGCTGTTAAACTGTTTTTACAGAGTCAAGGTTATTGAAATTTATTTGTAGCAGAGATGGGTGAATAATAAACAGTTTTTTCCAGACATGTAATACAAGCTGTCTGATGGCTTCTATCTGCGTGCCTTAGAAACAAAGACATCTCTGAGCTGCAGGAGAGGGGACTGGAGTGAAGCACCTCCAACTGGTAAATACTGAAGAATACAGTCCTAACACATATAGGACATATATAGGAATCACAGTGACTGATTACACTAACTAGATTGCTTCTGAAATACCAGTACCATTTTAAGTCCTGATCTGAGTGGGTTTCATATGCCTCTGTTCTGTCTTTCATATTTAATATATTGCATTTTGTTTTAGAGACAGAACAAAGTCTATTGCATAAGACAATAAAAAGATTATCTTTGGGCAATTCCCATAACAGACTTTCTGTTTTAACAAATCTCTTAAGTTACTGGAGCTGTCTTATTTATTTTTAGAGATGTTTTTACATTGTAGAAAAGTACACGAGTACCCCTATGTATTGACCACCAAGATGAGTTTTTAGTTTTTTTTTTTTTCTAAGAGACAAGGTATTAGTCTGTTACCCAGCCTGAAATGCAGTGGTGCTATCAGAGCTCGCTCAAACTCCTGGGCTCAAGTGATCCTCCTGCCTCAGCTTCCCAAGTAGGACTATAGTCATGTGCCACCATGCCCAGCTAATTTTTTAAAAAATTTTGTGAAAACAAAAAATCCTACTATGTTGCCCTGACTTGTTTCAAAGTCCTGGCCTCAAGTGATCCTCCCACCTTGGCCTCCCAGAGTGTTGGGATTACAGCCATGAGCCATCATACCTGGCTATAATTTCTAATATATATGCTTTTTGAAGTAAAATATATAAGAGCAGTTTTATCACTTATTTTTTCATTTAGTATTTTTTCTGAGCATTTTCTGTTATTAATTTTTTTAAAACAATTTTTAATAACTGCAAAATATTTTATCGTATGGATATACCATAATTTTACTGGTTTCCTATTATTAGACATTAAGGAAGCCTCTGGAATGTCATTTAAAAAACACAGAAAGTATTGTACATGAATGTTTTGTACTCTATCCAATTAATTCCTAAAGATGAATTACCAAATATTAAAGTACTGGGTGCAAGATATGAACATTTTTTAAGGTTCATACAATACTTTTCAAATAATTATATTTTAACACAGTATTTCATCAAGTTGGAGACCTTATAACTTTTTCGAAGGATATATGAAAACTGTCTGTCACCCAGGCTGGAGTGCTATGGTGCGATCTTGGCCCACTGCAACCTCCGCCTCCTGGGTTCAAGCAATTCTCCTGCCTCAGCCTCCCGAGTAGCTGGGATTACAGGTGCCCCCCACCATGCCCAGCTAATTTCTTTGTATTTTTAGTAGAGATGGGGCTTCACCATGTCTGGCAGGCTGTTCTTGAACTCCTGACCTCAGGTGATCTGCCCGCCTTGGCCTCCCAAAGTGCTGGGAATACAAGCATAAGCCACCACGCCCAGTCAAAAATCTTATTTTATAAAAAAAAGCAATTGACCCTCATTTTGAGGTCTGCTTCAATAAATCTTTCTCATTGAAGGAGCTCATCCTCACTAGTCTCCTTCCTTGGTAAGAGTATCTTTTGTTAGATTCACTCTTGCAAAACAAAAATATGATAATGTATATCTGCGTACTGGACATATGAATCAATCTCTAATTTATCAGGTGTAAAGCCACAGCCCTTCAATAATAGAGTCTTGCCTTTAATAAGATCTGGAATAACAAAACAAAATAATTCTTTATGAACTCTAGCTGGGGAGTACTGTTATTAGTCCTTGAAGTTAAAAAACTGTCCTTGTTTTGTAATAAGTTAATTGTAACACTAGTGGTGATATTTTATCTAGTAGTCTAAATTCCTGCCTCCACTGGCAGGAACTTCACTTCTTTTTAACTTGATCAAATGTCCAATTTTAGAATAACAGAGAAAAAAGAGAAAAGGAAAAAAAAAGAATTAACAGATGGTTAGAGCTTGTTTTATACTGATTCTTAATATTTTTCCCTCTAGGATACAGAAAACGTTTCTTTAGTCCCTTCCAACTTAGTCATCCTTGCCTCCATACAGAAATCCCAAGGTGCCCTAGGTGGTTCACAGTGTTAACTGCAAGCGCTTATATCTGTCAGGCCTTTGTTTGGAGGCTAGAGCAGGAACATCACATGATACACAGAAAAAGATTCTGTGTTCTTGCCTATTCACATGTGACCCACCAGAGTTTGTCAAGAGTCTTCTGTATTTTAATAATGCATTTCCAAGAACTTACTTTGCTTTCATCTAAACTACCTTGTAACTTCCTTAGGGGAAAATTGTATGCATTTCTATTTGGAAGTAAAATGGAAAAGACATTATTTTATCCTAGAATGTGAGTTACATTTTTACGTCTGCATAGAATTCTGAGGGGTTATTGATGGGACCTACCTTGACCTTTGAAGCAGGAAAAGAATTCTCAGGGAATTGGGTGGGCCAGGACAGAGGCAGGGGAGTGCTGCCACATGCGGCATAAGATTTCAATAATGCTATTTGTTTGTGTCTGTGTTGAAGGGAGGAAGAATGGTGGTAGAGAAGGGAATAGGTGACTTTTCAGATAATCTGAGTACAAACAAAGATACAACCTGAAAGGAGGGAACTATCAGCTTCCCAGTTTGCCCTGAAATTCCCCCTCCCTATTTGCTCCGAAAATTCTGGCCCACTTAGATACTCTTTCTTTAAGAATTTGTAGTGCATGTAATTATAAATTTTCTGACACATTGCTTTAATTTTTTTTTTTTGAGATGGAGTCGTGCTCTGTGGCCCAGGCTGGAGTGCAGTGGAGCAATCTCGGCTCACAGCAACCTCTGCCTCCTGGGTTCAAGTAATTCTCCTGCCTCAGCCTCCTGAGTAACTGGGATTACAGGTGCCTGCCACCAAGCCTGGCTAATTTTTTGTATTTTTAGTAGAGATGGGGTTTCACCATGCTGGCCAGGCTGATCTTGAACTCCTGACCTCAAGTGATCCGCCCACCTCAGCCTCCCAAAGTGCAGGGATTACAAGTGTGAGCCACTGCACCAGGCCTAATTATTTTTTTTAATGTGAATATTTGCAAAGGGATTAAGAAATCAGGCTCTGGAGGCAGGTCAACTTTGGATGAATCTGGGCTCCATGACTGCATGACCTTGGGCAAGCTACTTAACCCTGGTGCCCCAGTTTCCTCTGTTTAAAATGGGAATAGGCTAGGTGTGGTGGCTCACACCCATAATCCTAGTACTTTGGGAGGTCAAGGTGGGAGGATTGCTTGAGGCCAAGAATCCAAGACCAGCCTGGGCAACATGGTGAGACCCCATCTATACAAAAAATTTTTTAAAATTAGCCAGGTGTGGTAGCACATACCTGTGGTCCCATTTGCTTGGGAGGCTGAGGTAGGAGGATCACTTGAGCCCGGGAGATCAATGCTGCAGTGAGATGTGATCGTACCAGTGTGCTCTAGCTTGGGTGACAGAGTGAGACCCTATCTCAAAAATAAATAAATTAATTAAAAAAAATTTTTAATGAGGATATTAATAGTACTTGCCTCATTAGGTTATTATGGATAAAGTACTTTGCCAGCAAAATTAATACATATTCATTGTAGAAAAGCAGATAATATAGGAAATGAGCAGAAAAGAAGATAATCCTCTCCAGTCTTTCTACCCATAGGTAACCACTATTTCTTATATATTTTTTTGTATACACAGTGGACATCATACTCTTCATGCTGTTTTATAACTTTGTCCCCTAATAATATATCATGAGGGTTTTCCCATTCTACTCAATTTTCAAAATCATTATATTTAAAACATAGAGCTACACTGAGTAGATATAGTTATGTATTTATTAAGCTGTTTCCATAGTGTTGAACCTTTAGGTGGTTCTAGTTTTTTATTTTTATATGTAATGATGGAACAAACATTTTTTGTACATTAATTTCACACTTGAGGTTACTTTCCTTGAAGAGAAATGGAATTACTGAGTCAAAAGATATTTACTTATAGTTTTCAGACTTTTGACACATATTGCCAAATTTCCTCCTAGAAATTTTGCCAGCAATACATGAGAATTTGTTGTCTTGCCTTTTTGTCAGTATTGATTATTCTTGGTTTTTAAACTTTCAACTTGATAGATAAAAACATTTTATCTTATCATTTTATTCTTCTTTGATTATAAAGAAGGCTGAATATTTTGTACGTTTTTAGCCTTTGTATTTTTATTCTGTATGTATGTGAAATGCCTGTGAATTTTTTGTGCACATTTTTCTTTCAAAGTCTTCACCTTCCTGTAAATTGTGAATTTGTAAGAGTTTTTTTTTGTTGTTTGTTTGTGTGTTTGTTTGGTTTGTTTTTTGAGACAAGGTCTCACTCTGTCACCTAGGCTAGAGTGCTGTCGTGTGATCATGACTCACTGCAGCCTCAACCTCCCAGGCTCAAGCAATCCTCTCACCTCAGCATCCCAAGAAGCTGAGATAACAGGCCCGTGCCACCAAACCCGGCTAATTTTTAAACTTTTTATAGAAATGGGGTCTTATCTTGTTTTCCAGGCTGGTCTTAAACTCCTGAGCTCAAGTTATTCTCCCATATTGGCCTCCCAAAGTGCTGGGATTTCAGGTGTGAGCCACTGTGCCTGGCTAGAGATTTTTATATAGAAAAGCTGTCAGTTGACTTCACAAGATTTTTTTCAAGCAAGCTGGGTGCAGTGGCATGTGCCGTAGTCTAGCTGTTCAGGAAGCTGAGGCAGGAGTAGTACTTGGGCTCAGGAGTTCAAGTCTAGCCTGGGCAACATAGCGAGACCCTGTCTCCTAATTTAAAAAAAAAAAAGACTTAGTTTCAACAACTTTGTTAAATTAAGGTTGGTCAATTAAGCTTCATTCATGAGGTCTCTTAGAGAAAAACAACAAATCAGTGGATATTTATATTATAATATATGGGGTATATTATTTATAGATATGCTGGGACATTTCTTTCTCTGAGTACACCAAGTACTTGTTGGTAAGTTGATTTAACTTTTGGAGTTTGCTTTGTTGGTGGAATACACTTCTTCATTCATCCTGATTGGGTGTTATGAATCCCATTTTGTGTGATGCTTATGATTATCTTGGTTGATTCCTTAACTATTTACTAGACACTATCTTAGTATTTTAACTCTTAACAGTCAGCCACAGGGTTTATGCACTGTACTTTTCAGTAGCTCCCCATGTAGATCAAAAGTCAAGATGGAAGGCCCACAGATTTTGTGGTTTTAGAGCAGTGTTCATAATGCTTAGTATCACAGTGCTTTCTATGACTGGAAAGGTGGGATTCTTAGAAAGACTGCAGCAGTTGCAAAAGATTTATGTTTCACTGGTTCTCTTTGGAGAGTTATCCCAAGAGCTCCCCCTCTGTGGGGCAGATAGATGATTGTTGCTCAGCCTTCTACACATACAGTTCCTGCAGTTTCTTATGTTGCGGGAGGCATTCATCTGTGCAGCATTGTAGGGTCTGAACATGAAGCATATATTTCGTGAAACCTGGAGCTGAAGTGAATTCTCTTAGAGTATATTTTGAAACTGTACTAGGACTTTAAACACTTTTGGAATTTAAAACAGCCATAAAAATTCTTGTTATACTGAAGGAGTTCCTGAGGCAGTGTGCCTCTCATTTTACTGCCTAAAGTTGCCCATAGAGGTCCAAGGAGACACTGCTGATAGCAGAAAGTCTTCCAAAAAGAAATTAGGCGACCCACACCAAGCATGTATGGCTTTGAGTCTTACAGATGGCTTTTTAATAGTTTAGTCTCTTAACCTAAGGAAGTTTCTGAAGTTCCAGTCAGAAAGTCTAAAAATTCACATTTTACCTAATAAATGATAATGAGGCTATTTATCTTGTCTGTCTGGATTTTTTCACTTGACATTTAATGAAATATCCCATATTACCTATAATTTTTGTTTGAAGGTAAAAATAGACTACAGAAGAATGTGTAAAATTTGTATCAATCAGCAGAGCACAAATCAAGTTTCTACCAGTATTGCTTATAAATATTTCGATCTTATTTAGGCATGGTTAAGCTGTTTTTGATGGTTGAACTTGAAGGTTTGTTGAGAATTACATTTTTTGTCTTAATTTTTCTATTTTTAAGTGTCTGAAGCGTGGGTGTTCAACCTTTTGGCTTCCCTGGGCCACATGGGAAGAAGAATTGTCTTGGGCCACACATAAAATATGCTAACACTAATGATAGTTGATGAGCTAAAAAAAAAAAAAAAAAAAAGTCCGTGCATAATTTTCATGGTATCTGTCACCACAGATAAGCAAAAAACTCCCCTCATTCAAAGGGTTGGACACCTGTGGATAGCCCTTTTCTAGCTAACCTTTTGTATTTCCCTGGCCCGTAATCTGTATTTAGAATTTTTAGTAGTATTTTGACAAATATAGATGCTTTCCTAAGGCATATCATTTTGTAAAAATTGTATTGCAAACCTTTTTCTCTTGATTTTCCCTTCCTTAGCTTCTCCCTTCCTTTCCTCCCGCCCCTTACCTCCTCACCTCTCATTTATGGGTCTGTTTATTTTTCACCTTAAGAATAATGATTGTTGCCTGGGACTTGTCTTATAAATTCAGTTCTTTCTAATGAGGCACTAAAGCTGTCTCCTGGCTTTTGGGTTTTCCTGAGAACTGTTAATTACCTTTGCACTTTCCTATACCCAGCTCAAAAGTAAATTGCAGAGGGAAGAGAGGAGGATGCACCTGTTTATTAAAATGTGGTAGTTGAGCAAAATGCTTAATGGAAAATATTAACAGCATAACCTCATATAATCAACTCAATCTTGTCTAGAGTATGTTTACTGCAGTTGTAGCTGTCAAATGTTTCATGTTATATATAGACCCCTACCGTGATGCCTTTCATATCACTCTTATTTGTTGCCACTGTTTTCATTCACAACCTTAGCTCAGATCTCTGCCACATTAGCTTTTTCATTGGGCTTTTCCTGCCTCCATGTCAAATCCTTTCAATCTGTAAGTCCAACAAGCAGCTGCTGGGTTTTAATATGTCCAGAGCACTGTTAGGAGTGGGTCACTGCACACCCCTCCCAAAATTCCTCCTGAGTACAAAGTTCTTACCTACTTCCAGCCTCTTTACCATAAGCCCCAGCTTAATTTTCTAACCTCGTCAGTTGTCACCCCTGGTGATCTGTATAGTCTGCTTTCTTTTCAGCAGGCGGCACTTTTCTTACCACCCATATCTGTGCAGAGAAATCTGACCCACCTGGAAAGCTGAGACGAGACCTGTCCTCTGGCATTCCTTTCCAGACCCTTCCAGCTTGCAGTGCTCCTCTGCCTTCTGTAGTTCCCGTGTCACTCGTCTGGAATTATTTTTACATTTGTGGACCCTTATTACTCTTGCCTGAGGGTAGGAACCAACTCATCCATTTCTAGGTCCCCTCAGCATACTCAAACTGCATGGCCTACAGTCTGTGCTCCATGTGACATTCTCTTCTGGTTCTTTTCCTTGTCATTATTCTCATCTCTCCTATTGTAAAACAACAGCTACCCCAAACTCTCTCTTTACCCCAGATTCTTCTCCTTCTACAGCCATCTCTCTCTCCTTTTCTCCATAAATGGTTGTTTTAATGAGTAGCTTTATTGATTTTCCTGATAAACAAGCTCATTCAAGAAAAAAATGCAAATAATACAGGACTTGGTGAAGGTAAAAATCTTTTAAAATGCCATCACCCAGAGATAAATTACTTTTCACTAAACATCCTCTCTCACTGCACACACATACACACACTCAATATTCATGACACACAATTTTGTATCAATGAAATCACACCTAAATGCTGTTCTATGACCTGCTTAAAAAATTTTCAACATTATACTGGGTACATCTTTACAAGCTAGTTCTTGTTAATCCTCAGGAAAACGTTACTGAAAATGGCTGTAAAGTATTCCATTATTCCAGTGAGTCAAAAATGATTAATAGGCCAAGCACAGTGGCTCTTGCCTATAATCCCACCACTTTACTAGACCGAGGTGGGAGGATCGCTTGAGCCCAGAAATTCAAGATCAGCCTGGGCCACATAGCCAGACTCTTGTCTCTACAAAAAATTTAAAAAGTTAGCCAGGCATGGTGATGAGTGCCTATAGTCCCAGATACTCAGGAGGCTGAGGCAAGAGGATTGTTTGCACCCCAGAAGTCAAGGCTGCAGTGAGCTGAGATCGTGCCACTGCAGCCTAGGTGACAAAGTGAGACCCTGCCTCAATAATAATAATAATAATAATAATGATGTACTCCCCCTTTAAATGAGCATTTCTGTTTTTTCTGTTTTTTTGTTTTGTTTTGTTTTTCCTCTTATAACCAGCACTATAGTGAACATCTTTTATAGCTATCTTTAGACTCTCTTTCCTCCCTGTTATCTTTTTAGGATAAATTCTTAGAAGTGAAATCGCTGGGTCAAAGTATATTTATTCTAGGTGCTGTTAATGCCCAACTGCCCATCAAAAAGGTAATGTTGTACCTAAGTAAAGTTGTGAGTGGATTTTTCACTACCCTCACCAACATGGATGTTGTCCAGTCACCCTAATCTTTACTAGTTTTATGGCTTTATATATATGTTTACATTTATATATAATGCGTTTCTTTGAAGACTGAGTTTGAAAATCATTGTGTAAGTTAACGCCTGTGTGTGTGTGCACGTGCACACACTCATGTGTTTTCCTTCAATTAGACTGAAGTCTTCTGGGGACCTGAGCCTAAATAATTTCAGGTGGATCACTTGAGATCAGGAGTTCGAGACCACCCTGGCCAACATGGCAAAACCCTTTCTGTACTAAAAATACAAAAAATTAGCTGGGTGTGGTGGCAGGCGCCTGTAATCCCAGCTACTCGGGAGGCTGAGGCAGGAGAATCACTTGAACTTGGGAGGTGGAGGTTGCCTAGATTGCACCACTGCACTCCAGCCTGGGTGATGGAGTGAGACTGTCTCAAAAACAAAAAAAAAAAAAAAAAAAAAGAGGAGATCTAGGCAGGAAGTTAATTGCTGGAGTTACTAGCACCTGGAAGGTCAATGAAGCCACGAGACTGGATGGGACCCCTAGAGAGTAAGTATATATAGACAGGAGGCCCAAGGACTGAGCCCGTGGATTACCTAATGTTACAGCTGGGGAGAGGAGGAAAAGCCAGCAAAAGAATGTGGGAAAGAGTGGCCGGAAAGTTAGGAAGGAAATAGGTATGTGTTTATCTGTGTGTTAGTGTGTATGTGTGGGTGTGTGTGTGTTTTACTGAAAGCTGAGCAAAGTTAAGGAGAAAGGATTCACATTTCAAATCCTGGATCAAGTTAGTCCAGGAGTGAGAACTGACATTTGAGCTTAGCAATGTGGAAAACACCAAGGACCTTGATAAGAGCAATTGTAGTGGGGTGGCCGAAGGAAAGCCTGACTGGAGTGGCTTCAAGATAGAGAAGGAGGGAGGCCGAGGCAGGAGAATTGCTTGAACCCAGGAGGCAGAGTTTGCAGTGAGACGAGGTCACGCCATTGCACTCTAGCCTGGGCAACAAGAGCGAAACTCCATCTCAAAAAAAAAAAAAAAAAAAAAAAAAAGAGAGAGAGAGAGAGAAGGAGGAGAGAAAGTGAAGTCATAAGGGTAGACCACTCCTTCTGAGGGAGAATCCACCCCACCTTCCTCCTAGCTTCTGGTGGTTGCTGGCAATCTTTGGCGTTCCCTAGCTTGCAGATGCAGCACTCCAATCCCTGCTTTCATCTTCTTAGGGTGGTCTCCCTATGTACATGTCTCTGTGTCCTAATTTCCCCATTCTATAAGACACAAGTCACATTGGATTAGGACTCACAGTAATGACCTCATCTTAATTTGATCATCTTCAAAGACCCTATTTGCAAATAAGTTCACATTCTGAGATAATAGGAGTTAGAACTTCAGCTTATCCTTTTGGGGGGCACCCAATTCAATCCATAACAGCAACCCGTTAAGCTCCCGCATTGTTTCAAATAGTTTATTTGACTTTCTTGGATCTTTGGGATATATAATATATACATTGGAAATCATTTTGTTGGTTTTCTACTTTGTAAAGTCTGTAACTTGAATTTTGCTCCCTTGTCTAATTTCGTTTTACTTTAACCTCCTTGAAAGATCTGACTACACTTATGATTTCTATTTCTTGACTCCTGGGTCTTTGCCACCCACTGAAACCACTGTGTTCTGTACCATTAACCACTAGCCTGAGTTATGGAACGCTTATAGAAGTTCTTGTTGGCAGAGCTCTAATCTAAACTGAATAAGCACCTTACCTTACCTGTAGGGAATTAGGCTTAAAAATTGAAAGACCACTCAGTCTCACTGGCCCACATTGGAGTATCTGCCTTGGCCCTGTGAACTGGAGCTCATCCCATTCAGAGACGGTTCTGCTGGTGCCCTGGTTACCTTGGCTCATACGTGGCTAGGAAGAGCCCCAGAGGAACAGTGGTCACTGCCTGCTCCCCAGCCTCCCATCCACCCCCATGGTCACTGTCCGCATGGTCACTGTCCTTGCTCTGTGTTTTCATGGTGGACTACTTATACTTTTTATTTAATAGAGTTTCTTTAAATCGGAGATTATTAGATTTTTTTTCCCCTAATCTCGCATCCCAAATTTCAAATTCAGGCATGCTATATAAGTTTTTCCTCCCTTGCCTATACCTTTTAATCTTATATAACCATTGCTGTAGGTCTAGAGAATTTATTTAACAGCATATTGTTTCATTAAAAAAAATTTGGCCAGGAGCAGTGGCTCACACCTGTAATCCCAGCACTTTGGGAGGCTGAGGTGGATAGATCACCTGAGGTCAGGAGTTTGAGATCAGCCTGGTCAACATGGTGAAACCCTGTCTCTACTAAAAATACAAAAATTAGCCAGGCATGGCGGCGTATGCCCATAATCCCAGCTACTCGGGAGGCTGAGGCAGGAGAATCGCTTTAACCTGGTGGTGGAGTGAGCCAAGATCGCACCATTGCACTCCAGCCTGGGCGATAGAGTGAGACTCTGTCTTAAAAAAAAAAAAAAAAAAAGAAAGAAAAAGTAATTTTTACTCTAAAGGTGTTACTTCTTGTTTACTTTTCCTTTTAAATCTCATCTTTATTCTCATCCTTTAAAGATTATCTAAGTCTCACCAGAAAATTTCTGCATACCAAAAATATAGTGTTTACTAATCAAGTATAACAACATTATACTTTTGTAAAGTAATGTCTTATGTTACCAATTTGGATGATTTTTCTAAACATTGTTTTCAGGCACTGTTAGTCCAGTTAATGGTGAGAGTTTAGGCTTAAAAACTGTCAACTTGTAGCTGGGTGTGGTGGCTCACGCCTGTAATTCTAGCACTTTGGGTGGCCGAGGTGGGTGGATCACTTGAGGTCAGGAGTTTGAGTCCAGCCTGGTCAACATGGTGAAACCTCATCTCTACTTAAAAAAAAAAAATTAGCAGGATGTGGTGGCACATGCCTGTAATCCCAGCTACTTGGGAGGCTGGGGCAGGAGACTCGCTTGAACCCAGGAAGCAGAGGTGAGAAGTGAGCCAAGATCGTGCCACTGCACTCAAGCCTGGACAACAGAGTGAGACCCTGTCTCAAAACAAAACAAAACAAAACTTTTCAATTTGTAATGGCATAGATGAAAGAGAAACAGATGGCAGTGTTTATGTGTCAAACTTCTCCAAATAGACGACTGTCTGGCCTTTTGAAACCCTGTCTCAAAAAAACAAAACAAAACAAAACAAAACAAAACAAAACAAAACAAAACAAAACACCTGAAAACTTACTGGGTCTTGTTCAGTGACACCCTCCCAGGATAGCCTGTGCCTAGAGTGTGAACACACTGCCTATAGATTCTTCCAGAAAACCTCACAGTGAAGGGTGTTGATGGACAAGAGAGCTGTGTGTGATGCTACACAGCTCACCCAACTTCTTTTATCTTTTTTCCCACATCTCTGTAGCTGTCATTAGCTTGAGGTAGAGAAAAAATGTTCAGAATGTACAGTGATCCCTAAACAAATTATTAACAGAGGTCATAAAGGCATTTCAATCTGAGGATATCTAACATGAATAACTTTTAGACTCACTCTGTCACCCAGGCTGGAGTGCAGTGGCGGGATCTCGGCTCACTACAAGCTCCGCCTCCTGGGTTCACGCCATTCACCTGCCTCAGCTTCCTGAGTAGCTGGGACTACAGGCGCTTGCCACCACGCCTGGCTAATTTTTTGTAGTTTTAGTAGAGACGGGGTTTCACTGTGTTAGCCAGGATGGTTTCGATCTCCTGACCTTGTGATCCACCTGCCTCAGCCTCCCAAAGTGCTGGGATTACAGGTGTGAGCCACCGCGCCCAGCCTTTCTCATCTTTTTAAATCTGAAAACTGCCCACTACAGTGTTGCACTGGATGTAGTCCAGTGTGCACATCCACCCACAGTGAAAGTGAAACCAACTATGAGTTGAATGAAGTATTATGGGAGTGTTTGTGGGAAGCCTGACAAACCTAAAGTTTGCCTCTCATTTTCTAGTGTAGTAGTGGATTCTTGGTACGGCTATAAGCTGTTCTAGACAGTGCGAAACCTAGTGTTAATTTCACTTTGATTTGAAATTATTTGTGTTTTTACTTTGGCTCCTTTACAGCCAGAATAAAACTTAACTTATATTCTTGTATTCCAAGTTTAACTTATATTCCAAGTTTAGCTTAACCTATATTCTTGACCTGATCAGAATTTTTGGACTTTGGGTCAACCATAAAGAGGCTCAATATATAATGAGAAATTTGTCTCACTTTAAGTTGTCAGAAAGCAGCACCCAAAACGCTCTATGTAAAACATGAATAGATGCATGAAAATACAACTTATTTAATAAACAAACCCAAGGAGCCCAAACCTAAAATCTGGACCTTTCTTACTTAAGCAAAAATATCAGAGTCATGCACGTATGACTCTTATTCCATGATTGTTTTCAAATTGACTCATCACATCCCTGTTTTCAAATTAAATAGTTGCCATATTCTAAATTCTGTTTATGAAGTTAGGAGGTAAACAGAAAACAATCTAAAACCTGCTTATTTCAATTGATTCTGTATGTTAGCATATCTGTACTGGCATGAATATGATTGGAACATGCAGAGTTGTAGCACACCCTTATTTCTGGTTGATTGCCAAAAATAAAGACATCAAAGAAAATAGAAAAACTGGGCAACAAATCATAACTGCATAGGTTTTTAAATTTAGTAGTTATTCTAGATCTCTCTCCATAGCTTTTCTGAATGAAACTGTCCCTCTCACAGCCCCCAGCCTCCCACTGTCCTAGATAGATGAGGTGATTGTTCTCACCACCTTTGGATTTGTACATGTGTGGCATTGTTTTCATAGGACAGATTCCCAGATGTGGAAATGCTCAAAGAGAGTGAACATTTAACAAATACTGCCAGATTGTCCTCCAGAAAGGTTGTACCCATGTGCACGTCTACCCACAGTGAAAGTGAAACCAACCATGAGTTGAATGAAGTATTATGGGAGTGTTTGTGGGAAGCCTGACAAACCTCAAGTTTGCCTGCCATTTTCTAGTACAGTAGTGGATTCTTGGTATGGCTATAAGCTGTTTTAGACAGTGTGAAACAATTTACAGGTATCTTTAGCAAAGAACATTTTCATAGGTACTTTTACATGAAAAGTGTTATAATACTAAAGAATCTTTTAAAATAATGCATAATGCCACTCTTGATACATTTTCATCTTTTGCAGATTATCATCTACATGTGAATATATTTTACCAGTTATAATTAATATGTGTATGTTTTTGTGTTTTTGTTTCTTTGTTTTGTTTTGTTTTGTTTTTTTAAGACGGATTCTTGCTTTGTTGTCCAGACTAGAGTGAAGTGGCTCGATCCTGGCTCACTGCAACCTCCGCCTCCTGGGTTCAAGCAATTCTCCTGTCTCAGCCTCCCGAGTAGCTGGGATTATAGGTGTGCACCACCATGGCCAGCTAATTTTTGTATTTTTTTTAGTAGAGACAGGATTTCGCCATGTTGGCCAGGCTGGTCTCGAACTCTTGACCTCAGGTGATCCGCCCACTTTGACCTCCCAAAGTGCTGGCACCCAGCCAATATGTGTGTATTTTTATCTTTGACTTTTTCCACAAAACTGTCTTATAAGCTGTTTCCTGTTTCTCCATATCTTTCATCATGGCTATTTAAAAGCTGCATGTTGTATTTTGTTATTATACCATACTTTGTTAATTCAGTTCTTAATATTGAATATTTAATATAAAACTAGATACTTAAACTGCATGTTCTTAAGTGATAAGGTTGATTGGTTTGATGTGGTTATAAAAGTAATACAGTACTTATAGAAAAATTTGGAAGACACAAAAAAATAGGATGACACATACAAATCGTCCTGTAACTCCTGTTAATAAATTCTGTGAGCATTAGGATGTATTTCCTTCCTGTCTTTTCTTAATATTTTATTTTCTTGTTTTATAGTCTGCAACCATGCTATTTGTGAACAACATTCATTTTTACATGTTTTAAACTCTTTTCAAATATCATTTTTCCTTTTTTAAAAAATATGAAAGGTTTTTGTTTTGTTTTGTTTTTTGAGACGGAGTCTCATTCTGTTGCCCAGGCTGGAGTGCAGTGGCACAATCTTGGCCCCCTGCAAGCTCCGCCTCACGGGTTCACGCCATTCTCCCGCCTCAGCCTCCCAAGTAGCTGGGACTACAGGCACCCCCTACCACGCCCGGCTAATTTTTTGCATTTTTAGTAGAGATGGGGTTTCACCGTATTAGCCAGGATGGTCTCGATCTCCTGACCTCGTGATCCACCCACCTCGGCCTCCCAAAGTGCTGGGATTACAGGCGTGAGCCACCGTGCCCAGCCGGTGAAAGGTTTTTTTTTTTCTGGTGAAAGTAATTTGAAATTGTTACTGAAAATTGAGAAATAATCCCAGTCATCTGTAATTCCATCACCTAGAGGCAAACATCATGAATAATTTGGTTTATTACCTTCACATATTTTTCTCTTAAAAAAAAATTTGAGATCATACACCATCATTGTTTCTTAATTAGGGGGTGGTCATGGACCTTTTTAAAAATCTGAAAAAATCCAAATTAAGAATTCTTTTTTGGCCGGGCGCGGTGGCTCATGCCTGTAATCCCAGCAGTTTGGGAGGCCGAGGCGGGCGGATCATGAGGTCAGGAGTTCGAGACCATCCTGGCTAACATGGCGAAACCTCATCTGTACTAAAAATACAAAAAATCAGCCAGGCGTGGTGGCGGGTGCCTGTAGTCCCAGCTACTCGGGAGGCTGAGGCAGGAGAATGGCATGAACCCGGGGGGTGGAGCTTGCAGTGAGCTGAGATTGTGCTACTGCACTCCACCCTGGGCGACAGAGTGAGACTCCGTCTCAAAAAAAAAAAAAAAAAGAATTCTTTTTCAACCAAGTGGCCAGTTGAAAAAATTTTTTTTAATTAAAAAAAAGAAAAAATAGAAGTCTTACCATATACATACATTGATACCCACCCTTTCCCCCTATTAAATGTGATAAAGTAGGCATTTCTGTATAATTATGAACTCATAAATATGCACATTTTCTGATTATTGTGCATTGAATTATCTCTGTCCTCAAATTCATATGTTGAAGTCCTAATCCCCAGCACCTCAGATTGTGACCTTATTTAGAGATGGGATCTCTACAGAGCTAATCAAGCTAAAATGAGGTCAGTAGAGTGGACCTTGATCCAATATGATTGGTGTCTTTATAAAAGGAGGAAATTCGCTAGGCACGGTGGTTCATGCCTGTAGTCCCAACTACTCAGGAGGCTGAGGTGTGAGGATGGCTTGAACCCAGGGGTTCTGGGCAGTAGTGTGCTATGCCAATTGGGTGTCCAAACCAGCATCAATATGATAACCTCTCAGGAGTGGGGGACCACCAGGTTGCCTAAGGAGGGATGAAGTGACCCAGGTCAGAAATGGAGCAGGTCAAAACTCCCTTGCTGATCAGTAGTGGGATAGCACCTATGAATAGCCACTGCACTCCAGTCTGGGCAACATAGTGAGACCCTGTCTCTAAAAAAAAAAATTTAATTGGCCGGGCACGGTGGCTCACGCCTGTAATCCCAGCACTTTGGGAGGCTGAGGCGGGTGGATCACCTGAGGTCAGGAGTTCGAGACCAGTCTGGCCAACATGATGAAACCCCATCTCTACTAAAAATACAAAAAATTAGCCAGGCGTGGTGGTGTGCACCTGTAATCCCAGCCGGGGTGAGGAGGCGGGGAGGGGGCGGGGTGGTGCTGAGACAGGAGAATTGCTTGAACCTGGGAGGCGGAGATTGGGATGAGCTGAGATTGCACCACTGCACTCCAGCCTGGGCGACAGAGTGAGACTCTGTCTCAAAAAAAAAAAAAAGAGGAAAAATACTTAATTTAAAAAAAAGTTTTTTAAAAAAGAAATGAGACATACATAGAAGGAATATGAGGTGAAGAGACATAGAGAAGATGGCCATTTACAAGCTAAGAAGAGGGGCCTGAAAAGATGTTTCCCTCACAGCCCTTGGAAGTAGCCTACCCTGCTGACACCTTTATTTCAGATTTCTAGCATCCAGAACTGTGAGACAGTAAGTCTCTGTTGTTTAAGCCACCCAGTTTACATAATGCAGACATTTGGATGAATATTTACTTTGTGCTAGGCATTGCACTAGGTTTAGGAATACTAAGTCAAAGAAGTCAAGTTCTCTGTCTCGAAGGTACCTAGATTGGCATGTGCATAAAGAACCCTGGGGTTGTGCAATTTTGGGCGATAAACAGGGCATCATGGGAGGCTAGGTTAGGCAAGGGTCAGGGAAGATTTCCTGGGGATGTATCACTTGAGCTGAATTTTGAAGAACCACTGGGAGCTTACTTAACTATTTTTCTGTTATTGGACACTAGGATGTTTCCGGTTATTCATTTTTACAAATGAGAACTTCCCTGTGTTTTTGGTTTATTTCTTTAGGATGGATTCTCAGCAACATACCACTACTGAGACAAGAATATGAAACTAGAAACATCATTTGAAGGCAGCATAATATTCTACCAGATGGAGCTTTCCTGGCTCATTGAATCATCTTCTTTTATTGGATAGCAGTCCCCCTAATGTTCTGTTTCCAGTGTTTTGTTATTATAAATAGTGCTGTAGCATACATTTTTTGCATAAAGCCTTTTTCCATAATTAGAATTATTTCTTTTTTTATTTTTTATTTTTATTTATTTATTTATTAATTATTATTATACTTTAAGTTTTAGGGTACATGTGCACAATGTGCAGGTTAGTTACATATGTATACATGTGCCATGCTGGTGTGCTGCACCCATTAACTCATCATTTAGCATTAGGTATATCTCCTAATGCTATCCCTCCCCCCTCCCCTAGAATTGTTTCTTTAGTGATTGAATCGTAGAAATAGAATTACAGTATGAAAAAGGTTTACTTACTTTTCAAAAATACTGACATTCTCAGTAATAATCAAGTGAAATTTATTAACAAATTAATTTGATTTATTATAGTCTTTATATTGTTTGGGGTGTGTTAAAACAGTTTAATACTTCCTGCTTTTAAAGACTGAAACTTTCCTAGAAAGTAAAGTTTGGTTTGTATCACGTGTGATGAAGAACCCCTTTTCTTTAAGTTCCTCCTCCACCTAAAAGAAACTTGCTTTATAAAGGGCACAATACTGTCACAAACTTGCCCACACAATTTCTGTGCTGGTTTCTCACCAGCTGGTGTGTATATTGCATCGGCCTCTGTTCATACTCTCCTAGATTGTTGTCTGTCTGAAAGGTAACTATCCCAGAAGATCAGCCTTCCAAGTGAGCTATTTCTGTTCTATTTTGTGTGTCTTTCAAAATGACTTCTGCATTCTCCACCAGACTCAAAATCCCATTTATGTTGGCAGCATATCTACTGTAATAGAGTAACAGAGAACTGCAGTCATGGTGACACATGGGAATAGGGGCGCATGAAGGAGCCAGGTCAGGAATGACAGGGTGCTCTGTCCCAGTGAGGGGAGGGTTTGCCAGCAAGGATTGTATTGTTCCCTTCATCTCAAAAGTGAGTATGAGTACATTTTATTCACTTAACAAAGTAATAAACATCAAGGGCTATTTATATATTTTGTATATTTTTTATATATTTTGTATATTTTTTGTATATTTTGTATATATAGTTTTATATATTTTTAAAAAAGATATCCTCCTCACTAATTACTTTTTAAAAATTTTACTTTTAGGCCTGGCGCGGTGGCTCATGCCTGTAATCCTAGCACTTTGGGAGGCCGAGGCGGGCGGATCACGAGGTCAGGAGATCGAGACCATCCTGGCTAACACGGTGAAACCCCGTCTCTACTAAAAATACAAAAAAATTAGCCGGGCGTGGTAGCGGGCGCCTGTAGTCCCAGCTACTCGGGAGGCTGAGGCAGGAGAATGGCGTGAACCCGGGAGGCGGAGCTTGCAGTGAGCTGAGATCGCGCCACTGCACTCCAGCCTGGGCGACAGAGCGAGACTCCGTCTCAAAAAAAAAAAAAAAAAAAAATTTTACTTTTAAAAATCAGAAAAAAAAATGCAAAGTTGGCTAGAAATAGTGGCTCATGCCTTGGCACTTTGGGAGGCCAAGGCGGGAGGATCACTTGAGGCCAGGAGTTTGAGACCAGTCTGGGCAACATAGTGAGACCACATCTCTACATTTTTTTTTGTTTTTTTTTTTGCTGGGCATGGTGGTGCATGCCTGTAGTCTCAGCTACTTGAGAGGCTGAGGTGGGATGATCACTTGAGCCCAGGAGGTTGAGGCTGCAGTGAGCCATGATTGTGCCACAGCACTTCAGCCTGGGTGACAGAGTAAGACCCTGTCTCAAAAAAAAAAAAAAAAAAAAAAAAAAGAGAAGAAGAAGAAGCAAAGTTGTATGTATTTTAAATATTATAGGAGCACACAATGTAGAAAGTGTAAGTATCCCATAATCCTACCCCACAAAGATAACCCACCATGGTCTGCAGTTTAGGACATATTTCTCTAAATTTTTTCCTTGCATTTAAAAAATACAGTGATGCTCAACTTCGTTAACAAAAAATGAAATACAAAGTAAACAAAAATGAGCATCCCCCCCTTTAGCTCTTAAAGATAAAACAAAAACGTAAAAACAGTAGTTATATCCATGTTGGTGGCCACATAGCAAAATGGGTACTCTCATACAATGTTGGTAGGAATATAAATTGGTTCAAGTTGAACATCTCAAACCTGAAAATCTGAAATGCTCCAAAATCCAGAAATTTTTGAGTGCCAACATGACACTCAAAGGAAATGCTTATTGGAGAATTGTAGATTTTGGATTTTGGGATTTGATATGTTCAAAGTATAATACAAATATTTCCCAACCCCCCAAAATTCAAAATCGGAAACATTTCTGATTCTAAGCGTTTCAAATTAAAGGATACTCAACCGTATAATCTATTTAGAGGGCAATTTGTCAGTAATGGTCAAAATTTTATGTGTAACACATGTCATGTGCATTTCCTCTGTTGACTTTAGAAAAAGAGGAATGTTGATAGCTGTTTTATAATAATGTTATTAGCAATAGTGATCGTGGTAGTGGCAGGAATACTGCTGGTTGTGCTGCTTGCGGTAGTGGTACTGGTGGTACGGCTGGCAGTGCTGGTGGTACTGCTGCTGCTGCTGCTGGTGGTACTGCTGCTGGTGGTGGTACTACTGGCAGTGCTGATACTGTACCACTGATAGCACTGGTACTGGTGGTACTGGTGGTGCTGGTGATTTGAGCATTCACTGCCTTCTACCATGTGATGAAGCTTAACAAAGTCACATCCAAGTCTGCTTTGTACCCAGAACAGTGCCAGAGGGCAGTGTGGGTCAAAGCACCTCTTTTGATTCTCTCATAACATAGACAGAAAGATGAGCTTTCCAGGAGGAAAGATTTTTACCATTGCCCCTCATAAGGTGGAAATAGCTGGTGTCCATCCAAGCCCCTGCTCACACACTCAGAAGGCACTTCCTAGGAACTCCCTCCCCGCCTTTGCTTCTAAGTCCCAGACCAGCAGTGAGATTCTGCCCTTTGAAATATTTATAACATTCAATTCACTATAAAACACTTTGTAAATGTAAGTGCTGTAAGTGGCCCAAATTATATCAGCAGCTTTTTGAGAAATGGGGGGAAAAGGAAAAGGAATTTAAGGGAATGGGATCCAGTGAGCCAACCTTGCTATTTTCAAACCACAATAAATGGCCGTAGATCTGCATTTTATAATTTCAGAAATGACTAATGCTTGGACTATTTTTGAGCATTATAAGAGTGGCTTCATCCCAGTATAAATCATTCTTTCTACATTACACAGATTATGTTGCTTTTTAAATCAATATTTTTATTTCATAGTCATTTTGTTTCCAGGTCTAAAAATCCTGAAATTCCTTTCTTAAGGGGGTCCCTTTGTATCAGCCACTAAGGAAGTCATTGAAACCTAACTGGCTTCTCCCAGCACCCACTACGTAGGCTACCCTCTCCCTAGTCCTGCAGGAAAGGCCCCTTGCCCACAAATGCACAGGGGCCAGAATTTTTCATTGTTGGAAATTCTCCCCGCCTTGTGTAGATACTGTCTCCATCTAATCATCACTCCTTTGTTCTGCTGTTTGGAACCCCCAGAATAAATCTACTCTTTGTATCCTTCATGTATTGAGGATGGTCATGCCCCTACTCCCACCCTCAAATGATTTCTTCCTCATTGGACAGGATTCCTGGAAGTTACCCTCCTGGTTACCTACTCCACTAGGTAGAATAGTACACAGACTGTCTATTCTCCCGAGTCCCCACCACCTTGTTCATAATAATGTATTTCTGATAATGAATCCTAAAATTGAGTTTGTTAACTTGTTTTTGGCACCCACATCACACCATTGTCTCATATTGATTTATAAACAAACCAAAACTCCAGACCAGTTGCTTTTTTAGCCTAAGTGCAAGATGTAACATGCTTCTCTGAAATGTTGTCTTTTTTCCTTTGGGCTCATTCTTTCCAGACCCAGACATCTTTTGGAATTCTGATTCTGTCCAGTGGGTCTTATCTAAAGCATTCCTCTCTCCCAGCACGGTGTCCTTGGATGACTTGAAAAGCCCGCCTGGTAGATTGCTGATGTATTTACCTAGGCCCAGGGCTCTGAAGAGGGTGACAAATCTCTCATAACGAGTTTGCCAAATGCGTGCTGGCAGCCCACGGATTCAAGGCTCCTTAGAGGAGGCAGAAGAACAAAACCTAGGGCCTGGCTGTCAGAGGGTGCCACAGCTGCTGGGGTGGAGAATCTGCTGGGGTGGAGGATTGGAGGAGTTTTGGTTTGGCCATTGACATGTAAATGTCAGAGAGGCCTGAGGCTGTTCCCCAGTGGACCCTCCCGCCTTCCCACACAAAGCCCTGGTTCTGTGAGGGCCATGGCTTTGCCTTTGTGAGGCCTGGGCCGTCCCAGCTGCAGAGGGAAGTCCCCGTAAGTATTCACTCTTGTAAAACTGTTCCATTTTGCACTGTGGTTGTCGACAGCAAGGTTCTCCCAGCTGCATGGAGTGGGAGTGTTCTCTTTGGAATGCGCTCTTTTCTGGATATATACATAGGTCCTTTAAAGGTTTTTGAAATGAAAATGAATACTACTAGGTGATTATTAATTTGAATTATGTAAGGAGAGAAACAGAGAGATATATTTGTGCACATGTATGTGCATTTACAAGAACAAGATTAGCTACGAGGTTCAAAGTACTTTTTGAATTTTACCTGATATTTCTGAAGGATAATTTTATTTTTGGCATTGTGTTTTCTGTAGTCCTCTCTCTCTCTCTGTCTCTCTCTCTCTCTAACCTATTTTGAGACAGAGTCTCGTGCTGTTGCCCAGGCTGGAGTGCAGTGGTGCAATCTTGGCTCACTGCAACCTCTGTCAAGCGCTTCTCGTGCCTCAGTGTCCTGAGTATCTGGGATTACAGGTGTGCCCACCACCATGCCCTGCTAATTTTTGTATTTTTAGTAGAGATGGGGTTTTACCATGTTGGCCAGGCTGGTCTCAAACTCCTGACCTCAGGTGATCCGCCTGCCTCAGCCTCCCAAGGTGCTGGAGTTACAGACGTGAGCCACCGCGCCCGGCCAAGAATGAATATTTTGAAGTGTTTTTTCTTTTTTCCTCTGAAACTTCAGTGTCCTATATTCAATATGTGAATTGTGAAATACGTGATGCTCTTACCACAGGGTAGAGGATATATGTCTTTGTCATGCTGTGGGCTTATTTTTTTATAAGTCCTTTACTAACTGGCCAGCGATCATTTAAAATATAAATTGAGATTTCATATTCAGAATGAGGAGTACTGGATTGAGTAAGAGGAAAATCTTGATCTTAAAAAATCTTGAAGTAAAAGGTTTTGTTTGGTGAAGTTTTCCCACATAGGACTCACTTCCTTAACTGCTTACAGAGATGGTGCTTTTAAAGAAAACATTTTCTTAATAAAATACAAATGTTTTCAGATCTCTCTGTCTTTGGTACAGATGGCTTTTGCAATATGAGTTCAGTACACAGTGTGCATCCTTAAGCCTTGAATATTCAGATACGTTTTTGCTCTTTTAAAAGTAATTACAGTAATAGAATTATGTTTACATTCCAGAATACCCATAATGAGATTGGAAAAAAAAGTTCAAGCAGTCAGTCTTTTATCCAGAAGCCATAAATTCTGTTATTGAGTGTGAAATCTATTCTTAATTTTTAAGTGTCTTTTGCTCTAATGAACTTAATTAGTGGAGTTTGGTGCAGTGGAAAGAATACTAAACAAAGTGTTTTGAGACGTGGGCTCTATCTCTAGCTACCTAGGTGGCCTTAGGTGAATGTCTTCTGGACCTCAGTGATGGACTGTATCAATGGTTCTCAACTCAGGGGCCCTTGGAAATGTTGAGTGGGAACATGTCAGGTTGCCACACTGTATGGGGGCACTAATGGTTTGGGGACCCTGGATGTTAGGCATCTTGAAATGCCCCAGACTGTCTCACCCAGCCCAATGAAGAATTGGCCCACTCCAAATATCAATGACACCCCTACGAGTAACACTGGACTAGATGATTACTTAGGTTTTTCCTGCTTTGTTACTGTCAAGTTCATAAGTGGAGTATTGGCAAGCATCTAAAATAATGTGATGCCAATACGCTCAGTGTCTGTCTCTCACATTTAGCATTGAACGCTATGTTTTCTGGGGTGAAGTCATACCCAGTAATGCTGGGTCAGGACACGCGGCTGTGGCAACTCAGATTCAGAGCTTTGTTGCTGGGAGAAATCTCTACTGTAAGCACAGAAAATACTGATATGGCTCAAAAGCAGGTGCAGAGCTGGGCCTGGGTTTTTTGGTTGGCTTTGGATTATCCTTATATTCTTTCCTCAAAGGGAAGCAGTGGGTTTGTGGCCACATGCTTGCCCCAGGGCCCTGGGCTTTTCTGCTGTAAACAAAGGGCAGCTGCCTCTTCACACTTCTCTGCTGCTCGGTGCTGTCCCATCTGTTGGGAAAGGGGGTCTCTGGAGCCTCCAGTGCTGCCCTGTAAACCCAAATCCGGCTGCCTGTTGTCAGGAACCATCTAGACAACTCTGACGAGGCAGAAGGGGATTTGGTCTGGAAAAAAGATTCCTGGGGTGTCTAAATTTTTTGGTAGGTTGGCATGATTAAATTACTCCTTATTTGATAGTGAAGTGCTGTTAAATGAAAGTCACACAGGAAAGCTTCTCTCTGGATTGTCTTTTTGTAGAAAGCAAAGGTGAGTTATTACTAATCCTCACCAGAAATTTGCTGTGATGTTTGTGCATATATACAACTCTTAATAACTACAGTGTTCTATTACCTGAAGCATGCGTTTTAATTAATGTGTTATTTTCCCTATAAAAATAATTTATTTAAAGAAAATTCAACTAAGAAAAATATCAGTAATAACTACATTTTGATACATATCTTGCCAGTCTTTAAAACATTTTTGAAAAATGGGGTCATAATGTATGATGTTTTACAACTTACTTTGTTCACTTTGTAATATCTCATGTATTGTTTCTGAGACATATAGTCATGCGCCACATAACAACTTTGTAGCCAGTGACAGACCATCTATAGGAAGGTGGCCCCAAAAGATTATGATGGAGCTTGTATAGAAACCTGATGTGTGGCACTTGAGATTGGCATTGCAGATCAAGTAGCAGAAATGATTGATATTCAGTAATGGTGCTGGGACATTTGATTATATACATATATGAAAAAATTATATAAATAAAAATATATATACCATCTAGGTTTGTGTAAGTACACTCTATGATGTTCTCACATGACAAAATCACCTAACAGTACATTTCTCAGAATGTATCCATGTTTGTAACATGATTGTATTACACAATTTTACATGACTTCTGTCTTAGTTCAGGCTGCTATAACAAAATACCATAGACGGGTGGCTTAAGCAATCAGAAATTTATTTCTGACAGTTCTGAGAGCTGGGACATTTGAGATCAGGGTGTCAGCATGGATTAGTTCTTTTAAAAAATTTTTAAATATATTTTTAATTTTTAATTTTTTTGTAGAGATGGAGTCTCACCATCTTGCCTAGGCTGGTCTCAAACTCCCGGGCTGAAGTGATCTCTTTCCTTGCCCTCCCAAAGTGCTAGAGGTGCGAGCCACCCTGGTTCAGTTCTGTCAATGGCCCTCTTCCTGGTTTCCTTGCCGTGTCCTCACATTTGTAGAGCAGAGAGAAAGGAAGCAAGCTCTCTTGTTATCTCTTCTCGTAAGGGCACTAATCCCATCGTGAAGGCTTCACCCTCATAACCTAATTACCTCCCCAAAGTCCCATCTCCAAATTACATCACACTGGGGATTAGGGTTTAAACATATGAATTTGGGGTGGGGGGGTGGACGCAAGCATTCAGTCCATAGCAGCTACTGGTAATTCACTGAGAGGATGGTGCCGAAGAGTACAGGTCCTAGAGTTGGACCCTGTGGGTTCATACCTTAGCCCTGACACTTATTAACTGGGCAAATTATTGAATGGCTTTGTGCATCATTTACTCATCTGTATAATGGGGAGAATGTTAATACCAACCACATTGGTGTGTTCTGAGAATTAAATGAGATAATAGATGTTGGGTGCTCAGAATAGAGCCTTACATAAAATAAGCACTTAGTATCTATTAAATATCGTCTTATCAGCACCAGCATCACCATGATTATATGACCATACATCCCACTAACAAATCCCCTGGCATTAGATTCTTGCAATTAAATTCTTTCTGACATCCAGAGTATTACTTTAGGATCATTTTTAAAATGTGGAATTTCTGAGCCAAAGAACAAACAACAGTTTAAAGCTTTGGATACATATTGCTAGATTTCTTTCCAGGAAGCTTGTCTCAGTATTCACTCCTACCAACTTTTCTCAGCATTAAAAAATTCAGCTTGTCTTCCTTCTAACATTCTGTGTGCTGTGGGACCTCCCCATTCCAATAATTTGGAATATAAATTCATTTCATATTGTTCTGGGGCAAGCATTATTATGAAAATGAATTAGCCACAAAACAAATCACATAAAGCATTTCACCATCAAATGAAAAGAATAAGGTGGCTCACCTACGCTTGGTTTTTCACCTGTGCTTCACCTTCTCTCATTGATCAAGGAATGTTTATGTGTGAGAGGATGTGAATGTGTAGTCCTCAGACTCTCTTCCCTGCAACCTAGTTTAATGTCTAGACATACTGGAAGAAAAAAAATGATCTTTGGTAACATGATGGGAAAAGTACATGAAATTAGCTACATAAATTGTGAAATAGCAAGTCGGTCTTTTTATTCTGTGATGTGTAAAAATCACTTATTTCATTGTATTTACTTTTACTTTTCCACAAAGAAATTGCTGCAAGTTGGTATGTACCGAGGTAAGATCCACAGTGTACCCTTTGTTACTTGATACTAAGTCCTGGCCCAGGATGCTTGTTCAGCTTGCCTGTGCTACCAAGTGCCTGGTGGTGACTCAATTCTCCCACCTGTCGTCTCTTTTTGGATGACTGAGAGCCCTCTCTACAGCATGTTGTGACCTAGCCAGCCTGGCCTTCACTTGTATCCAGTGCAGTATTGCCAGAGGAAGCCTGCTTTCATCTTGTTCTCAGCAGTCCACCCACCTGCATTTGATTATAAACACAAATGCAAACGTGAGCATTTAATACACATGACATAATGAAGCCGGGTGTAGTGGCACATGCCTGCAGTCCCAGCTACCTAGGAGGCTGAGGCAGGAGGATTGCTTGAGCCCCAGAGTTTGAGGCTGCAGTGAGCTGTGATTGTACCACTGCACTCCAGACTGAGGGACAGAGTGAGACCCTGTCTCTAATAAACAAATAAGAACAAACCACATGACAGTGCAATTATGAGGGAGGCATCCAGCTGATCTCAAATATGTTCAGTTTGTTAGATTCTCATTAAGAACATAGAATGTAAAAATTCTCATTCAGGATTCTCAGATTTCTGAAAATACATTTTAGGCCCCCAGAACTATGCTTAGTAAAGGCTGATTTGGTTTTTAGACACTGTCCAAAGTACTTTGGATAATTATTGGCATTCCAAAAAGAAATATAGGTTACATTTATATTGTTTCTTTTGATCGAATACTTGACTCATTTTGATCAAGAACAGTGGGTTTTAAACTTTTAACTGTGACCCACTCTGAGAACTAGTGACCCAGTATGTACACATACATATATAAACATACACACAAATGAAACAAATGTTTCCCACCCAAAATATATCATTCTATTCTATTCTATTCTATTCTATTCTAGTTCATTCTTTAAAATGCTGCTTGTGACCTATTAACTTATTTTCATGACCCACAAATGGGCCATGACCTCCCGTTTGAAAATCCAATTCCAGAAGTGGTTTCTTAGGACTGTGGGTTGACTGATAACATGTCTCATGTGTCGCACATTGCCTTCCTCTTGGTACTGGGTCCAAGGCAGGCTGTACATGTCCAGGGCATTGCTCCTGGAGGGGTCTCAGTGCCACAGGGCTGGGCAGGAAATCAAGGCAGAGCTCTTTGTGTTGGCTGCCTGGGGACTTGAACAGCTTTGCTTTTGAGAACTTTGGTCCTTCCCCGAACCGCTGCTGCAGCTGACAGCTCTGCCTGAGTGGGAAAGTTTAAACGAGGACAGTAATTCAGTTTGAGTGCCCCTGAATCATGTCTTTGTCTCTGCTCTTGACAGAACAGAAGGAAGTTGTTCATTATTAAGGATGCCAGCTGCCCACAGATTGGTATATCTGTAGCCAGGGCTGGCTCACTCTCAAGTAGGTAGAGATCTGGCTCCCCAGTTGGTATATTTTGAAGAAGTCCAGAAAATATTTTCCTTAAATGTCTCCACTCAGTCTCCTATGCCTAAAATTTCATGATTAGAAGTTTGGTCTTTTGCATCTTCTAAGTTTTTGGTCTTCTAGAATTCCAGATCAACATAAAAACATCATTGGAAAAGAGACTGCCTTAGGATTGTATCAGGTAATATATAATGGGGATTTGGACAGTGCTGAGAGCAAGGCATGCCCATTTCGTTGGAGCTGGGGATACAGGAGCGAGGACCTGTGGACTAGAGAATGGTGAGCAGGAGGAAATGGAGTGGAGGAGGCCGCAGGGCAGGCTTGGCCTGGTGAAGCCTGTGTCTAACGGTAATTGGAAAGCTCCATGAACTGTGGAGCCCTTTAAATATATTAATGAGAATTTTATGAAGACCTTGTGACTTGGGGTGGACTTCAGCAAGGCTTAGTGATGAAGGAACCAACACTCAACAAGAGTGACCAGAACTCTTAGGCCACTTGCTACTCAGGGATTCTGTGTCCTGGGTTGTCCACTGTGTTTTGTTTAACAAATTTATTCCCATGCAGACAACATGACTAATTGTATGCTACCCAAGAGTCACCTTTTATTTTTCCCAGTGGCATCTAAGCACCTTGCATTTACATGGGCATTTTTTCCTTAGTTTTCTGGTCATTCAGATTGGTCCAGATTAATCCAGTTCAATTGCATGCGCATTTGCTTTTCTAGTTGTTGGTCATCATAGGATTTAGTGCTGGAAAAGACCTTAGCAATCACCTCAGTCAGTGATTTTTTGGCTGTGGTTTTCAACCCATTACTGGGTCTTCAAATCAGTTTTATGGGTGTAACTGACAGGGATTGTTGGGAGAATCCAGTAAATATTTATCTTTCCCACCAGGTGTTATGTAGTACACAAATACGTGATACCTCATAATGAGTAGCAATGTACAAAACAGTGTGTTTTGTGTGAGTGATACAGATAGATTCATTCTTTTATTCGACAAATATCAGATGTCATTGAAGCCCTTATTGTTTATTGGTACTGTGGTGAGGTGCGGGGGATACAAAGATGAGTGACATGGACCCTGCCCTGGAGATGCTCAGATGATAGCGGGGAGACAGGTGCAAAAGGCTGTTGTGACACAGTGGTGACTGCAGTGGTGAGGATGCCTGGTTACATCCTCCTTACCTAATGAGCACCTGCTCCGGAGGTCCTGCTCTGGAAAAGCAGCAGGCTGGCTGATTCAGCTGGACCAAACACAGCTGTGAGAAGCTGCAGGGTGTGTCTTTGAGAGAAAACTCACCTCTGTGGTTTAGAAAAGAAGAGAAGGGAAGGCTTCTGGGGAGAAGTGCCATCTCCGCTTGGCCTGTGTGGTGGGTCAAATGGTGGCCCCCCAAAAGATAAGTCCATGTCCTAAGCCCTGGAGCCTGTGAATATTCCCTTATTTTAAAAAAAGGTTTTGCAGATGTGATTAAGATGAGGCAGTCATCCTGGATCGTTTGGGTGAGCCCTAAATCTAACAACAAGTGTTCTTTCAAGAGGCAGAGGGAGATTTGACATAGAACAGGACAAGGCCATGTGACGAGTGAGACTGAAATAATGAGGCCACAAGTCAAGGAATGTTGTTGCAGTCATCAGAAGCTGGAAGGGTTCTCCCCAAGAGCTTCCAGAGGGAACACAGCTCCGCCGACAACTTCGTTTTGGACTCCTGGCCTCCAAAACTGTGAGGGAACACATTTCTGTTGTACCAAGCCACCACATTTGTGGTAATCTGTTATGACAATCCTAGAAAATGAACATGGTGTGGATTTTCATAGGCCGAAATTACAGAAGGGATGGTGTTGGGATTCAGGACACGTGACCCCAAAATATTTCAAGCTGAAGAAACTTGAGAAAACTGCAGATATAGGAGGGTTGCTCTTACTTCCCCCACAACCCCTGCCCTTTTCCCCTGAAGCCATCCATACAATCTAGGAAGAATTGTCTGAACTTTCCCTGAAGCAGGTCTTGAGATGCTCATGTAAGAAGTCCTCTCCTTTGTAGGGACATGGTTGAAGCTGGAAACCATCATTCTCAGAAAACTATTGCAAGAACAAAAAGCCAAACACCGCATGTTCTCACTCATAGGTGGGAATTGAACAATGAGAACACTTGGACACAGGAAGGGGAATATCACACACCGGGGCCTGTCATGGGGTGGGGGGAGGCGGGAGGGAAAGCATTAGGAGATATACCTAATGTAAATGATGAGTTAATGGGTGCAGCACACCAACATGGCACATGTATACATATGTAACAAACCTGCACGTTGTGCACATGTACCCTAGAACTTAAAGTATAATTTAAAAAAATAATAAAATTAAAAAAAAAAAAGTCCTCTCCTTATACCTGGAGGAAAAGAATGTAATTCTCCCTGAAGATGAAGGGTCACAGAGAAGAATCTGCACAAACAGGTCGTGCTGTGTTTCCTCCAGTCTATTACCATTAGATCCTATCGCCTTTGTCCAATCATACTTCATCGCTCTCCACTTCTTCATCATTCCCAGCATAAAAAAATACATGTTTCCCTATTGCTTTGGGTCTTTATTTCCTTATGAAGACTCCCATGTCACCTAAAACTTACATTGAATAAATGTGCATGCTTTTCTCTGGTTAATCTTTCTTTTGTTATGGGGCCTCAGCCATGAACCTAGCATGGGTAAGGAAAGATGCTTTTCCTCCCTATAAGGGCATTTCTGGAGAGAGCGCCGGGGTTGGGAGACAGAGCCCTGTTTGGAAAGAGAGAAGGGAGCAGCCTGGCCTGAGCGCGGATTTTGTGAAAGGCATGACAGGAGATACTGCTGGAAAGCATGTAGCTGTCCTGGTGCCTTTGTGGTGGTTTGAGTAATTCCTTGTTTGTAGAGGATCATTTGGTAGTTCATTGTGCTGCCTCTTAGGTAATGGCTCTTAACACCGGGTGACCCAGCAAAAAACACAGGGTGAGGTTTGTTTGTTACCCATGTGGCTGTACTTGTGTGTGTTTGCAGGGAGAGTAATGCTCCCGGATATGTAAATGCTCCTTGATTTTGCCTGCTGAAGACAACCACGCACACCCCACTAGAGGGTTGCCTTAGCCACTTTCTGCATTTTGTTCTTGAACCTGCACTTCTCACTGCTTTTTCCTAAATAGATATATTTTCGTGGCATTTTATTTCCTTGAAATGATCAATTAATATATACTCATTCCTGTGAGGTGTAGTAAACATCTTTAAGCCAGGTGAAGAAGTTTGTAACATGAAACCAGTCCACGCCTCTTTCAGAGATTCACAACAGGCCCTCCCCATTCTAGAAGAACTGGACCATTTGGTACCTTTTTTTTCTTTAGTGAGCTAGAATTTAAGAATGAGTACATTTTGGGACCTAATTAAATTTTATATCTACCAGTTGAGAAATAGCCGGTGAAAGTCTTGTGTCTTTTCAGCTGTCTTCCTAAGCTGCATGACACATTCTTATATTTTTGCCCTTCCCCATGCCCCAAATTCCACATATACTCATGGCTTATGGCTTTTCATTATTAGTTTTTATAATAGAAATAATTCAAGCTTGTTGTAAAAATGTCAAATGATAGGTGTGAATATATGGCTCCATAACCCTTCAGCTGGCTGCAGACGTAGACTCACACTTCAGTCCTCACATCAGCTTCCTTTTGTAACAAATTACCACAAACTTGGTGGGTGTAAAGCAACAGAAATGTATTCTCCCAGAGTTCTGGAGGCCAGAAGTCCAAAAATCAATGTGTTGCAGGGCCCTGCTCCCTCCAGAGTTTCTAGGGGATATTCTGTTCCTTGCCTCTTGCAGTTTCTGGGGATTGTATGTATTTCTTGGCTTGGGAAATATCGCTCCAATCTCTGCCTTCATCTTTACTTCCTTTTGTCTTCTGTGTGTCTCTGTGTGTCAACTCTCACTCTCTCTCTCCCTCTCCTTTTTTAATTTTTTTATTCTTTGAGACAGGGTCTTGCTCTGTCACCTAGTCTGGAATACGGTGGCATGATCTCAGCTCACTGCAGCCTTGACCTCCTGGGCTCAAGCAATCCTCCCACTTCAGCTTCCTGAGTAGCTGGGACTACAGGCATGCACTATCATGCCCAGCTAATTTTTAAATTTTTTTTTTGTAAAGACAGGGCCTCACTGTGTTGCCCAGGCTGGTCTCGAACTCCTGGGCCCAAGCAGTCTTTCCACCTCTGCCTCCCAAAAAAGTGCTGGAATTACAGGTGTGAGCCGCCACGCCCAGCCTGTCTGTCTCTTATAAGGATACATGTGACTGCATTTAGGGCCCACTGTGATAATCCAGGATAAGCCCTTCCTCACAGAATCCTTAATTTAACCACATTTCGGGGGGTTATATAAGGTAATATCCACTCTTTTGTCATATAAGGTAATACTGACAGGTTTCAGGCATTAGGAAGTTGACATAACTTTTTGGGGGCCACTGTTCAACCCACTACAATTGTTAAAGAAAAAGTTATTCTGACACTTGTTAAAATGGTAAAGGAGACTTTATTCAGGATTATCCTGCTAGGTGTCAAGACAGTTGCACTAGGGTAGAGAGATTGGGTTCAACTCTGAATACAACACAAGTGAGTAGGAGGACCAGGTGTGGTAGCAGGAGGATCACTTGAGACCAGGAGTTTGAGACCAGCCTGAGCAACATAGCAAGATCCCCTCTCTACCAAGAAAAAAAAAATGAGCGGCGTTGGTAGCCAAGGAAAAGGCCATGGGGGTCTGTAGATGGAAGATTACTAAGAGGAGACATCAAGGGTTGGGTGATTCATGTTAAACTAACAGGATTCCTGCTGAAGGCAGATAACTCTTGATCAGATGTCAACTGGGGGATGAAGAATTTGATTAGATAGTAATGGGATCAAATATCAGGGGTGAGAGGATTCTTTCTAAACTGACTTAGCAGGATTCTTGCTAACACTGGGCTGTGCAGGCCTGGCAAGGATGGGGACTAATACTGAAGCCAAGTCAAGAAGAGGGCCCAGAAGAGTCCAACTCAAGTTTGGTCAAGGAGAAGTCTCTGTCACAATCCTTTAAGCAGTGTTTTGCATACTCACAAAGACCATTAATAGGAACCTGGTTTTCAGCAATGAAGTTATCAGCAATCAAGCTTGTCCTGGTGGGGAAACCTCAGCATTGCATGCAGCTGCTGCCTAATTAAAGAAGTGGCTTGAACTCCTGCAGCCAGTCTTTTTTGCCTATCCACACCATCCTTGCAGTGTGCCTTCATGAGGACAGCAGTTTAGAGGGCACCCTGCTTTCCAGCCCCCCAGTTATAAAGTGGCGCCTACTTCTGCCTGAAGATTATTGTTTGGATTCAACCTATAGGAAAAATAAAACACCCACAAGGACTGATGTTAGGAAACTCATTACCACATCAGAGAGAATTTTAGATCAGTCACTATGTGGGAAGAATAAATTGATTGCTGGTTTGGGGCCTGGTCTTGGAACCTTTGGCGACAGATAAGAAGCCAAGGCCGGGCGCGGTGGCTCACGCCTGTAATCCCAGCACTTTGGGAGGCCGAGGTGGGCGGATCACAAGGTCAGGAGATCGAGACCATCCTGGCTAACACGGTGAAACCCCATCTCTACTAAAAATACAAAAAATTAGCCGGGCGTGGTGGCAGGTGCCTGTAGTCCCAGCTACTTGGGAGGCTGAGGCAGGAGAAGGCATGAACCCGGGAGGCGGAGCTTGCAGCGAGCCAAGATTGTGCCACTGCACGCCAGCCTGGGCAACAGAGCGAGACTCCATCTCAAAACAAAACAAAACAAAACAGAAAAACCAACTGGCTTTTCTAAGGCCATGATTTGGCATGAACCCCATGACTCGGGGAGCACTTGTCCAACTTCAGGACTGGACCTCTGGGAGGAGGGTAGGGGGGATCTCTTCCACAGCAGGGAAGGAATCTGTCTGCCCTCAGACCCCAAGTTGACCTAATCTCTAGATAGGACCAGGGCTGAGCCCAGTACAGCTCTTTTGATGGGCTCACCTCTTTGCACGTAGATGTCGGCTTGTATTGTGCCTGGGACTCTGACAGGTACTATATAAATGGAATCAACTCTACAACTCTGCAGGTGGCTCCTGCTGATGCTTCAGGTGTAGGGAAGCCCTACTTTCATAGTATTTTCAGTACTCTTCCGTTGGCTCATTTTTCTACTACGGGATGAGAAAGTAGTGCTTTTTACTTATCAAACAAACTCTCTCATAGGGCTTTGTAAGAATTCAATACTGTAATTTAATTATGTTACATTCAGCTCATTATAATTTATTGCATTCAGTAAATTGCATTTATCAAACACCAGCCCTTTGCTGCATGCTGTCTAGGACACTTTTTCTTTATTTCATTTTACCTTTGCAACCACCTGCAAGTTATAGGTATTATCTCTGTTTTTTTAGGTGAGGAAACTGAGGCTCAGAAAGTTTCTGACTTGCCCACATTCTCTTGTGTAGTAATTGTGGCATCAGGATTTGGAGTCCATGCTGTTGACCCCAGTGTACATGTTCATATGCAATTCCATGGGCCCCCAAGAAAGAGAAAGAATCCTGGAGCTAACTGGTGGCCACCTTCAGGCTTTAGGACATCTTACTAAGCCTGTCTCCCATCTACAAAATGAAGACTCCGGAGTTGTGCTTCTCCAGGTCTCAGGAACACTGACAATGGGGATTAGCAAGCTTTTTTCCATACTGCCCCCCTCCCCACCATAATTAAAGTACTTAGGAATTTCCTTTGGGAAGACAATGTTTGAATGAATAACAGAACAGAATTCTGCCTGTGAAGGGGTGTGAGGTCATCTAGGGTACGCCGTAAGTGAGGTTCTGTTGGAATGATTAAATGGCAGAGGGCAGAGTAAATTACCAGCTGGGATCCTGTTGATAACAAGCTTGCAGGAAACTCACTGAAGTCAACGTGTAAACACAGAGATGTGGGCAGAGATATGCCGGGTAGTACCATCGGGACCAGGCCCAGGAAGTCTGTCTTTTCTCCCTTTGCCCTTTCAGGGATGTGCCCTGGGGAAAGATAAAATTAATTAATTAATTAATTTATTTATTTTGAGATGGAGTCTCTCTCTCTTGTCCAGGCTGGAGTGCAGTGGTGCGATCTCGGGTCACTGCAACCTCCTCCTCCCGGGTTTAAGCAATTCTCCTGCCTCAGCCTCCCGAATAGCTGGGATTACAGGCACCTGCCACCACACCCAGCTAATTTTTTGTATTTTTAGTAGAGATGGGGTTTTGCCATGTTGGCCAGGCTGGTCTCAAACTCCTGATCTCAGGTGATCCGGGAGAAAGATAAAACTTAAATCCTACTGTCTGTTTTCAAGTGACAAAGAACAAACTTTTATTATGTTTCAGAATTTGGAAAACTTAGGTCTGCAAATAAGAAGTTTGTCATAACATCTAAGCATAAACACTCACCTTTATTGTTTAATAGAGCATCTGAGAATATTGATGAAAAATTATTCCACTTCTTACTTTGCAGCAGCCAAAGCTTCTACCCCAAACAGAATGTCCCCTGCTCTGGGTGAGTTTATAGCTTCTTCTTTTCTGTTTTGTATAAATTCCAACTTGTCAGGGATGCTTTCTCTCTGAACTTTCAAATTAATTGTTTCCCTCCTTATCAGGTAGGTTTGATCTGAGGTGATTATGAACAGATTAGATTCTCCCCAAAGTTTAAAAAACAAACAAAAAATTACTTTGCAACAAAAACCAGGTTTCCATTCATGGTTTTCTGAATCTACAAAAATTACTTTGGTACAGGCTGATCATTTAGGATATTTAAAATTGAATTTGAAGCTTTAAACTACTATTTCTTTATTCATCCATTCATTCACTCAGCATACCTGTCTCCTGCTTTGTGACTGTTATCCTCCTTGTCCTGGTAAGTTCCTACCTCCTGGTGAGTTCTGCTGCGTAAAGTAGGGGCTGACTGCTTCAGCTGGACCAAAAACAGACCTCTGTTTCCTTTTTTCTTTTTCTATTTATAATTTTCCGCTTTGTAGGAAGACTACAAGAAATGGTATATATGACTAGATGCTGCTTTTCCACAATAATAGAGGATCTTTGAAATCCTAGGAAACTGTCCTGTTTTCTAAATTGTGTCTTTTAAACACTTTACCTGCAAGTCTTGTCTTCCTAAGTGTAGTATTAGCAAATAACAGTGGATATGTTTTTTTCTCTCTCTCTCTGTGTGTCTGTGTATCTTCAGAGCTTTCGAATTTTAAAATAGTTTTATTAAGGTATAATTTATATATCATAAAACTTATCCATTATAACTATGCAGTTTGGTGATTTTTAAAGTAATTTCACACAGTGTGCAACCATCATCAGAATCCAGTTTGAGAACGTTTTCATTACTCCAAAAAGTTTCCTCATGCCATTTAGTGATCAGTCCCCACTACCACCCCTAGCTCCAGGCAACCATTGGTCCCCTTTCTGCCTCCATAAATTTGCCTTTTCTAGACATTACGTATAAATAGAATCAGATAGTATATGGTTTTTTGTTTCTGGCTACTTTCATTGCGCATAATGTTTTTGAGGTTCATCCATGAAGTATATGTTAATATCAGTTCCAGAGAGATTTAAAACAAATAAAAACAAAACTTTGAATTGTGGCAAATTTCACAATTAGACTAGTGTAAGTCACCCAGATGCAGTAATTATGAAGCCATGGTCAGTCTTACTCCCTCTTCCACCCACTTTTCCTACTTCTTTGGGTTATTTTGAAGCCAGTGTTATTACTTTATTTATAAATATTTTAATATATGCATTTGTACTTATCTCATTCTTTTCTATAGCTAAGGAGCGAAATACTTTTGAGAACATGTGGCTACCTAGGTAAGGGGGAAGGTAAGAGAACTAAACATTAAATTAAAATATAAAATTCTTGCTATGTTTAAGGCACTACATATGACAATCTGGGATATAATGATGTATAAATCTTATATATCTGCTAGGTCTGTAATATATAATTATAGTACTTAATTCAAACATCAGTCTGTGCAGATAATAGATTTCCCTTTATATATATATATTTTTTTACCTTGTTTACATTTTGCTTTTATTCTAAACGCCAAGTTTTGTTTTGTTTTAAGGGTAGAGAGATATGTGTTACAGAGAATGATGTGAAGTGTTCTCTTGAAACCTGCTATGCAGAAAAGTCAACACAGATAATTTCAAATTTGCTAATCTGAAATTGTGACCAAGGTGAGAATACAATCCGGTCATTGTTTCTGTTGATTTCGGAGGCCAGTTTGCTATAGATTAGATGGATTCTTTGAATTAGAATAAGCAAGGAGAAATAAGCTCCTGAATAGCTTTGTGGACCATTCATTAATGTTTTCATAATTATTGAGTATGAGATATGTGCCAGCTTCTTTGCAGAATGTGAGCACAATTGGATGAAGATTCCTGAGGCAGATGCTTGAGGTTGGCTTTCTCAGGGCCCATTCCCAACCACTCTCTCACTTGCCTTCCTCTACTGTTGAGACTGGAAATCTGAATGTTCAATTTTCCTAACCACCTTCCAGCCAGGAGTGGTTATGTGATATAGTTTGGCCAAGCACAAGTCTGTAGGGAAAGGTCTCCCTTCCTGAATAAAAAGACATATCTAAGGTAGAAAAAGACTTTGCCTTCTTCCTGTCTGGACCTGGATGTAACACCCGGATGTAGAGCAGGCTTTTTGAAAACATGAGGTGACATAAGGATAAAAGCCATCACATTAAGGCTGGCAAAATTTAGAAATAAAAGGAGCCTAAGTTTCTGAGGGTAATGGTAAACTGTCACCAACTGTAGACTGCCTTCTCCAGGACTTATTCATATGGGCGAAAAAGAAGCCTCTATTTTGTGAGGCCTGGTGAGCCTGCTTTTTTGTTATTTGCAGCTGATTACATGCTTCATTGATACTTATGTGTTTGTCACCTTTTTGCCACCTCAGAGCACTGTCACGCCTGATGCCATTCTGGTCTAGTCATCTAGTCATGGACTTGAGGAATTTTAGGGATAGGAAGTCCTAGACATTATCTAGTTTAACGTTTCTCAACCAGTGGGTTGGGGTCGCAGTGCTGGGGGGAGGGTGCTACTGTTATTTAGCACCTGCAGGCCAGGGGTGCCAATAGCTTGTATTGTGTGAGACAGTGCCGTACCACAAATGTTCCTGTTCACAATACCAGTTCATAATGCATGGTAAGAAATGTTAGTCTGCTTCCGTGATTTAGTCCTACACAGAGCAAGCCACCCAGGGCTCTTGAGACACTGCTGTACTGGCTTGGACAACCTAAACACCCTCACGGTCCCCTTTCCCTGCTGCTCCTCAGTTTAGCCTGTCTTCCCTTTCAACTCTGTTATGATGCCCACTTTGATTCCTCAAGACTTCAGCATCAAAACAGCATTCCAAACAGAAGACAAATGCACTGCAAACCAAAGAGTAATGGAGACAAAAAGCATGAAATGCCCACTGAAATCCCTAAAGCCTCTATAAAATTGTACTCTGAAAAGTCTCCGAGGCATCTAGGCTTATAATTTGTTCACTGTCTCTCCAGATTCCATCACACCCCAGTTTTATGAGGCCTGGGCTTGGGGTGATGTGAATGGTCACCTTTCCCACCTCTGGTGGCTCTTTTATCTTGCTCCAGTTGATGACCTTGATGCTTCTAGAGGAAGGAAGCAAGGCTTCTGTCACTGAGACAGCTTCTGGTCACTCCAGCAACACAGGGGCTAAGTTCTAGAGCTCCCAGCCCTGCCTCCCAGGAGAGAGCCACAGATCACTCACTCTCCTTTTCTTCTTCCCCTTTACTTGGAGGTGGAATTCCAAGCAGAGAAGCCAGAGGCTGCCTGCGCTGTGATATTGAAGATAGAAATACTACCCTGAAGTTCCTGGCATGAAAAATATCACAGTACAGGCAGCCTCTGGAAATGGAATGAACATACCATGGTTAGAAAAATGCATCAGCCTGCAAAATTTTCACCAGGCAGTCCTACTATTAATAATGTCATATGATATATTTTTTAAGTAATAAAGCAATACATTAAAAAACGAATAGTAACTGGAATTGAAAAAGTCCTGGCTGTATCACCAGATGTGTCTTCTTCAGTAAGCCATTGAATTTCTGAGAGTTCTCAGAAATCGTGTAATGGGGGAAGAGCCTAACGCCCTCCTCCCAGGTCCCTAATCTCCCAGGAGATTAAACGGGCTGTGGGATGGGAAAGCACTTTGGAAACTGTAAATAGCTACAACAAAGTTAATTGCTATTCTCATTAGAGCTATGATGCTTTTAGTGGCTTTAGGCATTAATAATAGATGAGCTAGCATCCAGGTCTGTGGGCCGTAGTTTTAAGTTTCTGTTGATTCTTGTTGTATTTTGATTTATTAGGTCCAACTTAATCTATTTCAGGCCAAGGCAATGGGTTGTGAGCTGAGTAAATAATAAAGATAATGTGATGCACTTAACAAAGTCAGAAGAGGACTGTCCCCAATTAGTCTTTTTTTTTTTTTTTTTTTTCTAGCACAGAAAAAAGCACAGCTCTTACTGTATCTGAAAGACACTTTGGTAGGAATGCTCATCAAGATGGGGCTTGCACCTGAGGCCATTTCTTAGGAGTAGCTTTTGACTGCATCATACTTTCAGAACATGTGATACTTGGGATGCTTTTCGTCATTGAGGTTTACTTGTCTTTATATGGAACATAATTTGTACCTGCAAAATCAAGACTTAACGATTAATTGTTTTCCCTTATGGAAGCCTAAGGCTTGTTTCTACATATTTCCAGGGTTTTGTTCTTTAAGGAACACATGCTTATGAAAAAACACAAATACTTTCAGCAAAAAGTCTTCTGTGTCTCCCTTCCTCAAGTTGAGCTTGGAGTCAGTGGAGCTCTGATCTGCATTTGCATTTGAGAGGGATGCCTTCTTGGCAAATACAGCATGCCAGATATGTCAGTATTGGGTTGCTTGGAACTCCTTAAGCTTACTTAAACATTCTTTAGAAACACATTCCTTTGAAGAGCTCAGCAGAGCTCCCAGCCACGAGAATGCCAGGCTTATTCACAGCATGGCTTTTACTCTCTGTAACTAATCCACAGCACATCTCTCTGGAAGGAAGCAAAATTTAGCAAGTTGCCTGTTGATTGTGTATCATACAGTATTTTTGCATTAAAGAAAACTACTTATTTCAGACACCTGGGGAGGGGCTTTATGGATAACATCCATGTGGAGATGCTTGAAAATACTGTTTGTTACACCAAAGTGAATGGGTGTTTTGTGCTTGTGTGATGCAGTAACTATGATTCTTATTTCATTTATTTCTCATTTAGAAGGTGTCGTGGTGCTAAGTCTCTGATACAAGGAGTTATCTTAAAAAAAAAAAAAAGGCAGTGACTTGAACTGAGTGGTAGGAATAATAGTATGTCCCATCTCATCACCTCCCCACAGGATTTACGTGTTCTTTTAATGGGTCTGGTTTGTGGATAGTTTCACCTTCATTGGTTTCCAGCTGAAAGTGCTGGTGGGCAGCTGCTGCAGATGATTAACACTTTCACCTAGCCTCCCATATTCTTATTGTTAACATTAAATTACACTTGCCTTAAATCTCTTTTTATTCAATTTCTTCATTGGTTGTTAGATGTTTGTAACTTTTTTCCCCCAAGGTCCACCATGTTTCTTCACAGCAACCATGGTAATTATTAGGATAGTAGGCATATCTGGGGTTTACACTGCCTGTTTACTTGAAAAATATTTTTTCAGTTTCAGGTATATAGTTATTTCAAATAATGTAACATTGCCATACTTAACGTAACTATAATAAAAATAACCTAACCATAATTATCTCATGCAGAATAATCATTTGAACATTCCAAAGGTGATATAAACAGAAATAGACTGGGCATGGTGTCTCACGCCTGTAATCCTAGCACTTTGGGAGGCTGAAGCAGGTGGATCGCTTGAGCCCAGGAGTTCGAGACCAGCCTGGGCAAGGTGGCGAAACCATGGCGAACCTTTATTTAAAAAACATGGCAAAGCGTTATTATTTAAAAAAAAAGATAAAGGGAAATAGGTCCAAATCCCTATCTACTAAAAGCTTACAGCCTAGTCTTATTTATTTTTTAGAAGAGTCTGGGCCAATGAATACTTTTTAAAAAGTTGGCTTTTAAAGCATATGCAGATTTGATCCTTGCTTTCCTTACCTGACGGGACCCTTTTTGAGCTTTTGGCTATTGTCAAGAAAATATAGCAATTAAATCCCATTATGATAATAGCTACGGAAATGTAGTACTTACAGTGGCAGGTACTATTCTAAGTGTTATTTATGTTAATTGATTTAAATTTAAAAATACAGAGATCTTCACTTAGGGTATGACAAGATAAATTTTATTCCACCAAGGGGAGTGGGGTGTGGAGGTGGGGGTTGGCTGGTTCTAACAGGATTTCCCCCATCCTTTGCTGCAGCTGCTCCTATTTCTATATAACTCTGGGCTGTAACCCCTCCACCACACCCTCTGCACCCTCCTCATAGTGCTGCCCCTTCCAATGTCTCTTTCATCCTGCAGGCAGCAGGGTTCTTGGCTTGGACTCACACAGTTCTTTCAGCCAGAACCAGAGGTAATCTGCAGAAGCTATAATATCTCACTGAGGTTAGTAATTGGAAAAAACTACTGAACTCTCAGGCTGTGATGAGCTTTTTGCATTAGGCTAGTGGGTGGGTCTGATGCTTTTTGGCTGCTGGGGTGATCAAGGAAGGATTGAAAGAGAAAGATGAGAGTCCTTAGAAATGGGGTCCCACTGCTTCTAAGGTTGTGCACATTCTCTTAGGAAGTCATGATTAGGCCAGTGCCTAATGTTACCTCTCTTGGGCAGAGAGGACAGAAAGCCATTAGAGGACAGAAGGCCATTGGTTTGGGTGTTTATTTTATGCCTGCTGCATCTCATAAAGCCCCTGGGCTGTAGAAGGAGAGTTTAGGTTGCTCTGGACAGAGTATGGGCTTCTGAGTCAGAGGGAACTTGAGTTTGGCCCCTTATACTGCTTACTATGTGTGTAGACGTGGGCAAGTTACCTAATCCCCTACATTCTTCATCTTGTCATCAAATTCAATAAATATTAAGTGCTTGCTATATGTGGCTGATATAGGCTTGAACAAAACAAGTTCTATTCTCAAGGAGCCAGAGAGGGTGACAAACGGTAAACAAAATAAATTAATACATTATATAGATGGCAATAAGTGCTAAGACTGCAGTTTTAAATAGGGTAGTCAGAGAAGGCATCACTGATTAGGTAACATTTGTACAAACACTTGTAGGACCTAAGGGAGAAGCCTGTTTCACTAGCTGGTGATAAGAGCATTCCTTGTAGAGGGACCATAGTGCAAGGCCTTGAGGCAGGGGTGTGCCTGGTGTGTTGGAAGAGGAGCAAGGAGGCTGGTGTGGCCAGAGCAGAATGAGCCAAGGGAGCAGGAGGTGATGTAATCAGAGAGGTAAGTGGGGAGCAGACGCTGGAGGACTTTGGAGACCATTGTCCAGACCTGGGCGCTTATTCTGGGTAAAATGAGAAGCCACAGTGGTAGTGAGGGAGAGGGTGTTTGAGTAGAAAAGTGACAAGGTCTGACCTGAGGTTTAAAGGATCACCTTGGCAGTTGTATTGAGATAGTGTGGGGGGCGGGGGGTGGGGGGGAAGGAAGAACGGAAACAGAAAGACCAGGCACGGGGCTGTTCAGCATCCACGTGAGAGGTGATGGAGGCCTGCATCAAGATGGGAGTGGTAAACGAGGGAGAATGATCGTATCCATTTAATAATAACCAGCTGATGGGATGCTGTGAGGTTAAATGGGATGCGTAGGGAACGTGGGCTTGTAGGTTCTCCATAGAGGGTAGCTGCTGCTCTTATTATTGAGACTTTTGTTGTAGGACAGTCTCTCTCTCTCTCTCTCTCTCTCTCTCTCGCTCGCTCGCTCGCTCGCTCGCTCTCTCTCTCTCTCTCTGTTTCTCTCTTTCTTTTTCTCTCTCTCTCTCGCTCTCTTGCTCTCTCTCTCTTTTAGACAGGGTCTCGCTCGGTTGCCCAGGCTGGAGTGCAGTGGCACGATCATAGCTTATTGCACCCTTGAACTCCTGGGCTCAAGAGATCCTCTGCCTCAACTTCTTGAGTAGCTGGGATAAAGATATGTGCTACCCGCCTGGTTAAATTAAAAAAAAAAAAATTATAGTGATGTGGCCTTGCTATATTGACCAGGCTGGTCTCAAACTCCTAGACTCAAGCAATCCTCCTTTCTTGGCCTCCCAAAGTACTAGGATTATAAGTGTGAGCTACTCTGCCTGGCTGAAGGACGGTCTTGAAGTAAAGGAAACAAATTGGGAATTTGCCCATCCAGTCGGCAGCAGTAGTGTGGGGAATAGAACTCAGACGTGCTGGCTTTAAAGCAAATAGAGGGCTTCCTGCCTTTCCCTTTAATGAAAAATCTAAATCACTGTGCAACCGCAGCCTGGAAATGCTCAATTAAATCGCGTGCACGTCACAGAACTCCTGACATCACAGCTTCTTTTTTTGGCCCCACCTTATACTGTGTGAGCTTTAACTGTAAGTAGCGAGCTTGGTTTCCATGAGTCACATGTGTCCACAGGTAAGTTGTGTGGCTGATTGGCCCATTATGTCAATTTCAGATTCGCTTTTATGGTTTTAGTTTCCCTGTGTGTCCTCCCCTCGCCCTTTCTTCTCTGCAGGCAGAGTTGGTCTAACCCTGACCATCCTGGGGCTATGCTGGTTCTCCATTTCCTTACCCGGCATCTGTATTTCTGCCTTCTCCAGGGGCTGTCCTCCCGTATGCACCATCTGTGCAATTTCAGCACTTGCTACCCATCCTGAAGTCCTTAGAGATTGAGTAGTTGGAAAATAAACAGTGGAGGGATCATTGTATTTTCATTTTTTAGTGTTCTTAAAAGATACAGGATTTCTGTTGTGAGTAAGTAAGGGATCAGCATAGGAAGCAGCAACTCCTCTAGGCATTTTAAGCAGAAGGAGACAGAATTGAGTGCTCACAGAATCACTGGCAGCGCTGGGCCCTCAGAGCAACTCCCAGAAGAGTGAAGATCTGGTCCTCTGGCAGGGCTGCCAATTACAGGACATTAACTGGAGCTGTAGGTTCAAGAATCCACTCTTTACTGGGTTCCAAAGCTTAGGAAGCCTGAACGGAGAAGGGTCTGCCACTACAGTGCCTCCTGGCACTCAAGAGAGTGGCCCTAGAGTGTGGTTACAGAAAACCCACCCATTTTGTGCAGCCATTATGGAAAGCCATATGGAGGTTCCTCAGAAAATTCAAAATAGAACTGCATTGTGATCCAGCAATCCCACCTCTGGGTATATATCCAAAGGAAATGAAATCACTGTCATAAAGAGACATCAGCACCCCACGTTTGTTGCAGCATTACTTAAAATAGCCAAGATGTGGAAATAACCTGTGTCCACTGAATAAAGGAAATGAACCCCAGTAGTATATTCATCCTTAATAAAGGAGAGCCTGCCATTTGCGAAAACATGCGTGAACCTGCAAGATGTTATACTAAATGAAATAAGCCAAACACATGACACTACTGCGTGATTCCACTTATATGTGGAATCTTAAAAAGTCAAACTCATAGAAATAGAGTAGGAAGGTAGTTGCGGGGGCTGGGGGAGGGCGGTGGAAGCAATGGGAACATGTTAGTCAAAGGGTATAAACTTTCAGTTATAAGATGAATAAGTTCTGGAGATCCAATGTGCAGCATGGTGACTATAGTTAGTGTATTATGCTTGAAAATTGCAAGGAGAGTAGATCTTAAGTATTCTCACCACATACAAAAGTAACTGAGGTGATGGATGTGTTAATTAGCCCGATTGTGGTAATCATTTAGGAATGTATGCGTATATCAAAACATGTTTACCTTAAATTTATACAATTTTATTTATTTTTATTTTTTGAGATGGAGTTTCTGTCACCCTGGCTGGGGTGCAGTGGCGCAATCTCAGCTCACTGCAACCTCCACCTCCCGGGTTCAAGCTATTCTCCTGCTTCAGCCTCTCGAGTAGCTGGGATTATAGGCGCGTGTTACCGTGCCAGGCTAATTTTTGTATTTTTAGTAGAGACAGGGTTTCACCATGTTGGCCGGGCTGCTCTTGAACTCCTGACGTCAAGCGATCCGCCCTCCTTGGCCTCCAAAAGTGCTGAGATTACAGGCGTGAGCCACCACCCCCAGCCTAAATTTATACAATTTAAATTTGTCAGTTATACCTCAATGAAGCTGGACAAAACAAAACAAAAACCCACTTCCCATTCCACAGTTTGCTTGCCAGCCAAAAGCTGCCCAGAGAAGGCCTCTGCTTCACTTCCTCCCTAATTTTGCACAGGTGATTTTAGTTGGTTCGCATCCCGATCTCTAGCTGGAAGGTGTGGAGCCTGAAAAATGTAGTGTTTAACCTTTTGTCCTCTCCAACTAGGAGGCAGTTGAGGTGAGATTAAACAAGCCAATCCCTAGTCTGCCTCACCTCATGCTTGTCTGTGGTGAATACTGCAGGGGCCTCTTCTTCCATGTGTTGGCATTGGCCAGTGTTGAGGATTCCATATGCAATATAAATAAGACTCTATGCTAAACACTGAATCCAACTGTCAATATTTTCCAAGCTTATCTCTAGTACAATACTGTGTGCTTTGTAACAGGGTAACTTTTATTATCAATTAACATTGTGATGACCACCTCTGATATCTGTAAAATAAACAAAGTAGGTTCCAATCACTGACAGGCAGATTTTGGTTTGTTTATATTTGAAGAAAATAATGGGTCTGTATTTCTGTTAAACACATAATTTTTTTATGGTTCATATCATTACATAAAAAGACTGGGCTAGTTGCCTTATTTATGTAAAAATATATTCTCAGTATTTGATATGAACAGCAATTTTAGCATACTCTTCACTATAAAAATATGCAGGAGTGGATGTTAAGTATAGGTAAATAGCAAGGAAAGCACAAACCAGCATCAGCACTGGTCCTACCAGTCTGATTTCTCTGGAGTGCAGAATTACCCATTTGTTGCAGCTCTATGTTGAGCAAAGTTCTGTAAAAGTTAATCAAGTGTCTTTAACCATTAGCTGATAAAGCAGCAGGGAATTAAGCTAGCCTAATTAGTTTGGGAACTAAATCAGACAGAACAAACAGAGCACGGGGTAGGACAAATGGATGTTTGGTGGCCTCATTGGAAGAAATAGGTTACCTTTGATATTATGGTAATTCCTTGTCATTCATGGGATTCCTGAGAAGTGCCCTTGCTGATAAAAACTGAAATTGGCAGATCAGTGTCTATTTCAAAATTGGGAGTTGGGATAAAATAAAGTAGCACATACACATCTAATCCTACTTTATATATACACATGTATACTATAAAATATATATAGTAAATGCTCCAAAGATAGCTGCTTCCAAAACGGACTATATTCCTTGGTAATTCTTTCAAATCATTTTATTTTATTGTTCAGGAAACTTTCCTGTAGCTGTGTCCTAGAATGATCCAGCTGCCAGTTTTATATTATGCAGCCTACACTTTTCCCCCCAAGTTTGATTATGAAAATGTTCATACATACAGCAAAGCTGACTTTTACAGTGAACACCTGTATACCTACCACCTGCATAAATTCTATATTTTATTAAGCTTGCTTTATCACCTAGATACCACCTGTATTCATTATTTATTGCTGTATAACAAATTACCCCAAACTTAGTACTTTATTTAAAACAATAAACATTTAGTATTCCGTACCATTTTTGTGCGTCAGGAATCCAGGAGTGGCTGGGTGGTTCTGGCTCAAGGTCCCTTGTGAGGTTGCAGTCTAAGACATTGGCTAGGGCTGCAGTCTTCTGTGCTTTGATTGAGCCTAGACAATCTGCCTCCAGGAGGTCTCGCCCACATGGCTGTTGGCTTGAACCTTAAAGGATAGCTCAGGGCAGGTACAAATGGGTGTTGACAGTAAGTGACCTAGAAGTGATGAGAGTTGGGGAAATCAGGGAATTCCCGGGAGGTGGAACTTGCCATAGCATCCCAGCCAGGGCACAGGTGCAGAAAGAGAAAGTCATATGAAGTGTAAAGCAGAATGAGAGCATGGCTCAGAGATACGTGTGGGGGGCAAAAAGGATTTCCAGCAGAAAAGATAGATTACATTGGGGGAGGTGGCTTTAATGGCTCCTAAAGGGAGGGTGCCTCAGCTACTGAGATTCAAATTGTCGGACATGGTCATCAACATTAGAAAAACAGCAGCACTGAGATTTATTTTCCTGGTTACCTATATTTTATTCACATATTTAAGTGTTAAACTGAGGTTGAAATGTTGTGAATGGTCCCCACTTCTTAAAGCTTTGCTCTACTGGGAGATTTTTAAGAAAATCGCATGGCACATCTTCCTAATTTTTAAATTTGTATTCCTGTTCCTGACCCCAGAATAGGGCCCAACTAGACAACAGATCTGTGGGAATGTTTGGCTCTCCATAAACCACAAAGACTCCTCCAACACAGAGGTGCAGTACCCACCTGGGCCAAGGAGGGAAGATGCAGGTGAGGAGGGTGCTTCCAAAAGGTGTGTGGAGCTGTTTGTTGAGGGCCATGAAGCTCTTGCACAGGGATGGGAGGAGGCGACTCACCAGGGCTCTGGGTGGGGGCCAGCTGCCCTCCCTCTGGGCGACTGTGCACCCTCCCACTCTCCCTGGGAGGCGGGCGCTTCCTTTGAAGTGCACCAGTGACCTGCCTCTCTCCTGGCTGCTTCCTGATGTCTTGCTGGCAGCAAGTGGGCTAGGGTCGGCTTGCCCAGAGGGGCGCATTCAGGTGGGGTTCGCCTTTCTGAACCAGGTAGGGAATGTCTTGGTGCTCCCTTGATTTGAAGGGGAGGACCATCCTTTATTGGCAAAGAACAGAGAGCAAACAATGAAAAGACCACACTGGGCCAAGTCAGTGACCCATGAATAAGGAATTCCAAGCTTTTAGTGCTGGAGAGCCTTGGAAATCATCTCATACAGCCCCTTCACTTAAAGATAAGAAAGAAACATGAAGCCAAGGGACTGGACAACTAGTTTAAGGGTGGGCTAAGTAAGACGTGGAAGTCCTGGTTTTCTGTTACTGAGGGCTGCAGTTTATTTTATGCCTACTTTGTATGTATTGGATTCTGTAGAATGACAGTTCACACAGTGCCAATTCATTATATTACAAAGATAAAACATTGCCTTTATTTTTTTCTCAAAATAGTAAAGGTTATATGGTACTTACGGCATTAGCACTTGCCAGGTACTGTTCTCCCTTCCTGACAGATAGAAATCCTCATTTAATCTTCTAACAGACCTATGAGGTGAATACCATTACTTTCCCCCACTTTATGGGTGAGGAAACTGAGGCCCAAAGAGGTCAAGTTAACTTCTCCCAAGTAATGTGGTGATGTCTAGATAGTGAGTGACAGCATTGGGATTTAAGCCAAGTATGCTGACTTCACAATCCATGTTCTTAACCACACTATACCTTAATCGCCAGTGCAAACATTAGCGCTGTTTACTGGCTTTTCAAAGCTTTGTGTTTTCCAGGCATGTGATGGGCTTGCGTTTCCTGGCCTCCTTGTGTTTTTGGAGCCGTGTGACTACTTCTAGCCATGTTGAGAGAAGCGTGCTATATCACTTTTGGGCTAAGTCACTCTGTCACCAGTGTGTGACCCTCCAGATCTCTCTTGCCCTCTGCTGTGGAGACTGGCAAAGCTCCAGATGGTGGTTGCTTGTCAGTCTGGGCAAGTTGGAGAGGAAACAGCCTCAGCCAGCCCTAAGTGGGTGTAGCATAAATGCAAAATCAACTTATGTTATTTAGCCACTGAGATTTGAGGCTTGTTTGTTACTACAGCATAATTTAGCCTATCTTGAGTCACATAATAATCTCTGATGTGCCTAACATTTTAAGGGGCACATTAGCAAATAGGTTGGCCACTTAAAAGTCTTTCCAAATAGTTTTTTTTTTTTTTTAGCCTCATTGGGAAGCATTCATGTTCTTCTTTATATACAGAAAGCACCTGGTACTGTGGCAATAGCATAGAGCAGAGCTTGAGATGGAAAGTTCTGTTTTTTGGTCCTTACTATTTTTGCTAATTCAACAGCTTTATTGATATCTAGTTCACATACCATAAAATTTACTTAAAGTGTATAATTCTGTGGGTTTTGGTATATTCATAGAGTTGTGCAACAATCATCACAATTAATTTTAGAAGACTTTCATCACCTCCAGAAGAAACCTGTACTTATTAGCAGTGACTCCCATTTCCCCCCAATCTCCCTGGCCCTAGTCTCCAACTGATACAATTTCTGTCTCTGTATTTGCCTTTTCTGGACGTTTTATATAAATAGAATCATATAAAATGTAAGTTCCATGAAGGATCTTGGCTTTGCTCTATGCTGTAACTCTGTACCCCTCACAGTACCTGTACATAGTAGGTAGTCAGGGTATATCTGTTGGGTAAGTGAGTGGTTACTGAAGGTCGGAGTGGAGAGCCGGATGGTGATGGCTGGTGTTGCTTAGCATTGCCCTGGACAGGGAATAAAGGGAGCGGTAGAATCACCTGCTGACAACATCTCCTCTTCATCCAGAGACTTCTGTGTCAGGACTTATTATAAGGATGTGATCATAGGCCCAGTGAAAGCAGCTGCCCTTGACATGGGGTAAGTCATCTATAAAACACCCCATTGCAAGGCTGAGGTCTTGAAGGGGTACGAGTGGGCCCACCACAGCCCGATTCCTCTTCCTCCGTAGACTCTTCCCAAATACACACTTTTCTCAGGACCTCACTGGATTCCTTCTCCTCTTGGGTTCCTGGCTTCCCTTCCCTGGCTACCTGGCCAGGGCTATGGCTTGTAGCCATTTCTCAGAGGCACACACTGAGGCATTGGGAGATTCCTGCTCCTGCTCTGAGTAGTGCTGCAGCCATTCCTGGCTTGCTGGTCTGGATTTTCTACCCCTACCTGCAGACCCAAGCCTGGGTACCCTGTTTGCCTTAAGTACTCATCTTGCATTATTTAAGACTACAAGGAGGCAGAGTAGTTAGTGGTTAAAGGCATAGTCTGTGGGGTCAGGCACTCTGAAGCTTGAGGGCCAGATCTGCCATTTATTAGCTGTGAGTCTCTGGGTGAGTTACTAAACCTTTTTGAGCCTTTGTTTCTAATCTGTAGAATGGGCATATGAATAGTAATATGAATAAATTTGTAAGGTTTACATAGAATAATGCATAGAAAGTGCTTAGTGCAGTGCCTGGCCCAGGAAAATATTTGCTATGGCTTTTGATACAATCTAATTTGGTCCTGATATTGTTGATGTCACTATTCCCTAGGGAACAAAAGAACTACATTTTTTTGTTTGTTTTAGGATTGCCTTATGATTTGCAAAATGATTTTGTGGCAAATAACTGAATTCCCCGTGCTTGTCACCTTCTGAAAGGGAAGTCAAAGGAAATGAATAGAGAAATGTGGCCACAGCAGAGACCAAAGAACCTGACTGTTTTTTTAATTTTTAAAAACATTAAAAAAATTTTTTTTTTGTAGAGACGAGGTCTCACTCTGTTGCCCAGGCTGGTCTCGAACTCCTGGGCTTAGGTGATCCTCCCACCCCGGCCTCTCAAAGTGCTGGGATTACAGGCCTAAGCCTGACAGTTTGGTCTTAGGTATGCTCCTGATTGTGGGGTTACCTTGACTGTTCTTTGAGTCCTGGAGAAGTCAACATGAAAGCAGTTACAAGGTCATATGATAAGCCTGTATAGGCCATGTAGATAGACTTCCATGCATAGATGGTATAGAAAAGTAAAAATTGTCTTCTGCTTTGATTGTTGTTACTCCCAACATAAACTTACAGCAATAGTCTTAAACGCCAGTCAATGCTATATTTGTAAAACATCCAGTAGAGAGGTTGGGTCTCCTGATGAACAAAGGAAAGTTTGCAGTGTTAAGTGTCATACAGATATGTCATTGCACTCTATTCTCTCCACTCCCATATGAACTACCATGGGGCAAATCTAAGCCACCTCTTGGTTTTGGTCTCAGAACAATGAGTGTCTCTTTCTAAGTTAGGGGGCGGAGTGCAGTCATGGGTTTTTGGGATCCCATACTGTCATTGGCAGCCAGCTGTGCAGCCTGGAGTGTGGGGCTGTGGCCAGGGTGGGCACAAGGAGCAGCATCTGTGTTTGTCTGTTGGGGTAAACCTGGACTTTGGCTGGAGGAGATATTTTCAGTGCTTTACCAGTATTAGTGAAGCATGGAATTGGATTCCCTGGAAGTGTCAGAAATGCCAATAAGCTTAGCAAATGGCTGTGCAGCATGTTGCACATAAATATCAATTTTAATCAGATACTGATTGGGACAGATTTCATAGCTAATCTAGAAAAAGTAATAATCTTTGTTGTCTGTCTTAGAAGAGTGAATGGTTTCCACTCAGCAAATTCAGATCTGGAAGCTCATAGTTCATAGCTGTTTTTTTCTTTTCTATTTCTTTTTCCTTTCTTTCTTTCTTTTTCTCTCTCTTTTTTTTTTTTTAAGAGATAATGTCTTGCTCTGTTGCCCAGGCTGGAGTGCAGTGGTGGGATCATTGCTCACTGCAGCCTTGAATTCCTGGGCTCAAGGGATCCTCCTGCCTCCGCTTCCTGAGTAGCTGGGACTATAGGCATGTGCAACCGTGCCTGGCTAAATTTGAAAAAGTATTTTTAGAGACAGAGACTCACTATGTTGCCCAGGCTGGTCTCAAACTCCTCAGTTTCCTGAGTACCTGGGATTACAGGCATGAACCACTGTGCATGGCTGTCATGGCTGTTTTTTCTTTTAACTTTCAATTAAAATATATACCAAATGAAAAGTGCACAAACCATAAAAATACAGATTGATGAATTTTCACAAAGGGAATGCCATCACATAACTACCACCCAAATCAGGAAATTGAATACTGCCAAATTTCCAGTATCCCCCCTCCCAATCCTTACCTGCTTTCCCCTCCAAATCACTCTCTTGACTTATAATGCAGTCGATGACTTTTGCCTGTTCTGAATTCTATATAAGGAGAATCATATGGCATATCCTTTTTGTATCTGACCTCTTTTGCTTAGCAGGATATTTGCAAGATTTATCCACATGGTTATAAATAGTAATAGTTTATTGATTTACATTCTTATGTAGTATGAATATATATCACAGTTTATCCCTTCTGCTATTTATGTACATTTTGGTTGTTTTACAGTTTTAAAAAATTATCTGTATTTTAAATTTCATTTTCAACTTTGCTGTTAAATTACCAAATAATAAACTACTTAAGAACATAACCTAAATATTTTGGTTAACTACATTCTGGAACAGAAAGGCATTAATGTTAGTCTTAGGTGGCAATGAGCCTCACAGAGACACACAAAGAGAAAGCAAAGTGAAGAACAAGGCAATCTCTCCCTATTTATGGCATGGCAAAGCGATTCAGAATGTGTTCACTATTTCTATAGATAAATTTTTTAAAGTATAATGTGGGAATATTTAATGTTCCAATTTATGAAAACAAGAATTATCAGACTGTCACATTCCAATGACTTAAGTAGGTAAACCTTACATCAAGCTTGTCTCACCCATGGCCGGTGGGCTGCCATATGGCCCAGGATGGCTTTTCACGTGGCCCAACACAAAGTCGTAAGCTTTCTTAAAACATTATGAAGGGCCGGGCGTGGTAGATCATGCCTGTAATCCCTGCACTTTGGGAAGCCGAGGTGGGCAGATCACATGAAGTCGGGAGTTAAAAACTACCGTGGCCAACATGGTGAAACCCGTCTGTACTAAAAATACAAAAAATTAGCCGGGCATTGTGGCATGTACCTGTAATCCCAGCTACTTGGGAGGCTGAGGCAGGAGAATCGTTTGAACCTGGGGGGCGGAGGTTGCAGTGAGCTGAGATTGTGCCACTGCACTCCAGTTTGGGTTACAGAGCAAGACTCCATCTCAAAAAAAAAATTTTTTGGAGTTTTTGTTTTGTTTTGTTTTAAGCTCATCAGCTATTGTTAGTGTTAGTGTATTTTATATGTGGCCCAAGACAGTTCTACTTTTTCCAATGTGGCCCAGTGAAGCCAAAAGATTGGACACCCCTGCCATAGATGGAATTAAAATGTTGGGCATAAGATATCCTCAAAAGACTATCATAATATATTTTGTGGAAATAGTTCACTTCATTTCTATGATTAGATGGATTACCAATAATTTATAGTTTATTATTATGAGTAATGCTGCAGTGAACATTCTCCATATGTCCTTTGGTGTACATGTTTGTATTTCTGTTGATTATATACCTAGAATTGGAATTGTTTGGGCATGGGATATATAGATGTTTGGCAGTACCAAACAGTTTTCTAAAGCAGTTATACCAGTTTACATCCTCAGGCACAGGTGTTAAAAAAGTTAGCATTGCTCCAGATCTGTGTCAACCATGGTGTTTCCAGTCTTTTAAAATTTTAGGCCTTCTTGTCCGGGCGTAGTAGTTTTACTTCCTATTTCCTTGATGACTTTTGAAGTTGAGCACCTTTCCATATGCTTATTGACTGTCTGGATAACCTGTTTGGTGAAATTACCTTTTCAAACTCTGGAGCATTTTCCTATTAGATTATCTTTTTCTTATTGATTTTGAAGGCATTCTTTATGTCTTCTGGACATCAGACCTTAATTGGATACATGAACTATAAATCTCCTGTCACTGTGGTTTTTCTTTCATTTGAATTGATTCTGAGCTGGGCATCAGTCTTTATGAAGCTAGTGTCTTTCCAATATGTCCTTATTTCTAGGATGATTAGCCCTTTTCAGGGTGTCCAACTGAAGTCTGGAGTGTTTATTTACTCAGTTTTTCTACCTTTGTGTTCCCTAAACTTCACAGCTGCTTGCAAATCAGCAAATGCCACAAAGGAAAACACGTCCTCAAACATTTGGCTCACCTCTTTGCACCACCCTTTCCTTCATGATCTTGAATACTTAGGTTCTTGCAAGGACTTGGGTCTTTGGTCTTCACACAGAATTTTTTGTTTGTTCAATGTTTTGTTGAGCTTTTCTGGTTGTTACTGGTGGTAGGATTGGTATGGTCGGCAGGTAAAATGTCTGCCCTGCCAAAGACATATTCATTTCCTAACCTTCAGAACCTGTGCATATTACTTTAAATGATAAATGAGTGATATATTACCTTATGTGGGCCCCCAAAATGTTATTAAGGATCTTGAGAGAAGGTGCCTCTCCTGGATTATATGGGCAGGATCTTGAGAGAAGGTGCTTTTCCAGGATTATCTGGGTAGCATCTTGGGAGAAGGTGCTTCTCCTGGATTATCTGGGTAGGATCTTGGGAGAAGGTGCTTCTGGATTATCTGGATAGGCTCTTGAGAGAAGGTGCCTCTCCTGGATTATCTGGGTGGACCCTAAGTGCAATCACTTATATCCTTATAAGAAAGACAGAGGGAAATTAGACAGAGACGCACGAAGAGAAGGTGAAGTGAAAACCAAGGCAGAGATTAGAGTGTTGTGGCCTGAACCAAGGACCATCTGCAGCCACCAGAAGCTAAAAGGGACAAGGAACAATTTTCCCCTAGAGCCTCTGAATGGAGTACAGCACTGCCAACAACTGGACTTCAGACTTTTGGCCTCCAAAACTGTGAGTGTGATGGTTAATTTATGTGTCAGTTTGACTGGGCCATGGGATACCCAGATACCTGGTTAAACATTATTCCTAGGTGTGTCTGTGAGGGTGTTTCTGGAAGAGATGAGCCTGTGACTGGATAGACTGAGTAGAGCAGATGGCCCTCCCCAGTGTGGATGGGGATCATTCAACCCCTCAGGGCCAGTCCTGATGGAACAAAAAGGCAGAAGAAGGTTGACTTCTCCCTGCCTGAGTCCATGAGCTGAGACATCAATCTTCTGCCCTTCAACTAAGACTTACAACCATCAGGGATCCTGGTTCTTAGGCTTTTAGACTGAGACTCAAATTTACACCACTGGTTTTCCTGGGTTTCCAGCTTACAGGGGTCAGATTGTGTGACTTAGCTTCCAAAATTGTGGGAGCCAATTCCATTCTAGATTTTTTTTAAGACACAGCCTCTGTTGCCCAGGCTGGAGTGCAGTGGTGTGATCTCAGCTCACTGCAACCTCCACCTCCTGGGTTCAAGCGATTCTCCTGCTTCAGCCTCCTGCAAGTATCTGGGTTTACAGGCACGTGCCACCACTCCCAGCTAATATTTGTATTTTTAGTAGAGACGGGGTTTTGCCATGTTGGCCAGGCTGGTCTCAAACTCCTGGCCTCAAGTGATCAACCCATCTTGGCCTCCCAAAATGCTGGGATTACAGGTGTGAGCCACTGTGCCTGGCCTCGTTCTAGATTTTCAATATCCATATCTATCTGTATATTTCCTATTTGTTCTGTTTCTCTGGAGGACCCCAATAACAGTGAGAATAAATTTGTTTTTTGTTTGTTTTTTGGAGACAGAGCTTTACTGTGTTGCCCAGACTGGAGTGCAGTGGCACAATCATAGCTTACTGCAGCTTTGATATCCCTGGCTCAAGCGATCTTCCCCACTTAGCCTCCTGAGTAGCTGAGACTATAGGTGCATACCACCAAAACGAGCTGATTTTTCTGATTTTTAGTACAGATGGGGTCTCACTATGTTGCCCATGCTGGTCTCGAATTCCTGGGCTCGAGTTACCCTCCTGCGTTGGCCTCTCAAAGTGCTTGTGTTACAGGCATAAGCCACCACGCCTGGCCAGATTGCTGTTTTAAGCCACCATGTTTGTGTAATTTGTTACAGCAGCCACAGGAAACCTATATAGTTGGTCTGACATAAATTAATTTATCTGTAACATTTAAAAGTTAATAGTAGTTTAATAATTTTATTGCATTGTTTCTAGATTCTAATTGCTATTTCAGAATAAATTGGTGGAATGCAGTTCTTTCTTTATAGAGGGATAGTGTGTAATTTTTAATACATTGTGAAAAGGCACATAATAGAATAAACTTTGGCCTCTTTTATTGTAATAATAGACTCAAGAAACTCATTTGATGTTATTCTGGTAGGTTGAAAGTTGTGCCCATTATTAGTTTTCCTTGTTGTAGTATAGTCTTGTGTTTGTCAAAAGAAGTTGTTGAGATACTTGTTAAAAACATAAGAGTGGGGAAAAAATGTAATGGAACCATTATATATGAAAAAATTTGGATCTATAGTCCGTATAGATTGTTTAATCAACATAATCATTATTATAATTTACAGGAAAAACTTGATAGTTATGTTTATTCTGACCACCTGTAACCCGTCAGTGGGGATACTTTTTAAAAGAGAAAACTATCTTGTCCTTATGACAGTTAATTGCTAAACAGAGTAGATGCACAGAAACCCAGCTTTTGTTTTCCTAAGTGGGGGGACTATGATATGTAATGGGATGGGAGTAGCCACTGTCACATCAGCAGGTCATGGGATCTTACCAGTCATAGCCCCTGTGGCAGTTGCTTGACTTTTTTGGTTATACACTTCTCTGCAAGCCCTTGAGAGCAAAGTCAATGTCTTTATGTATTCATGGATTCATTCAATAGTTATTACTCCCTTACCTTGTAGCAGGTGCTATGCCAGGTACTGAAGATACTCTAAACAGCAAAAACTGACATGGTTCCTGTTTTCATGGTGTCTAGTGGGAAACAGACAACCAAATAATCATAAAAATAAGTATCTTATGACAAACACAGGTAAGTGATCTGAATGAAAGGAATGAACACGAGTCCATGGGAACATGGAACAACAGAGCTTGACCTAAGCTGGGGGATTAGGAAAGCTTCCCTGAGGAAGAAATGATGAACTGATGAGTAGGCTTTGACTGGCAGGAGCAGTGGGGAGGGATTAAGCATTTCAGGCAGACAAATCAGCTCACACAGAGTCATATGATGCAAAAAAAAAAAAAAAAAGCATAACACTGATGAGGAATTGAACAAAGGCCAAATGGGACCAATGCTCAGAAAGTTAAGAGATGTGTTGAGAGAGGTGACTCTAGGAGGGTGGCTCCATGCAGAATCTTTTCAGTCAAGCCAGGGGCACTGATCTTTATGCTAGAGCTATGGAGATCTATATTAGTTTGCTAGGGCTGCCATTACAAAATGCCACAGACTGGATGGCTTAAACGACAAACAGAAATGTGTTGTCTCACACTCCCAGAGGCTAAAATTCCAAGATCAGTGTGTCTGCGGGTTTGGTTTCTTCTGAGGCCTTTCCCCTCAGCTTGCAGATGGCTACTTTCTTCCTGTGTTCTCATGTGGCTTTATCTCTGTGCACTTACATCTCTGATGTCTCTTCTAAGGATACCAGTCCTGCTGGATTAGAGCCTCACCTTTATGACCTCATTTAACCTTAGTTCCCTCTTTAAAGACCCTCTCTCCAAGGATAGTCACATTCTAGGTACTGGGGGTTTGGGCTTCAACATAGGAATTTTGGAGGGAGACACAATTCAGTCTATTAACAGAAGCTATTAAATATTTTTAAGCAAGGGAGATACTGGCTGTAATTTACAGATTGAGAATATCATCCTGGTCGTACTGCAGAGAAAAGATCAGAAGAAGCCAAAGTTGATTCAGGATGGTTAGTTGGGAATCTACTGCAGAAGCCCAGCTAAGACACAATACCAGTTGGGATTTTGGCCTGGTAGTATAGATGGATGGGAGAGAGATTTAGGAAGCAAAACCAACACAATGCAGTGATGGATTGAAGCATTCTATAGAAGGAATGGGAGAAAGGAGATTTCAAGATTGATTCCAAGTTTTTTGACTTGCACAGTTGCAATAATGAACACTGGAGAAGACTAGGTTGGAGACAGATGAGTTTGGTCTTAGATCTGAGTCTTAGAGTTGAGGTGCTGCTTTCAAGACATCCGTGTGGAAATAAGTAGGCAGTTGGCTATTTGAATCAGGAGTTTGGAGGAGAGATTTGAAATATGGATATGAATTTGAAAGGCTTGGGCCTACAGATAGTAATAGCAGCTAGTATACCTCTTGGCATATTTTAAATTCTTGATAAATGTCTTTTGAATTAAAACTGTGGTCTACACTGTTTCTTTACATGAACCGGAGCAGAGTTTAAAGATAGTTCATAATCATCTCTTTAGAAATGCTATCTGTTGAAGAAAATAGTAGAATGCATCTCCAACTAAACAAATTATTCTTCGGATCATAGCATAGTGTGTAGGTAATTTTCTTTTCTACTACGAATTTTGGAAAGAGGTTGGCAAATGAACTCAAGTTATGAGACTCAATGGAAATTTGGTACCTCTTTTCATTTTCTTTTCTTTTTTGAGATAGGATCTCGCTCTGTCGCTCAGGCTTGAGTGCAGTGGCACAATCACGGCTCACTTGCAGCCTCACCCTCCAGGCTCGATCCTCCTACTTCAGCCTCCCACATACTTGGGACTACAGGCATGCACCACCATGCCTGGCTAATGTTTTAATTTTTTTATAGAGATGGGATCTCACCATGTTGCCCAGACTGATCTTGAACTCCTGGGCTCAAGTCATCCTCCCACCTTGGCCTCCCAAAGTGTTGATATTACAGGCGTGAACCACTGCACTCAGCAGCCTCTTTTTCATTTTGGCAAAAGCCCTGCAACCTACAGCTGTCTAGTCAGTTACATAGCCTCCTATATCATCAGGCAGTTACCTCCATGGATGTCTGAACAGGAGTGTGCTGCAAATGGGTCAGCATCACAACAAACATCAGAGACTCAAAATATATGTTAGCAATTACCACAGCTAAACCACAGAGGATGAGAAAGATAGGGGCCTATGGTCTTATCAAAATGGTCTTCTTTCAGTAGTTCACATCACTGTTTCCTGGATTATTAATGGCTTTGGCTGAGCCAGGTGGGATGTGGTGTTCAGATGGCCAGATGAGCTAAGAAGTATCCCTCGGACTTTGGATCCTAGGCTGCAGAGTGGAAGAAGTACACAAACCCAGCCCTTCTTGTTTCATGTGAGCAACGGTGCGTGTTTTAAAAAGACAGCCAATAATATTAGCTTTAATTATGATAGTAGTTGCTGTTTGTTTTGTCCTAGCACAGAACAGTAGGAATGTAGGTACAGGAAAAAATGGCACAGTAAACATTTGTCTTGGGCTGGGCATGGTGGCTCACACTTGTAATCCCAGCATATGCTCCTATAGTCCTAGCTATCTGGGAGGCTGAGGTGGGAGGATCATTTGAGCTTGGGAGGCCAAGGCTGCAGTGATCCATGACTGTGCTACTGCATTCCAGCCTGGGTGACAGAGCAAGACCATGTCTAAAAAAGAAAAATAGTCTGTCCTTCCACATTCTCTTATTTTAAAATGGAATTTTTAAAGAATTGCAGGAAATAACATGTTGAGAAATAGAGATTGTATTTAATGTTGCCCTGTTAGTCACAGCTTCATTTTAAAATAAGTATTAAAACTCAATACTGATTTGAGTATCTACCATGTGTCAACCTGTGGCTTCTGTGGTCCTTGCCCTCACAGTGCCCACAGTCCAGCCCAGGAGATGCCCCTTAACCAGTGATTACAAGTCTCATCAGAGTAATGAAAAGAATCCTACAAGGTACTGAGTGGATTTACCTGGACTAGCAGGTCAGGGAAGGCCTCTCTGGGGAGGTGTCATCTAGACTCAGGGTTCAGAGATGAGTGAGAATTAAAGAGATGGAGGAGCCAGCAAGCTGACATGTCAGGACTCAGGAATGTGGCAAGCCCCCCAATGTGAGGCTGGAGTGAAGGGGCCAGCTGGCCCCCAACCATGTTAAGAATTGTGAATTTTATCCTAAGGGCAACCAATATGCTGGAAAGTTTTTAAGAAAGGGAGCAACATAATCAGATTTATGTTTTTAAAAGAGAACTGTGGCCTCAATGAGAAGAAGCCACAGAAGGTGCAACAAGTCCAGTTGTGGTACTTACTAATCCAGGGGAGAGGTGAGAGGTGACGTTTTAGATTAGGGCAGAGAATAGGGGTCTGGACTAGACTGGTAGCAGTAGGCTGGAGAGAATTGTATGAATCAGATCTATTTTCCTTTGTAAAAATATTTTTTTTCCTTATTATATAAATAATATTTTTTATTATAGAAGACCTTGAGAAAATATGAGTTCAAATATAAGTCTCCAATTCCATCTCCCAGGGAATAGCATTATTTATTTATGACATAATCCTATTAGTCTCTCTTCTGTGCATTTATATTTATTTTAAAAACAAAACTTGAATATTGACAATTATAATTGTATATACATTATTTTATAACCTATACTTTGAATAACACCCTTTTAAGCTTCCAATATAAATTATTTGGCCTATGTTGACAGTTGAAATGCCTTGGCATCAACTTGTGGATCTCCCAAGGAAGAACTCCTTGCCAGTGTATATACATAAACCTGAGGCCTGTTTTCAGTGTGCGCATTATGGTCCCATCATGGATGAGACTTATCAGGGGAGAATTCTCTAGCTAATTCTGAATCTAGTTAACTTCTGGCCTGCAAGAATGTCTACATGATATGTTGGCATCCAAGCCATGGGAGAAGGGTCCCTGGCAGTTGCTTTATTGAAATTCTAGTCCACAACCCCTGCTGTAGGGCAGGCAACTGTTAGGGGCTTTTTGAGGCTGTTGCTGGGGCTTGTGAGATGCTTAAGGAGCTCGACTGCATCTCTGAATGGTCAGAGTTAAAAGAGTGTCATAGAAAGAACTGCCAAATACCTTTCTGTAGAATGAGCTGAAATAGAAGTGCTTCCTCAAAACCTGCTAAAGGGGAGATTAAGAAATGAAATTTGATTGGGGGTGTCATCTTGAAACAGTGTGATGACCCTTCTTGACAGGCCAAAAAAGAAACAACTACTCTTCTAAATTGGGAATTATGTGCCAGCCCTGTTTCGTTTGTCTAGTTCACTTTGACAGTGATTTAGTTAAGCTTTGCTAAATCCATGGGAGAGGTTTTAGCTTCCTGGGTCAGCAGGTTACACCTGTGGCTTGGGAAGTTTTTCTAGGGCAGCCCCAGAAAATTTAGGGAGTAACATCTCTTGATTTTAGAGAAATTTCCCATAGAATTTGTTTCTTTTCTTCCAGAGTAGATGAAGAGGAAGAGTCTCATAGCCTTGTGCCCTACCCATTTAGATTTGCACTCTTCCTGGTCTCAGGCATCTGACACCAACAGCCAGAGCATAAAGAGAGAAGGGGTTAAATCTAGTGTCCCGAAGCCCTACCTTAATCCTCCTGAGACCCAGCCTCCAGCATGTCAGGTGCGGGGACTGGGGATTGCTCCAGGTCACAGGCATTCCTAGGTGTTGATGCAGAGATGATATTCTGTGCCCTGGGTCAGCCTAGGTGAGATGGAGACAGCAGATTCCCTCCTGAGAGCTGGAGCAGCCTCTTCAGTCTGTTTTATTCTCACTTAACAAGTCTGCAAAGGTGTTAATGTGTGCCAAAGTGTATTGGGTTGTAGGCCTCAGAAAAGGGTGTTTAAGGAGCTGTGGCACTATCAACTCTCAGGTTTGCGTTAGACAAGATTAGCATCTTCCCTTTTTTGTTCTGAAGGCTGTTTGCTTCTCTGCATTGGTAAGTGGCTACCTTCATGGGAAAGGCCAGGGATGGAGGGCCAGCTCTTAGTGAATGAAAGGAGAGAATTTGCCTTCAAAGACTGTCATGCAAAAGAACTAAAGATAAGATATTGAAGAAGGCTTTTTCTGTTATTGGTCTAGTTTATAGTTGGAGGACCTTCTGGTTCTTTTATTGGGAGCAGTGAACTTTTTCTAAGAATAGCTCAGAGGTACTGACCTGTGGCTAGAAGAGGGCAGTTCTTTATGTGTTTATCCTATTGATAACTCATTCTTCTCCTGCCTAGAGAAGAGCTTTATTTAGTGCCCTTCTGGATCCAGAATTCAGTTTTTACCATAAGTCCAGTATTTCCTTGGTTCTATGCCCCAAGTACCCATAGTGATGCTGAGAAACGTTTGCTATGGTAGAATCTGTGGCATACCCAGGCTGCCAGCCTCATACTTCTCTGTGCTCATTTCTTTAGTAGGTGGAACATTCATTTATTCACAGTCCCTTAGGACACTACTGTGTTAGGTGCTAAGCCTGCAGAAATGTATATGTTGAAGTCACTACCCTCAAGGAGTTTATAGCATGAATAAATCTTTTTTGTCAGCATTTGTAAACTAGTATCAAAGAATGATCCTAACAGCAAATTCTCTACCTCCATCTGATAATGATGCAGTCCGTTTGGCTACCAAACATGTTCCTATAATAAATTGAACTCATATGCAATTGGCTAAAAGGTGAATGATGTCAGTTCTTATATGGTTTTCACCCTAGGCCAGGAGAGCCAGACTAGCAGGAGTAGGATGATAACCTTTGGCAGGAAAGGAAAGGGCCATCAGCTCAGCTTTTGCACCCGCAGGAGCTCTTTCTGCTGTTTTGTTTGTTTTTCCTCTTGATAATTTTCTTTTTTTTTTTTTTTCAGTAGCTTTTTGGGAACAGGTGGTGTTTGGTTACATGGATAAGTTCTTTGGTGATCCCTGAAATTTTGATGCACCCGTCTCCCAAGCAGTATACACTGTACCCAGTGTGTAGTCCTTTATCCCTCACCCCCCTCCCACCTTCCCCTGAGTCCCCAAAGTCCACTATATTATTCTTATGTCTTCGTGTCCTTAGCTCCCACTTACAAGTGAGAACATACGATATTTGCTTTTCCAATCCTGAGTTACTTTGCTTAGAATAATGGTCTCCTACACCATCCAGATTGCTGAGAATGCCATTATTTCGTTTCTTACTCAGCCATAAAAGGGAACAAAATAATGACATTCGCAGCAACTGGGCTGGAGTTGTATTCAGTATTTTATGTCCAAGTAGTATTCAGCCATAAAAAGGAATGAAATAATGTGATGTATATACCACTTTTTTTTTAGCCACATGTTGATTGATGGGCATTTAGGCTGGTTTCATATTTTTGCAGTTGCGAGTTGTGGGGCTATAAACATGCATATGCAAGTGTCTTTTTCATATAATGACTTCTTTTTCTTTGGGTAGATACCCAGTAGTGGGATTGCTGGATCAAATAGTAGTTCAACTTTTATTTCTTGAAGGAATCTCCACACTGTTTTCCATAGTGGTTGTACTAGTTTACTTTCCACCAGTGGTGTAAAAGTGTTCCCTATTCACATCCATGCCAACATCTATTTTTTTTTTTATTTTTAAATTATGGCCATTCTTGCAGGAGTAAGGTGGTATCTGATTATGGTTTTAATTTGCATTTCCTTGATAATTAGTGATGTTGAATCTGCTCTGCTTTAAGAAAATTAGGCTGGGTGTGGTGGTTCACGCCTGTAATCCCAGCATTTTGGGAGCTGAGGCTGATGGATCACTTGAGGTCAGTAGTTCAAGACCAGCCTGCCCAATATGATGAAACCCTGTCTCTACTAAAAACACAAAAATTAGCTGGGCCTGGTGGCACACACCTCTAGTCCGAGCTACTAGGGAGGCTGAGGCAGGAGAATCCCTTGAACCTGGGAGGAGGAGGTTGCAGTGAGTTGAGATTGTGCTGTTGCACTCCAGCCTGGGCGACATAGCAAGATCCTATCTCAAAAAAAAAAAAAAAAAAAAAAAAAAAAAGAGTGCCTGTGCCCAGGCTCCCTCCCTAAAGACCTGCACCCCTGGCCTTGAGAGCTCTCAGATGGCAGCAAGTTGCACTTTCTCCTGCCTGTTTCTCACTGGGAATCCAGCATTTCCACGCTGTTGTTTTTGTGCATTTTAAATATATCCTGTGGCATCCTCTTGCTGCTGTTGTCCAAAGGACCACCAGGATGGCTAATGAGTAGAAAGGATTATTGGCAATACATCAGTAGGCAAACCAGGAAGAGATAGCCTCTGGCATGGACCAAAGGTGTTCTCTTTTTGCATAGGGAAGGGGCAGGTTGGGTTTTATGCCTTACTGGGCCTGTATCATAGAATAGAGTCATACATATTCAGCAGGTTTAGGGGAAAAGCTATACATAGTTATGAGGGGAGTCCTGCACATGAACAATGAGTAAACACGTAACATATATCTCATGTTCACTTTGGGGTGGGATTTTAACATTAAAGCAAAGTGGAATTTGGCTCTCTGTCTAAAGGTGAACTATAGGCCACAAAACACAGTCTTTGTAAGCTGGTCAAAACTGGCTTGAGGTCTGCAGTTGCTTATCAGGAAAGAATGTATGTAAGTCCAATTCTCTGTCCAATTGGAGTTGTAGTAGTCTGGGTTGTAAATCAGATTTAGGAAGACAATTTGTCTGACAGCTCCTATTTTTAGGGAGTTTGGCAAGAGTGTGGTTTTTCTTGTAGCTGTAGGAATTTAGGAATTCGGGGCTGTGCCCGCCAAGCCCTGAACCCTCTACCCTCTGCCCATGGGTAACTTTTGTTTCCTTAACCTTAGTGTTCGTCTTAGTCAATAAAGGGACATGAATTTTAGTCTCTCAGATCACACTGCCATGAGCTGCTGGCTTGTTTGTGAGGTACCAATTATGTGTGTACACACACTCTGGTTGCCAGGGGCTTTTAATGCTCCAGAGTGGTCTAATGGTCTACCCCATCCAGTTTCCCCATAATCTCTGGTGCTGACATCCAGGGAGCCACAAAAGTTGAACATTCATGAACCAAAGAGGTGGCAGTTTGAGCCTTCCATTCCCTCCTTCAGCCTTGCTCCTACACCTTTTCATCTATGAACTCTCAAGAAAGAGTAACAGCAGCTGTCAGCCCACAGTAGTCCTGTTGGCAGGCTCTAAAATGTGTCTTCTCAAATTGCAGCCCTGGCCTGAGCTGGAGAGAGTACCTAGTGGAATTCTGCCCATTTCACAGTGGTTCAGATCTGCAAGAAACGTATGCCCTGTTTACCATTTCCTGATGGGTATGGGGTGAGGACTCCTAAACTATGGTATTAGTCAGGGTTCTCCGAGAAACAGAATCAATAGGACATACAGATAGAAATTTATTTTAAGGTAGTGGCTCACACAGTTATGGAAACTGAGAAGTCCCATGATCTGCCATCTGTATGCTGGAGACCCAGGAAAACCAGTGGTATAGATCTGAAGGCCTGAGGGGCAGGGAGCCTATGGCGTAGGCTCCAATCCAAGTCTGAAGGCCTGAAAACCAGAAGAGCCAAGGGCAGGAGAAAATTCCCAGCTCAACTGTCAGGCAGAGACTTCAGCCTTCAAGTGACTCTCCCACCTTGGCCTTTTTGTTTTGTTCAGGCCCTCAGCAGATTGGATGATGCTCACCTACATTGGGGAGGGCAATCTGCTTTATTAAGTCCAACAATTCAAATGCTAGTATCTTCCAGAAACATCCTTGCACACATACCCATACATAATGTTTAACCAGATATCTGGGCATCCCTTACCCTAGTTGAGTTCACACATGAAATTAACAATCACAGGCATAGGTATATGTTGGAAATAGAGCAGGTTCAGTTTCAGACCATGGCATTAAGCAAATATTGCAATAGAAGTAGTCACAGGCATTTTTGGTTTCCCAGTGTATATAAAAGTTATGTTTATGTTATACTGTAGTCCAGTAAGTATGCAAAAGGATTATGTCTAAAAGGACAGTGTATATACCATAATTTAAAAATACTTTTAGTCAGGTGCAGTGACTCACGCCTATAATCCCAGCACTTTGGGAGGTGAGGAGGGTGGATCACCTGATGACAGGAATTCGAGACCAGCCTGGCCAACATGGTGAAACTCTGTCTCTACTAAAAATACAAAAAATAGCTGGGCATGTTGCTGGGTGCCTGTAATCCCAGCTACTTGGGAGGCTGAGGCAGGAGAATCGCTTGAACCCGGGAGGCATAGGTTGCAATAAGCTGAGATGGCTCCACTGTCCTCCAGCCTAGGTAACTGAGCAAGACCGGGAGACTCCGTCTCAAAAAAAAAAAAAAAAAGAAAAGAAAAGAAAAACAAACTTTTGCTCAAAATTCTAATGATCATTTAAGCCTTCAGTGAATTGCAATCTTTTTGCTGGTGGAGGTTTCTGCTGGTGGAGGATCTTACCTCAGTGTTGATGACTGCTGACTAATCAGGGTGGTGGTTGCTAAAGGTTGGGTTGCTATGGCAATTTTGTTTTTTTTGTTTTGTTTTGTTTTTTGACAGAGTCTTGCTCTGTCACTCAGGCGGGAGTATAATAGTGCAATCACAGCTCACTGTAACCTCAAACTCCCAGGCTCCAGTGCTCCTCCCACCTCAGCCTCCAAAGTATCTGGGACTGTAGGCACACACCACAATGCCTGGCTAATTTTTAAAATGTTTGGTAGCAACAAGGTCTCACTATGTTGCCCAAGCTGATCTTAAACTTCTGGGCTCAAGCAATCCTCCTGCCTTGGCCCCCCAAAGTGCTGGGATTACAGGCACGAGCCCCATCGCACCCAGCCACAGTTTCTTAAAGTCAGACGATAGTGAGTTTGCCAGATTGATTGACTCTTCTTTCACAAAAGATTTCTCTGTAGCATGTGATGCTGTTTGATAGCACTTTACTCACAGTAGAACTTCTTTCAAAATTGGAGTCAATCTTCTCAAATCCTATTGCTGCCTTGTCAAATACATTTATGTACTATTCTAAATTTTTTGTTGTCATTTCAACAGTGTTCACGGCATCTTCACCAGGAGTAGATTTCATCTCAAGAAACCACTTTCTTTGCTCATCCGTAAGAAGGAACTCCTCATTCATTCAAGTTTTATCATGAGATTATAGCAATTCAGTCACATCTTCAGGCTCCACTTCTAATTCTAGTTCTCTTGCTGTTTCCACCAAAAAGTAAGTTATTTCTTCCACTGAAGTCTTGAACTTCTCAAAGTAATCCATGAGGGTTAGAATCAACTTCTTCCAAACTCTTGTTAATGTTATTTTGACCTCTTCCTGTGAATCACGAATGTTCCTAATGGCATCTAGAATGTGAAGCCTTTCCAGAAGGTTTTCCATTTACTTTCCCCAGATCCATCAGAGCAGTCACTTACTGTGGTAGCTTTGGCCTTACAAAATGTATTAAGACTTGAAAATAGAAATTAAATCCTTGATCCATGGGCTGAAGGATGGATGTTTTGTTTAGTAGGCATGAAAACAACAGTAATCTTTTTGTACATCTCCATCAGAGCTCTTGGGTGACCAGGTGTATCATCCGTGAGCAGTAATATTTGGAAGGGAATCTTGTTATCTGAGCAGTAGGTCTCAATAAGCATGGACTTATTCAGTAAGCCATGATGTAAACAGATGTGCTGTCATCTGGCCTTTGTTGTTCCATTTATAGAGTACAGGCAGAGTAGAATTAGCATAATTTGAAAGGGCCCTGGGATTGGCACATCAGCATTCACTTCATTTAAAGTCATCAGCTGCATTAGCCCCTAACAAGAGAGTCACCCTGTCCTTTGAAGCTTTGAAGCCAGGTGTTGACTTCCCTCTAGCTATGAAAGTCTTAGATGGAATCTTCTTCCAGTAGAAGGCTGATTCATGTACATTGAAAAATCTGTTGTTTAGTGTAGCCACTGTCACCAATTATCTTAGCTAGATTTTCTCTTCTTAGATAACTTACTGTAACTTCTACATCAGCACTTGCTGCTTCACCTCACACTTTTAGTTATGAAAGATGATTCCTTTCCTTAAACCTCATGAACCAACTTCTGCTAGCTTTAGACTTTTCTTCTGCAGCTTCCTCACCTCTCAGCCTTTGTAAAACTGAAGAGAGTTAGGGCTGTGCTCTGGATTAGGTTTGGTTCAAGGGAATGTTGTGTCTGGTTGATCTTCTATCCAGACCAAACTTTCTCCATATCAGCAATAAGGCTGTTTCACTTTATTATGCCTGTGTTCACTGGAGCAGCACTTTTCGTTTCCTTTAAGAACTTTTCCTTTGCATTCACAACTTCGCTAACTGGTGTTAGTGGCCTAGCTTTTGGCCTTTCTTAGCTTTGACATGCCTTCATTAAGTATAATCATTTCTAGCTTTTGATTTAAAGTGAGAGACATGAAACTTGTCCTTTCACTTAGAGGCCATTGTATGGTTATCACTTGGCCTAGTTTTGATTTTGTTGTGTCTCAGCAAATAGGGAGGCCCAAGGAGAGGGAGAGAGAAGGGGAACCATGGGTTGGTGGAGGAGTCAGAGCACACATAACATTTACCAATTAAGTTTGCCATTTTATGTGGTGTGGTTCAGGGTACCCAAAGCAATTACAATAGTAACATAAAAGATCACTGATCACAGAGCGCCATAACAAATATAATAACAAAACAGTTTGAGGGCTGGGCATGGTGGTTCACGTCTGTAATCCTAGCACTTGGGGAGGCCGAGGTGGGTGGATCACTTGAGCCCAGGAGGTCGAGACCAGCCTGGGCAATGTGGTGAAACCCTGCCTATACAAAAAGATACAAAAATTAGTTGGGCATGGTTGTGTACGTTTGTTGTCCCAGCAACTTGAGAGGCTTACTTGGGAGGATTGCTTGAGCCCAGGAGGTTGAGGCTGCAGTGAGCTGTGACTGTGCCACTACACTCCAGCCTGGGCAACAGAGTGAGACCCTGTCTCAGAAAAAAAAAGTTTGAAATATTGCAAGAATTAGCAAAATGTATGACATATGGACATGAAGTGAGCACATGTCGTTGGAAAAAATGGCGCTGATATGACTTGCTCAAGGTAAGGTTGCCACAAACCTTCAATTTGTTTAAAAAAAAAAAATGTGAAGCACAACAGAGTGAAGCGCCACAAAATGAGACATGCCCAAATCTTATTGATTAGGGAAGGGGGAGTAGATCACTGTTTTGGAAGCTTTTTTTGTTTGGCCTCATTCTGTGGTGACCTTAAGTGAGTAAAAACACTATTTCAGTGGCAACTGGGAGTTGAGTAGCACAGTTTGCTTTCAGGGAGAGGGAGACAGACCATCAATGGTGTTCATTTTGTGCAGTGCCCAGACAGCACCAGGCTGGCCACTCACAGTGCTTTATCTTGGGGCCAGTCAGGGCCAGCAGGAAGGGCTCTGGTTGGAGGAATAAAGAAGGTGGTAAAAGCCAGGAGGGCTTGCTTTGAAAATGTTCCAGGAGAAATGGAGAACTGGATTCTGAAAGTTGTTCTTGCTGGGTGGAGAGGTTCCAGTAACAGCTACATTGGTATCTCCCGGCTCTGCCATTGTCTCAGTCCTCTAGTCTTCATGCTGCTCAATGGCCGACCACTTGAAAGTCATGGATACTACCTCAAGGAACAGATCTATTTATTAAATTCAACATTGGAATGTCAGGAGTTACAAAGTCTGTTGGGTTTGTTTTCATGACACATACGCATAAAGTGTAATCATGAGATACCGAGGCAGGCATTATTATCCCCAGTGTGCCTTAGGAGTTGTAAGTAAAGGATACATGATAAATCATTGTGGCTGCACACCTCAGAGAGCTGTGTGTCTATGGGAAGGAGAGGTGGCTCGGGGCCTGTGAGCATGCATCCGCCTGCCAGTGCGCGGAAGGTGCGCTCCTGTCTGGGAATCGAGCCAAAGTGCCGATCTGTTCTTTCTCTTAGCTCCTGTTTTCACAGTTATGTCGCTGTTAGGATGAGGAAAGGAGGTAGCGGAAACAATAGAATGGAAGATATGGGCAAATAAATATGCTCAAATGGAGAGAACCAATGAATCCCTGTTACTAGCAAGTACTTTCCTTGAAGGAAGTTTATAGAATGTTTTATCTCCCATTTCTAAGAGAAAAGGCATTAATATCCAACCATGTGGATTGAAGCATCTTGATATTTTATGGATTCTTCCATTTCTGCTTCTCCGCATTCTCCCCCTAGTGCAAGCCTTTGACATCTGCACATGCTGCTTGCAGCAACATCTCACAGCAATATCTCCTGGCTCCGTCATTGCCCCATCCCTCCAGTCTTCATGCCACACTGTGGCAGACCATTTAAAAAATTGCAGATCCGGTCTCTTGGACCTTCCTCCGAAATGCCCTCCTGGGGTTCACTATTGCCCTGTATCCCTTCTTTGATCTTATATCCCATGACTTACCTGCCAGTATCACCAGACCTTTGGGTGGCCCACACTACCACCTTGTCTCTCCTCACTCCCTGTATTAGGATTCTCCTACAAAAAAGGCCAATAGGTCGTGTGTATATAGAGAAAAAGATTTAGTAGAAAGAATTGGCTCATGCCATATGGAGACTGGTGAATCCAAAATCTGTAGGGTGGGTTGGCATGCTGGAAACCCAGAAGAGTCAATGGTGTGGTTTGAGTTCTAAGGCCAGCAGGCTGGAGACCTAAGAGAGCTGATGCTGCGGTTCAAGAAAGACTGTCTGTTGTAGAACCAATGAGGAAGAGCCAGTGTTGCGGATGAAGTCTGAAGTCAGTCTGCTGGTAAATTATCTCTTGCTTGGGAGAGGCTGGTCTTTTTGTTCTGTTTAGGCCCTTAACTGAATGGATGAGGCCCACACACATATGGAACCAATCTGCTTTATTCGGTCTATCAATTTAAATATTAATGTCATCCAAAAACACTCTCACAGAAATACCCAGAATCATGTTTAACCAAATATCAGGGCACCCTGTGGCCCAAACAAATTGACATTATTAACCATCACCTCCCTCTTTTGCTTTCTGTCGTCTGTTTATACTGGACCTCTCCTAACTTTTCTAATATGTTACATTAATTCTGAACTCTGGGCTTTGTACATGCTGTTTATTCCATCTGGAGTGCTTTTTCATCTGGCTCATTCTAATTCATCTATCAGCTGAAATTCCCCTTTCTTAAAGGGCACTTCCCAAATTTCCCTGGCTAGGTTTATTCCCTCTGATATATGTCACCAGAGCACACTACACTTTCCTTGATAACGCATATCACAATTAGAGTTCCTTGTTCATTGTCTGCCTTCCCCACTAGAATTTAAGCTCCATGAGGGCAGGGAGCTTATCTGTTTTGCCATTACATGCCTGACACTTCCCGGCTGCTCAAAGATCATTCAGTGAATGAAAGAATGTATTGAAAGCTTACAAGATACTAGATTGATTTTTTTTTCTTTTTTTTTTTTTTGAGATGAGATCTCACTCTGTCACTGAAGTTGGAGTGTAATGGCACGATCTTGGCTCACTTCAACCTTCGCCTCCCAGGCTCAAGCCATCCTCCCACCTCAGCCTCCTGAGTAGCTGGGATCACAGCCATGTGCCACCATGTCCAGCTGATTTTTTGTATTTTTTTTTTTTTGAGGTGGAGTCTCGCTCTGTTGCCCAGGCTGGAGCCAGTGGCATGATCTTGGCTCACTGCAACCTCCGCCTCCCAGGTTCAAGCGATTCTCCTGCCTCAGCCTCCTGAGTAGCTGGGCTTACAGGCACGTGCCGCCATATTTGGCTAATTTTTTTAAAATTTTTAGTAGAGACGGGGTTTCACCATGTTGGTCAGGCTGTTCTTGAACTCCTGACCTCGTGATCCACCTCCCTCGGCCTCCCAAAGTGGTGGGATGACAGGCGTGAGCCACTGCTCCTGGCCAATTTTTTGTATTTTTTATAGAGATGGTATTTTGCCATGTTGCCCAGGCTAGTGAAGATACTAGGCTCTTGACATACGTAAATACTAACTGTGATCTTCACTTTAATAGACTGAGGCCCAGAGAGGTTAGAGACTTGTCCAAGGTCATGTAGTCATATAGAAGCTGGGCTTTAAAATAATAATGAGTGTAACCATGGAGTCGGGTATTATCCTATTTGACAACTTGCAGCAACCTAATGAGATAAGTAGCCCTTGGATGCCCCACAATGTTCTCTGCCTCCTGATAGTCACACCATAGGAGCCATTTCCATCTCTCAAGAGTCTGGTATCTGACCTGGTACCCTCTTCACTCTGTAGTCTTCTCTGGACCATCTTCAGTACTTTTTTCCTCTGCCCCAGTAAATGGGAGCAAGAGAGCAAGGTTGCTGGCTAAGCAGATACCCAGTTGAGAAGCAGAATGCTGCTCTCTGCTTACTGAAGGTACTCCTGATCTTTACAGGTGCTCCTTTGCCTCCAGCCACCACGAATGAGAGAGAGAGAGAGAGAATGAGTGTGTGTGTGTGTGTGTGTGTGTGTGTGTATGTGTGTATATGTGTATATGAATGAATGCTTCTCCATGACCAGTATACTCCCCTGAGAGCAACCCTCTCTGCCTGTCTTCCACTTACAGTGACTGAGTGGGAGCCGATTGGGGAAGCTGCTTTCTTTGAGTTGGCATCTTTCAGTGACCTGGGGAAGGGGGTGTCTGGCGGTACCTGGTCCAATAAAAAGATGTGATTTTCATATATACCTGTATGTTTTGAGGCTGTCTTCCCAAGGTGACTTGAGAATACGTCTACACACACAGAATATTGGGATATTGTTTTCTAACTGCCTATTGCGTTGTGTTAAATTACACACTAATTCCCCAGATGATGGGATAAGTTATTTTTTTCTCTGCCAAGTCACAATATTAATAATGCAGCTAAATTTAGCTCTGCTGTAAAAGAGTTTAATTTTCAAAGCCAATTAGACAATTTTATGGCTGACTTGCTGCATTTGTCTCTAACTACTCAGTTGATATCATGTTGCCACCCTAACAGATTCTTGCTGATAGTCAAAGGAGAGATGAGTTGTGGGAAGTACAAAGCTTTTCAATTAATTTATGATCCTATTAGGTGTAAAGCCTATAATTACCCTGCGGTTGTTGCCTCTGCCAAAAAAGAAGAAAAGAATAAAGAAAACCCATCTTATGAAAAAGTTATTTCTGAACATAAAAGTGGCATGGGAAAAGAAAAAAAAGCTTGTGCCTCCCCTCCTAAGTGTGGGAAGGAATTAAGATTTTTGGCTTTCTCCTGGCCAGTGAGTTCATAAAGTGATTTATTTTTGTGGATAGGGTGATCATTTAGAACTGTCTTCAGATTCTGTTTTTACTTTCTTGATTAGACCTCTCCTATCTACTCATCCATTCATCCATCCGTTCATGCAACAAATATTTATAAGTGCTGCTGTGCCCAGGGACTTTCCAGGTGCAGGGGTTCAGTGGTGAGCATTAACAGGGTTCCTGCCCTCTTGGAGCTCTCATGGGGATGAGGGTGAGGGGAGACAAGATGCACAGAAGTAAATTAGTCAACCAGGTAAGTTCAAGTGGTGTTGATTGTTGTGCAGAAAATATAGAACTCAGTAATATGATGGCCTGTGGAGTTCAGGGAGAGAGGCAGCTATTCCATCTTAACCTGCCAGAAATGTTTTGGACCTAGGGAGCTAATGTCTGAGAAAGGCTCCTCATCCCCACCCTCCCACCTGAATTTGCAAGGCAGTGCTGCACACTTGGCAGATGGAAATGGAAACCTCTGCAGAAACCTGGCAAACCATTAGCAGGACTCTCTTTGGACTCTCAGCTCAGCTTAAGTAGAGCACACAGCTTCTTTGGGGGGGAAAAAAAGGCATTCAAAGTCTTAAACAAGATTAAAGTTCTCATTTGCCACTTTAATCAAGTTCATTAAAAATGGAATGTATATTTAAAACTTCCTTTTGATTAACTTAATGTAAGTGCATCCTGACTTAGGAGAGGGGGAGAAGTGTGCCCCTAGATGATATCAAACTTTGACCTTCATTAAATGTTTGCAAGTGGTAAACCTCAAAGGCCTGCAGTATAAAATGGGATAAAATTTCCAAGAATTAGCCATCCTGGGGGGAAAAATATATATTTGGTTTGAAACTCTACTACCATAGTCTGCATGTTTCCTCAGCCATTGCATTTTGACAGCTGAAACAACAGACTAAAACCGTAGTTTAAAATACAAGCACGCACACTCACAGATCAATGCAAAAATACTGTGCTTTGGATTCACCAATAAATATGGAACGTGATGCACATATGGTTGTTTGGCTGAATTCTTGCCCTGTACCTGGCCATACACAAGACAACTTCTCCATTGAGTGGGCAGCTCTACAGAGAACTCCTGGCAATAGTGACCAGGACTTCAGGGCTTTGCTCCATTGACCTTATGCAGGACAAACTTAAGTCAAAATGTGTTTCTCCTGAAAGAATACAACAGCACTTGACCTGTCCTTGACCTAATGTGGAAAGTTGATTCCTTCTTGAAGCTAGGGAGGCAGTGTCACACGACAGTTCCAAGCAGTTGCTGTAGAATTAGACCACCTCAGCTCACATCCAGACCCCAACACTTACCAGTTGTGCAATCCCAAGTACATGGTCTCTTGTTCACTTTCCTCATCTGAAATGTGGGTATAATAGGGCCAATCCCTTGGGTTGTCAGAGGATTAAATGAAGAGAGTATCACAGGCCAGGTGTGGTGGCTCATGTCTGTAATCACAGCACTTTGGGAGGCCAAGGCAGGTGGATTGCTTGAGGCCAGGAGTTTGAGACCAGCCTCACCAACATGGTGGAAACACCATCTCTACTAAAATACCAAAATTAGCCGGGCATGGTGGCACATGCCTGTAATCCCAGTTACTTGGGAGGCTGAGGCATGATAATCCCTTGAACCTGGAAAACGGAGGTTGCAGTAAGCCGAGATCGCACCAATGCACTCCAGCCTGAGGGAAATAGTGAGACTGTTTCAGAAAGAGAGAGAGAAAAAAAACCTTACCACAATGTGTGGCCCATAGCAAAAAGCTCAATAAACATTAGCACTCTTGCTGGGTCCACACATGTCTTTTCTGGGTTTCATCTGGTTTCCAGGCGGGCTGCCTCTGCGCGTTTGTTTTCCCAGCTGCCCTTTCTCAGTAAAGCGGCATGAAAGCTACATCCTCACCAACTGAGGCACTATTGAGAAGAAAGTATGTGCTGCCATGAACTCAACTCTGCATTGCTTTCAGGCTCAGAGTGGTGGAACATGCTCGCAGTGAAATGCAGCGTGACTGTCCTCTGTGGCCCTGTGTATGTCGAAGACATGTTTGGGAGTTTGTTAAGGAATGTAGCTGATTCAGTAGGCATTGTCTCCAAAGGCTTCCCTGTCACGGTAACTTGAATGTGTGTGTGTGTCTGCGCGTGCGCTGTCATAAGCACATTGAGACGTTGGAAGAGCAAACTGAATGCTCTTCATATTATCTAGGGAGAACTTTGCGAAGCAAGCCAGCAGGCTGGTGGGTCCTTTCTGTTCTGCTCTAGGACATATTGCAAGCCTGGGCAAGACAGTTGCCTTCTTTTACCTTCATGTACTCATCTGGAAGTGATTATGAGGGGTACAAAGAGACATCTGTTCATTACAACATTATTTGTAACAGAAATAAGCAATAGGAAAAAACCTTTGGTTTTTTGTAAACCTCCCGAGGGGTCCTGGGATTGCAGGTGTAAGCCACCATGCCCAGTCATAGCAGTTTTTTTTTTAAAGCAATTGCAAGTAGTAGTTATGATACTTGTACGAAAATATACATGCACAGATGAGAGAGTTTGTGATTTGTGCTACTGTGTGTGTGTGTACAGAAATAGTGTAGAAAGGATGACACCGAACTGGGAACATGGTTTCCTATAAGGAGAGAATCAAGATAAGATGAGGCCTAGGGGAATTTTGCTTTATCTATTGTATTTGAATTTGATTTTACAATACAATTTATGGTATATTACTTTTGCAATTATAATTAAAATAATAATTTAAATGAGCATGAGGCTGACCTAGCAAGGAAAGCCCCACTGCAGAGTGTACAGTGACATACTTGTGAAGGTATTACTTTACATTATTTCTGCAGGAACCCCACCCACACACCCCACAAGGTTTTTAGAGCATTGATACTGGTATGTTTCAGATGCTAATTGCCAGTGATTCTTCTTCAACCCAAATCCATGTTCAATTCAGATGCTAAATGAGTCCAGTAATGCCGAAACAAAATGGACAAGTGCTTGTGGTTAGATGTTGGTTTGCAAAGGAACTTAATATGCTCTGAGCGGCTGTCTAGACCACAAAAATCTGAATTATTATATAATTATAATATGTTTTATATTTTATAATAAAAATTTTAAATACATATAAAAGTAGCAAGATGGCTCATGCCTGTAATCCCAGCACTTGGGGATGCCGAGGTAGGAGGATTGCTTGACCAGCCTGGGTAACAAAGCAAGACTGTCTCTACAAAAAGAAGAAAAATTAGTTGGGCATAATGGCATGCTCCTGCAGTCCCAGCTACTCATGAGGCTGAGGCAGGAGGATGGCTTGAGCCCAGAAGGTAGAGGTTACAAACGTGAGCTGTGATTGTGCTGACAGAGTGAGACAATGTCTCAAAAAGAAAAGAAAAAAGGTGGCAAGAATAGTATTATATAATGGACTTTACATGCCAATCCCTCCCAAGTTACTTTGTGGCAAATCCCAGACAGCATGTCATTTCATCCTCAACTACAACATTTTAGTTTGTGTCTCTAAATGCACTCTTCTAAAAAAACATAACCACAATATCTTTACCACACATTCAAAAAGTATCCTAAAATATTTAGTACTTACTTACATTTTTTTAATTGTCACATAACATTTTAAGTTTTTTTAATTGGGATCCAAAGGTCATAGTCATTGGGTGATAAATCTCTTAAATCTTAATCTCTACGTTTCTTCTCCATCTCATTTTTCCCCTTGCAATTTTCTGTTTTTGTTGAAGCAATCAGGTCTTTTGTCTTTTACAGCAGAGCTTCTCAAAGTGTGATCTAATGCTGGTTTGTGAAAAGTATAGAAATTGACAGTAAATGTTTAGAAACTTACAGCAATTTGACATTGCTGCAACATCCAAGCACATGAGCATCATCATCGGCAAACGTGGTTTGGGTTTAAATTGTATGTATGGGGATATTCTAAGGTGCTGCTACAATACAGGAAAGCATTCTAGAGTACAGAGCGGAAGAAGCATGCACCATAATGTAAGTCAACATACTGTTTCCTTCAAGAATATCTTACTATGAAAAAATTTCAGCAGAATTAAACAGGCTTAGTAATGCAGTGAAATTTATTTATTTAGATAAAAGCTAATCTGTTAAGGTCAAGACTCTATCATGTGTTAAGTGGAAGGTGATCATAAACAATAGTTACTACATGTTGAAGTATGGTGATTATCTAGGGGGAAATTCTATCAAATGTAGGAAATCCTAGAGTTCCTCAGGATAAGAAACCAGTTTGGTTCCAACTTTTTCTTTAAAAAAAAAATGTGAATTTGATCTCTTTGATATTTTAATGATCTTAATACTTTCATGCAAAGAAGAAGAGCAACATGTTTTTCAATGACAAGATCAAAAGGCCAAAAAAAAAACTTGAAAGAACAGAGTTTCAACAGATTCTTATGACATATTCCATAATTTGATAACTAGCGAACAATGTCTACATGTGATTATACCTAGGTACAACCTTTTGAATTTTATCAATGTTTGATTTTAATTGTTCATTAAAAGAAGATCCACATATGGGAAATACATGGATTTAGGAATCTATTTCTTTCATTGAAAGATAATTTAAATTTAATGTTACAGGATGAATTACTAGAATTGGCTATTATAAATTTAAGGTGAATTATGAAAATGGAATGTCAGTTGTCTCATTTTGAATAAAAGTTAAAAAGTAAATATCTTGGAATTATTATATCTTGGAGTTAATTATGGATTTAAAAATTACTTTAAAATCTGTTGTTTCGTTTACATGAGCATACCTCTGTGAGACTGTTTTTTTCTACGGTGATTGTTATTAAACATTGAAACAGTTAATATAAATATCCCCAAGTAGTGTTGTCCTTAACCCAGTTTAGGATTAATAGGCTAGAAGAAAACATTTAAAATTTTTAATATGAAAAATAATGATATACATGGTGTTTATGCAGTATGTATATAAGCATTTATTATGAAGAATTGCTACCTCCTTTATAACTTTAAATTTTCTTTTCATTTTTGTGGGTATATAGTCTGTATATATATTTACGAGGTACATGAGATGTTTTGATATAGGCATGCAGTGTGAAATACACACATTATGAAGAATGAGGTGTCTATCCCCTCAAACATTTATCCATCGAGTTGCATTCTTTGTTATTTTAAATGTAGTTATTGACTATAGTCACTCTGCTGTGCTATCAAATAGTAGGTCTTATTCTTTTTTTTTTTTTTTTTTTTTTTTACACCCATTAGCCATCCTCACCTCCCTCCACCCAGCCCCCAATAACTCCCCAACCTCTGGTAACCATCCTTCTACTCTCTATGTCCATAAGTTCAGTTGATTTGATTTTTGGATTCTACAAAAAAAAAACCAGATGTTTTTGCGATGTTTGTCTTTCTGTGCCTGGCTTATTTTACTTAACATGATGATCTCCAGTTCCATTCATGTTGTTGCTAATGACTGGATCTCATTATTTTTTATGGCTGAATAACCACATTTTTGTTATCCATTCATCTGTTGATGGACCCTTAGGTTGCTTCCAAATCTTAGCTATTATAAACAGTGCTGCAACAAGTATAGGAGTTCAGATTTTTTTTTGATACACTGGTTTCCTTTCTTTTGGGAATGTACCCAGCAGTGGGATTGCTGGATCATATCGTAGCTCAATTTTTAGTTTTTTGAGGGCCCTTCAAACTGTTCTCCATAGTGGTTGTACTAACCTACATTCCCACCAATAGTGTACAAGGGTTCACTTCTCTCCACATCCTCGCCAACATTTGTTATTGCTTGTCTTTTGGATATTAAGCCATTTTAACTGGGGTGAGATGATATCTCATAGTTTTGGTTTGCATTTCTCTGATCAGTGATGTTGAGCATCTTTTCATATATCTGTCATTTGTATGTCTTCTTTTGAGAAATATCTACTCAAATATTTTGCCCATCTTTCGTTTGGATTGTTAGATTTTTTTCCTATAGAGTTGTTTGAGCTCCTTATATATTCTTGTTATTAATCCCTTGTCAGGTGGATAGTTTGCAAATATTTTCTTACATTCTGCAGGTTGTCTCTTCACTTTGTTGATTGTTTCCTTTGCTGTGCAGAAGCTTTTTAACTTGATGTGACCCATTTGTCCATTTCTTTGTGTTAGTTGCTTGTGCTTGCGGGGTATTGCTCAAGAAATTTTTGCCCAGACCAATGTCCCAGAGATTTTCTTCAGTGTTTCCTTGTAGTTGTTTCATGGTTGCGGTATTAGATTTAAGTCTTTAATCCATTTTGATATGATTTTTGAATATGGCAAGAGATGGGGTCTAGTTTCATTCTTCTGCATATGGATATCCAGTTTTCCCAGCAACATTTATTGAAAAGACGATCTTTCCCCCAGTATATGTTTTTGGCACCTTTGTCAAAAATGAGTTCACTGTAGGTGTATGGATTTGTTTCTGGGTTCCCTATTCTGTTTCATTGGCCTGTGTGTCTGTTTGTATGTCAGTACCTTGCTGTTTTGGTTACTATCGCTGTATAGTATAATTTGAAGTCAGGTAATGTGATTCCTCCAGTTTTCTTCTTTTTGCTTAAGGTAGCATTGGTTACTCTGGGTCTTTTGTGGTTCCGTATAAATTTTAGGATTTTTTTTTCTATTTCTGTGAAGAACGTCATTGGTATTTTGATAAGGATTACATTGAGTCTATAGATTGCTTTGGGTAGTATGGACATTTTAACAACATTGATTTCTTCCAATCTGTGAACACGGAATATTTTTCCATTTTTTGGTGTCCTCTTCAATTTCTTTTATCAGTGTTTTATAGTTTTCATTATAGAGATCTTTCACTTCTTTGGTTAAGTTTATTTCTAGGTATTTAATTTTAGGTGGCTATTTTTTTTTTTTTTTTTTGAGATGGAGTCTCGCACTGTCACCCAGGCTGGAGTGCAGTGGCGCTATCTCCGCTCACTGCAACCTCCACATTCCGAGTTCAAGCGATTCTCCTGCCTCAGCCTCCTGAGTAGCTGGGATTACAGGCACCCACCACCACGCCTGGCTAATTTTTTGTATTTTTAGTAGAGACGGGATTTCACTGTGTTGGCCAGGCTGGTCCTGAACTCCTGACCTTGTGATCCGCCTGCCTCGGCCCCCCAGTATGTGTGACTATTATAAATAGAATTACTTTTTAGATTTCTTTTTTACATTGTTCACTGTTGGCATATAGAAATACTGTTGATTTTTGTATCCTGCAACATTACTGTACTTGTTTGTCAGTTCCTATATATAGTTTTCATAGAGCTATATATATAGTTTTATATATATCTTATATGTAGTTTTCTTATGGAGTCTCATAACTTTACCTAGTTATGACTGCAGAATAACAGAAAGTTGTGAGTATAATAGGAATTTTCTAATAATTGTCTGTATTTGCACCTTCAATAAATAATGTGTATAGCTTTCCTAATTTTTTTCTTGTTCTTTTTTTTCTAATTAGAATGTACTTTTATGTCTTTTGAATCTATGAATAAAAAATTGGGGCTTATATTTTATAAGTATTTTTCCTCTTTTCTAATGTATTTTTATTGTATTTATCAATACAATTTTTAAAATAGTGACAGGTTAGAACTAAAAAACCAAGTTAGAAACAAACATGCCTGTGGTGTCATTTAACGTGCTCTTCTGTTTCTGTATTTCCTGTACCTTGGTAGTTAGATTTCCTGAAAGCTTCGTCAGAGTCGGGCCCTTTTTCTGGGTGAGAGGGACAGGACTACTTCACAACCGACGTTACGTACTTTTAGCAGGAGGACACACTGTCTAGTTGCTGCTTGTCTCTTTCTGTGATGTTACCTGTTGATGATTATTGTCAAGAGCCATTAGTGTATTAGACAATGCACAGTGGTGATATTCTAATCCTGTTATTCCTCTTTCATTTATCTCTATGCTTATTTACATCTATGGGATACTTTTAGAAAGGGAAACTTCATCTGGTCAACTCTTTGACCACCCCCCCGCTTCCCGAGACACAGGAGGCATAGATAGTATAGGACACCAAGTCCTTTGACATTACGAAAAGTCCTCATACCTGATTCCACTTTTCTAGAGGTCTCTTGTCATATAGAAACAGCTCTCACCAACTGGTTAATGAGTATCTACTCTTTGCAAAACACTGTGAAGACAAGTCAGGGTTAAAGTAGAGTAGGACATTGTCTTTTAACCTCAAGACTTTTGTCTCACTGTTTGGATCAGCTCTGACACCTGAAATTATTTAAGATCACCAGTATAAGTAATTCAGTGCTAAATCACTTCACTCCACAATCTACTCATATGAGGGCAAAAATTTACTGAAAGGTATTCTTAATTACAGCCTTCTAATTTCAATTTCAGAAACTGGTAGCATTTTTGTTCTTCCTGTTTATCTAACAAACTTCTGTTTCTGGTCATTAAACAGAATGTAACTTTGTGGGAAGGGTGGGGATTTTATTTATCCAAATGAATAACCTTTATTCAGTTAAAAATTGCCAAATGTCTGTTTGTTCTTGGGGTTTTTTACGGTACTTAACATTCAGCCTGCCTGATAGCAGATAGGATTTAGGTTGCCAAATGTGGAAATGCAAGGAATGTCAGACGTGGCGAAAGCAAATCTGCAGAGATTCCTTGATGCCATCTTGTAAAGGAAAATATACTACTTTTTATGAGTGATGGCTGCCAGCTATTATTCCAGGGACAACATACCATATTTTGCTTTATAGACTTAAGAAAAGGAAGACCTATAGATATTATTTTTCTGTGGAGGGTGTTCTGACTCTTCCTCATCCAGGGAACCATTTTGAGGGTCTGCTAGTTTCTAAGTATATTTACCTCAATTATATACTTGGGGACAAGGTGCTTCTGTGGACCTACTAGACTCACTGTGAAACCGACATGGCCACAGCTCCACTTGTCCCCTGGACTCCATAAGCCCCCACTCTAACGAGAGAACCACCATTTTAGATCCTGTGGTGTCAGGGTCAGCTCAGACCCGTATCTAACAGTCTGAAAGATCTGGCATTCCCCTTTCCCCAGCACCCGCCTGTGGCCTGTGATCCTAGTAGGTGGTAGAAGGTTCTTTTGTAGAGGGATCAGTGAAATCTTTATCATATGAACTGTGCGTGTGGGTATTGCAGGCTCCTTCCTCAACAAGACCTGTCCTCTCCTCAGACAGTAGACTCTGAGACTGAATTGCAGCATCTGATGTCAGCCTCTGCTTTTCAGCTCCTTCTCTTTTATACAAGTCAGGTAACACACGTGTCAGTTTCTGTCTATCTCACCCATGCCAATCAGCCACAGATCCTTTGTGGTCAAAGAACTCCGGTTGCCACTCTGGCCTTGCTGTCCATTATGACATTTACATCCATCCTAGCCTCTGGTTAATTGTTACCACCTGGCCTCTGCTATTTTGGAATCCTACCATCCCCCATTAATTAAAAAGCTCAATACCATGGCAGTGTCTCTTACTGTCAACTCCAGCCAACAGAGGACAAAACCACTGAGCTTCTCAATGACACTGTGCCCCTCACAGATGCACTTATCCCTTTAGTGAAGGAAGTGACCTCTCGGCCCTCCTGGGATCATGGTCTGATGGTTGGCTCTTTTGATCTTTCATAAGAGATCCACACTACATGCCCACTCTTGAGCCTTTTGACCTCCTCAATATTCTGCCAAGGCAGTTCCAGCATCTCCATTTAACTTACATGAGGCCATTGTTGTGCTCAGGCCGCAGGGAGCCATCCCAATGTCCGCGGACCAGCTTTAGATGTCTGCCGGAATACTAAACTACAAGTCACAGCAGAGTGCTCCCATGCAGATAAAGCCTCACCAATCTAGCCTGACATTCACCTCATCACCCTCCCCTTTCCGCCTGTTCCCCAAGCTCCCATCAGTGCAGTGAGTCCTGTCCGGGCGCGGTGGCTCACGCCTGTAATCCCAGCACTTTGGAGGCCAAGGCGGGCAGATCACAAGGTCAGGAGATCGAGACCATCCTGGCTAGCACGGTGAAACCCCATCGCTACTAATAATACAAAAAATTAGCTGGGCGTAGTGGCAGGCGCCTGTAGTTCCAGCTACTCAGGAGGCCGATGCAGGAGAATTGCTTGAACCCAGGAGGCGGAGGTTGCAGTGAGCCAAGATTGTGCCACTGCACTCCAGCCTGGGTGACAGAGTGAGACTCTATGTCAAAAAAAAAAAACCCAAAAAACAAAAAACAAACAAAAAAACCAGTGGGTCCTGAAAGTCCTTCAGCATGAAGCTATTCTCTGCATGATCCTTATCAACTGGAGTGAAAAGGATTTGAGGACGGGAAGCATCATCTTAAGAAGCTGCCTCAGATGAGGTCTTTACAGGATTTCTAGGCAAGAAGAGGTTGCTCTCCTCTAGTAAGAAAGGGCTGTTTCGGGCCAGGCACGGTGGCTCACACCTGTAATCCCAGCACTTCGGGAGGCGGAGGCGGGCAGATCACGAGGTCAGGAGATCCAGACCATCCTGGCTAACACGGTGAAACCCCGTCTCTACTAAAAATATAAAAAATTAGCCAGGCGTGGTGGCGGGCGCCTGTAGTCCCAGCTACTTGGGAGGCTGAGGCAGGAGAATGGCGTGAACCTGGGAGGCGGAGCTTGCAGTGAGCCGAGATCAAGCCACTGCACTCCAGCCTGGGCGACAGAGCCAGACTCCATCTCAAAAAAAAAAAAAAAAAAAGAAAAGAAAGGGCTGTTTCTACTGGCCCAGAAAGTTCAGGGGAATTTGGGAGTTCAAGATTCTGGGACTTGTCCACCAAATGTCCTTATCACAAGTATCAGGGTGGTTCCATCTGGGTAAACTCTCCACATCTCTGGGTTGTGACAGTGGTTTCCTGTAGCGGTAGTCCCACTCTTTGGTGTCAGAGAAACTCCATCCCAGGTGAGGTGCTATGTAGCTCTACTGGTCATAGCAGCAGTAGCTGAGATAGTGCAGCTGAGAGGATTATGAAGTAGTGCACAGGAGGTGTTTGTACAAGCCTTCTCTATGAGACTTTATTTCTGAGGTCAGATAAGTACTTCATTTAAACCCAGAATTCCTGTGTGACGGGTACAGTCACAGGAATCTCAGGAGGCCAAGTGTTGCCCCTGAAGTTTTTCAAACCCCAAAAGATGAACTAAATCTTGAAGAAAACAACATTGAACTTGAATCAAACGTGGTTGTTATTATAACAATGATAATAGCAATAATAATCATGGCTACCATTTACTGACCATTATTAAAAGATGGCATCTGGATTAAATTGTTCTGTGTATATTATTTTAATTTATTGAGACAGAGTCTCACACTGTTGCCCAGACTGGAGTGCAGTGGTGCAATCTTGGCTCACTGCAAGCTCTTCCGCTCGGGTTCACCATTCTCCTGCCTCAGCCTCCTGAGCAGCTGGGACCACAGGCGCCCACCACCACGCCTGGTAATTTTTTTGTATTTTTTTTAGTAGAGACGGGGTTTCACCGTGTTATCCAGGATGGTCTTGATCTCCTGACCTCATGATCTGCCCGCCTCAGCCTCCCAAAGTGCTGGGATTATGGCGTGAGCCACTGCGCCCGGCCTTACTTTAATTTTTATAACCATCTATCAAAGAGATAGTATGCTCAGTTTACAAAAGAAACAGCTGACACTTTGAGAAGTTAAGCAGCTTCTTCACAGTAAAAACACCAGGAGGGGAGTGGGGCTTGAATTTGAACCTAAATTTATCTGACTCTAAAATGTTAACCATCTGGTTTATAACAGCTATTTTGCTTCTCCAGCCAAGCCATAAAAACTTAAGAAATATATATACCAGTCAGAATCTTTCATATATATGTAATTTTTGAAAAAGGGACAGTGTAACAAGCTAATGATGTTCCAAAAGTTGTGGGGTGGGCGGAGGGACAGAAGGGCTGAAAGCAGTGTGATGATTGATTGATTGATCGATTGATTTTGAGATGGAGTCTCACTCTGTCACCCAGGCTGGAATGCAGTGGCGTGATCTCGGCTCACTGCAGTCTCCACCTCCGAGGTTCAAGCGATTCTTGTGCCTCAGCCTCTCGAGTTGCTGGGGCCACAGCCGTGCGCCACCATGCCTGGTTAATTTTGTATTTTTAGTAGAGACAGGGTTTCATCATGTCGGCCAGGCTGGTCTCAAACTCCTGACCTCAAGTGATCTGCCCACCTTGACCTCCCAAAGTGCTGGGATTATAGGTATGAGCCTTGCCTATTATATATTTTTAACTGCAGTAAACCACATTTAAGAGAAAAAGAAAAGAAGGAAAAAATGGGGAGATGTCCCTGTTTCATAGGACCTTCTCACTGTGATTGGCGTTTTCCAAGATGAGCGCCTGCAGTCAGCCCCTCTCTAGTCCTTGGCACTTACAGGATACCTATTGAGCTGCTGTGAAATATCACTTTTAAGAAACCTCATTTTTTATTTTAATTTTTTTGAGACAAGGTCTCACTCTGTTGTCCAGGCTGGAATGCAGTGACGTGATCACGGCTCATTGCAGCCACACCTCCTGGGTTCAAATGATCCTCCCACCTCGGCCTCCCAAAGTGCTGGGATTACAGGTGCATATCATTGCGCCTGGCCTTAAGAAACTTCTTTATGGGGCACTGTTGTGGGCCATTGCTAAGAACGGTAACTAGTTACAACTTGTTATTTGGGGGGGGTTACATATGTATTCTAGCAATGAGTTGAGGCAGATGTAGGGGGCAGTGGTTAATCTGGCAAGGGTTGGTCTTAGAGGTGGGAAACCACTGTTGGCAGCCCTTTCTGCTGCTACCTCCAATAAGAGCCAGCCCAGCTGAGTGGTTTCACTGGTGTGTGGGATGTGCCTTTGTCATGGCCTGCAGACCTGATGTTGATGCTCTTGCCCATGACTGAGGACAAAGGGGCGGGGTGGAAAGCCATCAGGTGTGGTGTCTTGTTCCCAGGCCTCCGGGGGTGTCACCTGCCTCTGGGGGCAGCCTGCCCTGCTCAGCTAACTCATGTAGGGGCTCCCTGACAGCAGCTGCTTGGCAGCGCACCAGCGGGGCTTGGGAAACAACTCTTTGCCATCCCCTCAGTATTAGTTGCTGTTTCTCTGCTTGTGGATATTCCTTGATGGCAGGATTTTCCTCTTTTTGACTGAACAGCAAACCAGTTTAACTCCTTACATAATATTTTATAGAAAATTGTATCCTTTATTGGATCTGATAGAAATCATTGAGTATATCCCAGGAATGTCAAAAGGTAAGTTGGCTGAGAGCCAGCTGCTACCATTTCTGTCACTTCAATTGCTAATGGGCATTTCCTATGTTCGTCACTGTGGCAAACACTTTATTACCTTCTTTGGTTCTCACAGTAACCATATCAATATTTTTTTATCACCCTCATTTTACAAAGAAGGAAGTTGAGGCTTACAGGGCTTAAATGACTTGCCTGTGGCATACAGCATGCAGTCAGTTGGAATGAAATCCGTGTCTGATTTCAATGCCCCAACACCTAAATAGAATTTTAAAAATTGAGATATATTTTACATACCATAAATTTACCCTTTTAAAAGTGTACAATTCAGTGGTTTTCATGTATATTCACAAAGATGTCAGTCATCGCCACTAAATCCAGAACATTTACATCACCCTAAAAAGACATCCCATACCCATTAATAGTCATTCCCTATTCTTTCTCCTGGCAACCACTAATCTACTTTCCATCTCTATGGATTTGCCTATTTTGGACATTTCATATAAATAGAAGCATGCACTATGTGGTGTTTTGTATCTGGCTTCTTTTACATAGTTTAATTTTTCAAGATGCATCTATGTTATAGCATGTATCAGTAGTTCATTCCTTTTTATGGCTGAATAATATTCATGGTGTGGCTATACTACATTTTGTTTATCAGTTCACCATTGATGGACATTTGAGTTGTTTCTACTTTTTGGCTGTTTGAATAATGCTGAAGAGAACATTTGTATACAAGTTTTGTGTGGTCATATGTGTTCTGTTCACTTAGACACAGAGCTAGGAGTGGAATTACTGAGTCATATGGTAACTTTATGAATTAACTGGACTTTTACTTGAACTCCTGAGTCTTCTCAAAGTATGAAAATAAAATAGATAAGGCAATTTTTAAGGCAGTGCTGTAGAAGCCCAGCATATTATAGAGAGGAGAGTTCCCACTGCTGTGAAAAAAGAGGCTTCTCCTTTGGAGCTTTGTTATTATTTTGATAAAATTATACAGTGGCGACCAGTGTTAGCAAATGAGGGTTATGCAGCGTCTTAGTGTGTAGGCTGGAAAACACATGACTTGCATAGTAATAGTTAGGTTTCCATTTCTGTTATCTCTGCTATGGTTTGAATGTTTGTCCCTTCCAAAACTCGTGTTGAAATTTAATTGAGGCTGGCTGGGCACGGTGGCTCACACCTGTAATCCCAGCACTTCAAGAGGCAGAGGCAGGTGAACTGCTTGATCCTAGGAGTTTGAGACCAACCTGGGCAACATGGTGAAACCCTGTCTCAACAAAAAATACAAAAATTAACTGGGCATGGTGGTGGTGTACACCTGTAGTCCCAGCTATTTGGGAAGCTGAGGTAGGAGTATTGCTTGAGCCTGGGAGGTTGAGGCTGCAGTGAGCCATGAGCGCACCACTGCATGCCAGCCTGGGTAACAGAGTGAGACTCTGTCTCCAAAAAAAGAAAAAAGGAAAAAGTTTAATTGCCATTGTAATAATATTAAGAGGTGAGATGTGGGACCAGTAAGAGGTGATTAGGCCATGAGAGCTCTGCACTTGTAAATTGATTAATGCTGTTATTGCAGGAGTGGGTTCATTATAAAAGAGCAAGTTTGCCTCCCCACCCCCAACCCCCCACCACCCCACACCCTCCCTTGCCCTTCTGTCCATAGTTATGTGATGATACAACAAGAAGGCCCTTGCAAGATGATAGCTTCTCAATCTTTGATGTCCCAGCCTCCAGAACTGTGAGAAATAGATCTCTGTTCATTATAAGTTACCCAGTCTCAGGTATTCTGTTATAGCAGCACAAAATGGACTGAGACAACCTCCCATGCATTCAGGTATTTTTTAAGCCTGCTTTGATAAGAAATCAAAACAAAAACAACTTGGGAGTTTATTCTTACATGACTTTCTTTTTTTAATGTGACTTTTTGAAGTCATAGACTGCTTTTTAGAGTGGTGAGGAACAGACAGAAGCCCAGTGCCCTGCACTTCTGCCTCTGGGACACCCAATGCCTTATATGCTTCAAACAGACTGATGGGTACATTTGAATGTGAGAAATATGCATAGAAACATCAGCTACATCAAGGTGGGAGGATTACTGAGGCCAGGAGTTCAAGACCAGCCTGAGTAACATAGTGAGACCTGTGTCTCTTTAAAAAAAAAGAAAAAAAAAAATTAGCCAGACTTGGTGGCAGGCCACTGTAGACCTAGCTACTCAGGAGGCTGAGGCAGGAGGATCACCTGGGCCCAGGAGTTTGAGGCTGTAATAAGTTCTGATTGTGTCACTGCACTCCAGCCTGAGCAATGAGATTCAGTCTTTAAAAAAAAAAAGAAAGAAAGAAAGAAAGAAACCAGCTACAGTTAAACATATGTATGCATACCTATGACCTAGTAATTCTGCTGTTAGGTATATATGGTATATATATATGTGTCTCTATATTCACCAAGAGACATGCATATAAGAATATTGATAGCAGCACCACTATTTTTTTTTAATACACAGAATGTAAGATTACCTAAAATCTCTTCAACAGAAGAATGGATAAATGAGCTATAATATAGTCACATAATAGAACTCTATATAGCAGTGAGAATGAAAGAATCATAACAATATTGGATAAATTTCACAAATAAAATCTTGAGTGAAAGAAGCCAGATGGGAAAGAATATATCCTTTGTGGTTCCGTCCATATAAAGTTCAAATATGGGCAAAACTGACCTGCAATATTAAAACTAGGACAGTGACTACTCTTGAGGGTAGTGATTGGAAGGGGTGTGAGGGGCTGCTGGATACTGGTTAGTCTTTTCTTGACTGAAGTGCTGGTTACACAGGTACATCCTGTTAGAAAGTTCTACATGCTGTAAGTGTACACTTTTCTATATATTAGAATTTTTTAAAGAATGAGTAGGCCAGGTGCGGTGTCTCACACCTGTAATCCCAGCACTTTGGGAGGCCGAGGAGGGGTGATCACTTAAGGTCAGGAGTTCGAGACCAGCCCAGCCAACATGGTGAAACCCTGTCTCTACTAAAAATTCAAAAATTAGCAGGGCATGGTGGCGGGCGCCTGTAGTCCCAGCTACTTGGGAGGCTGAGGCAGGAGAATCGCTTGAACTCAGGAGGCAGAGGCTGCAGTGAGCAGAGACTGCACCACTGCACTCCAGCCTGGGTGACAGAGACAAAAAATAAAAAACAACAAAAATAAAAAATGAAAGTATATGTATACACACATACATATAAATAATTGGTTTCATGTTTTCCCTGTCTCTAGTTCTAAAATAAATCTTAAACATGATACAGACTATGGAAATGTAATAAATTCAATCAGAGAGAATCCCTTTGTTAATTCAGCAAATATCTGAAGAGCAGAGCCTGGGCTGGGAGGCAGTCTTCTTGTTAGGAAGGGGGTGGGATTTGAGAATGCCTCAGGAATGGGAGGGACTGAGCTTGAGCCCCCACCTATCGTCAGTAGCTGCATCTTTTCCTCACGCTGGTATGCTCACTGTCTTTTCATGTTATCCTTCTTCCTTTGCGTCTCCTCTCCTACCCCCAGCTCTTCCTGCCTTTTTTTCTGTCACCCTCTTCCCACCATGCTGTTTGTTTTGACATTGAACTAGATATAAATTATCCAAGAGGCGATCTGGCTGAGGTTGGGGAATGTGCAAGACTGTCCTCGCCCAGGGCTTTGGGAGATCCCCCAGGAAAAGGGTTGTCAGGACTGGAATGTCCACCCAGGAGAAGGTCTGTGGATTTTCCCTACAAAGGACTCCCCAAAGACTGGGTTCCAGGCCCCTGAGATTAGGGAAGAGGCAAGCCCAAGAGAGAAAGCTCCATCATCTACCACAGCAAATGCAGATTTTCTCTATGAAGAGAAGACCAAGCCTTTTGCTATGAGATCAGTAGGGAAAGGGCACAGGGTTAACCTGGGACTATTCACAGAAGGGTCTTAAGCTTTGTAATTTCTCAGGTTATTTTGGATCCTGCCTCCTGAAGACTGCTGAATCTCAGCTAATTTTTGTTGTAGAAATAATTTGCCTATGATAATAATGAGACTGTCCTGAGAGAGATGTTTATTTTAAGACTATTTAAAACTCTCAGGAATAAATATCCCTGGGGCTGATTCTGGGCATTAAAAACACAATTCAAGGTGAGTTTCATTTCTCTTCCTGCGGCCTTCACATTAGGAACCTCTTTTTACAAAGATGTGGCAGAATTTTGATTTTAAATAATTCATAATGATACTGTTGACAATTTTGTATGTTTGTCATGTGACATAATTATTGGTTAAGGAATGTAGTGGACCAAACTTGCTCATGGCTAATCTGTGGCTGAAACTTAAAATATGGACAATATCCAATTTGGAAGAAAGCCTTAGCTCGCAAATAATCAGATATAACCAGGGTTAGGGAGATGCTGACTGAAGATAAGCTGACTTCAGACAGGGTATTCTTGCGAAGCATGTCCTCCACCTAACTGGAGCATTACCTTCCTTACGGGTCAGAGTCCACCAGGTTAGAGTGCTTCTTCCTGCCATGGACTGCGCATGCACATGGCTAATCATCATGTATGATGACATGAGTATAGGAGAGGACCCTCAGGGCCTCCCTGATGGCCAGCTGTACCTGAAGTCCTCCTAGTCCCCCTTATCTGCAGGGACACTTGATCCCAGCAAAGCTCAGTGCTGAAGCCAAATACTGTGTCATGCTGCATGCTGAGTAAGGCCAAGAGACCAAATGAGGATTTGGGCAGCGCTTGGGAACTATAAAGAAGAGGTGAAGGTTTAAGAGACAGAGGAAGGAGTAGATGTTGGGAAGGGCTTGGAAATCTAATTGGAGAATTTAGCCTCTTGTTGACTTTACATAGGCATACATACACCCTAATATTTAGTGAGTGCTTTTTCTGTGCCAAGTGCCGTGCTTATCATCTACTCCCTTGGGAGTAGCTCCCTAGCGTATTCTCCTAGCTACCCTATGAAGTCAGCAGCTATCATTATTATCCCCATTTTTATAGATGAGGATATTAAGGCCCAAGGAAGTTAGTCATATAACCTGCCTAGGGCCATGAAGCACATTCTATGGGTGGACTACTTAAATAGATTCTCTCCTTCCCTTGCTTCTCCCCACTCCTGCCTCAGCCAACCTTGGAAGAGAATTGAGAAGGGGACCTAGCGGAGTCTTTTGTGGATAGTGGTGTGGACAGTCCATGTAGTACCGGTGTTTCCAGACCATGATGTCACCTCTCACGGGTGGTAGACATTATCAGCAGAAAATCACACCTAACCTGGACATGCATGTTGATAGCTGCAGAGAGCTGTGAGAGAAGGTCATGTGGGTTAGGGAGAGTGAGGGATGAGAGGGAAGAGCAGTGTGTGTCATAGTATCTGGAATAATCTAGCATCAGATGGATATCATTTCAAGAAATGCCTCAGTGGCAGAATGATTGAATAAAATGGGACTCCTGGAATGAAAACCAGGCCCAGAAGAGTCAGAAACACCATTTCTGGAGGAGGGTCACACAGCCGACTGATAGCAGAAGCAAGTATGTGTCACTGGGAGAGATTGAGCGTGTGCCTGAGGATGGCGGGCTCACTGACTTGCAGGTGTCCTCCAGCCCTGGGAGAAGGCCTCTGTCCTCTGTGGGATATCGTAGAAGAAATACTGTTGGAAACCAAATTAGAGTAGCAAATCACAGTTGGTGTTTACTTCTGAGTAGATATTCATGTTTATGGGAAGCAAAGGCTTCCCTTTGCCATATTCAGGACTATGTTTGCAGGATTATAGTCAGACATTTAATTCCCCGCTAGCAGAGCAGCTTCCTGGTTTTTTCAAGCTTATGGTGCAGAATTGGAAAGTGACAGGCTGTCACGCTCATTTCAGTTCAGTGGTGTTTCCTGTGGGAGATTACTGAGGACTCAGTCTGACTCAGCTGGCAGCTGGAGAGACCCCAGCCAGCGTGCCTCTCGCCCTCACCAGCAGGACCCACTTCTCCTGCTGACGTCATGCCCATATCAAGTGCTTCCCCACCTTACTTTCTCCCTCACAAAGGAATGAGTGATGGATAATTAATATGTAGAAGTACATATAAAGTGTATGAAATTGTATGAAGGATATGTAGCCAGTAGGACTACTCTTGCCCCTGGAAGCTGACCATCCTTCAAACAGCAGCAAGGGACCCTTAGGTTACAAAGTATTTACAGGTGTTGAAGTGACATATTGGAGCTCTGGTTCTTGGCCCTAAAGATGGGGGGGTGTGAGTGACTTCAAAAAGGGAGCCCAGCCTGTGATTTTCAGTGGCTGAGACAAGTAATTGGTGAAGAGTTATTGAGCATCCATTATGTAGAAGGCATTCCTATTTCCTTTGACTGCTGTAACAAACCACTGCAAACGACATGGCTGGAAACAACAGACATTTATGCTGTCACAGTTCTGGAGGGCAGAGTCTGAAATCAAGCCACTGGTGAGGTCGCATTGCCTCTGGAGGAGACTGTTCCCTTGTATCCTCCATTCTCTGGTAGCTCCAGGGTTCCTTGGCTTGTGGCCATATCACTCCATTCTCTGCCTCTGTGGTCACATGGCCTCTTTTTCTTCTGTCTCAAAACTCTGCCTCTCTTATAAAGGACACATGTGACTACCCACCCAGATAATCCAGGACATCAACGGATTAACTTAATCACGTCTTTTTTTTTTTGTCATATAAATTAATATAGATTCTGGGGACTAAGACATGGACATATCTTTTGGGGACCCACCGTTCAGTTCACTATAGAATTCTATTAGTTTATCTGGAAACATGAAAAAATAAGAGAAGGTATCTGCTCTCTAAGAGTCTGTAATGCAGTTAGGTGAATATAGATGTGTTTATTTATCCAATAAGCCTGTATTGTTTCCATGCCATGTGTTGTTCGTGTGACAGGCTGTGTGGTTGCATTGAACTTAGATAGTGGAACGAGACACAGCCCCTGTGCTGGAGAAGCTCAGAGTCTGAGAGGAAAGACATTGTACACAAGACTAACCTGAGAGAATTTCAGTCTCTCATGGTCCAGTGTTTGTAAGAAGATATTCAAAGAAGCACAATCCGAAGACCAAAATTAACTTGTAAAAGCATTTTAATAACTTCTTGTTCTCAAAAGTAAAGGAAATCCAAAATATAACCCCATAGTACAATGTTCATATCCTGGTTTTCTCTCCTATTTCTCTCACATTCCCCCATTCTGCATGGCACATTCATTTCTCCCTCTCCCCCTCTCTCTATCCTCTCCTCCCTCTCCCCTTTCTCTCCATCCTCTCCTCCCCCCTCTTCTCTTCTCATCCTCTCCTCCCTTCCCCTTCTCTCCTCATCCTCTCCTCCTTCCCCCCTCCCCCACTCTCCCCCGCCTCAGCGCTTTGTTATATAGATGGGCTTAGCCTCCCTTGACAAGTCAGCCTTATTCTATCTCATCTCTCCCGCTTGTCCTCTAAGTCTACATCCTAAAGCCCGGGAACTTCTCTGGTTAGGACAGTCTCCTTAGAAGGAGAGGCACATGGAGAAGCCTTTTTACTTAGAATATAAGAAGAGAGGCCAACAGTACTGACATCACACAATTGCAGTCCAGTTTGATAAGTATTACAGTGAGATTTTAAAAATACATTATTTTGTGCTGGCCTCATTCAATTTTTGCAGCAACCCAGTGGGTAAAAACTGTAGTTATTCCTATTTTATACATAAGGGAGTGGGCTTATAGTCATTAAGAAACTTGCTCAAAATCAGTAGCAGACCTGGGATTTGAGCTCAGGGCAGGGTGATTTCACCCTTGGGACCCTGGAGGTTGGAAGAGTATTAGGAGAATCTTTAAGAGGAGGACGCCTTTGAATCAGGTATCTTTGAAGGCTAAGAAGGAGTTTGGACAAGATCTAAAGAGAATTCTAAGCAAAAATGACATGGTGGGGCTTTCAAGGTGCTCTAAGTACCTTTTGGCCAAGCTAGGGTACAGGATGCAGCGGAGGAAAGGTATCAGAAGAAAAGGTGGTTGGAAACAGACTGGGACGAGACTATGCATGGATTTGTATATCTCTGGACTTTGTTCTGGGGGAAATATGTGTCACTGAGGTTCCAAGGAGAGGAGAAACACAATCACATTTGTGTTGTGAAAAGAGCACTGTAACATCAGGGATCACATAAATCAAGGCGGGGGAGGGAGAGGGCAGGACTTGAGGCAGGGAGAGTAACATGGCAGAATGGCTTTTACATGCAAATTCAGCCCATAATTAGCAGTCCCACTAGCCCCCTGTATGGTCTGTTTACATAAAACACTCTGACAAGAGGCACAGAGGAAGAGCAGTCCATAGATAAAGGCACCATAGACCTAGCAAACACCGCCAGCAGTCTGCCCCCTGGCAAGTGGGCACAGTGGCAGTGGCTCCTACTGCATTGCAGCTCAGCTGTCTGTTCTCAACCTTTGCCATCTTGAAACAAACTGAAGGGGAAGGGCTAGGTTCTCATTATCCCTTTCTTCTAACACTGACACAACATAAAGCAGGAACTTGCCTCTCATTGGCTCATTGCCCTCTAAGATCCAGACAGAGCACGGAGAATTTAACCACCATGGGCTCAATGGTTCTGTCTTTCCTGGGAGTCAAGTTTAAGAAATCCCAAGAACTAGCTGGCCAGCTTGTGCTGACTTGTATAAAGTTATCTTTTATTGAGGACCTGTTTTGAGACAAAGCACACTCACTATCTGAATCCTAAATATTAGTCTGGCTTTGGCTTCTGTTTTTCCCTAAGTGAAAACCCATCTGCAGAAGCAGATTTCCATATATAAGCTGAAACCTGCTTTACCTCTTGTCCCAATTTCTAAGTTTAGATAATCACAGAATTTCAAGAAACATTTCCAACATTCAGTTAGAGACCGTTGCAATAACCCAGGTAAGAAATGATGACAACTTAAGGCAGTGGCAGTACAGCTAAAGAAGATGGAACAGATCAAGGAACATCTAAACAGTAACCATAGAACCATGCTTATGTTAACTGAGCACTTTCTATGTGGCGGGCATTGAATAAAATGTGCATTATCTCATTCAATCTTTGCAACAACCTAATGAGGTAGGAACTGTTATCCTTTCTATTTTACACGTGCAGAAACAGACTCAGAGTCATTAAGAAATTTGCCCAAAGTAAGTGGCAGAGCTGGGATTTGAGCCTAGGCAGTCTGACTTCAAAGCTTATATTTTTAGTCTCTAGGCCTTACTGTCTCAAATCAGGATGATTTGGTGGTTTAGTGAATGTGGGATAGGGGGAAGGGGAAGAAGAGAAATGGGAGGAATGTTCCAGATTAGGGAAATAGATAGCTAGATGAAAGATGGAGCCCCTCATCAAGGTGAAGACACAGGAAAAGGAACAGGTTTGGGAGGAAGGATGGTGATTTGGTTGTGAATACATTGATGGGGGACATCCAAGGAAGATGTCTGGTAGGTGGTTGGGTGTTTAAATATAGAGCTTCAGAGAACGTGATTGAGGGTAAAGAAGTAGACTCAGAGGAATCTGTATCTAGGCAGCAGAGGAGCATGTGAGCAGAAGGGAGGGGGAGCACTGAGATCTAGAGAAGAAAATGAGCAGAGAAGATGCCCAAAAACCTCAAGGACCTGCAACATTTAAGGTGTCAGTGAAAAAAGCATTCAGTGGAAGAAAGGAATCGTCCAAGGGATGGTTAGGAGAATAAGGAGAGAATGGCTCACAGGAACCAAGGAGGAGGAATTTTGAGGGAGGGATGGTAGCAGGGCCCAGTGCAACAGAGAAATCATGTAAAGGAAGAGTCAAAAAGTTACTATTGCATTTGGCAATTACGTCAATGTAAAACCAGCTGGTGGGAGTGCAACATGGTACAGACATGTTAGAACAGGGGTCCCTAACCCCCAGACCATGGACCAGTACTTGTCCGTGGCCTGTTAGGAACCTTGCCACACAGCAGGAGGTGAGCAGCAGGCAAGCAGGTGAAAATTCATCTGTATTTACAGCTGCTCCCCATCACTTGCATTACTGCCTGAGCTCCCCCTCCTGTCAGATCAGTGGCAGTGTTAGATTCTTATAGGAGTGTGAACCCTACTGTGAACTGCACATGTAAGGGATCTGGGTCATGTTCTCCTTATGAAAATCTAATGCCTGATGATCTGTCACTGTCCCCTGTCACCCCCATATGGAACTATCTAGTTGCAGGAAAACAAGCTCAGGGTTTCCACCAATTCTACATTATGGTGAGTTGTATAATTATTTCATCATATATTACAATGTAATAATAGAAATAAAGTGTACCATAAATGTAATGTGCTTGGATCATCCTGAAACCATCGTTCCCCACTGCTGAGTTTGTGGAAGAACTGTCTTCCATTAAACCGGTCTTTGGTGCCAAAAAGTTTGAGGACTGCTGTGTTAGAAGACAGTATAGACATTTCTTACAAAGCTAAACGCTGTGCTGCCATATTACCCAGCAATTGTACTCCTTGTTATTTATGCAGATGAGATGGAACTTATGTCCACACAAACCTGCACATGAATGTTTATAGCATTTTTATTTGTAATTGCTGAAACTTGGAAGCAACCAAAATGTCCTTCAGTAGATGAATAGAAAAGCAAATTGTGGTACAATGGAATATTATTCAGCACCAGAAAGAAATGAGCCATGAAAAGGCAAGGAGGAACCTTAAATGCATATTACTAGGGGAAATAAGCCGGTCTGAAAAGGCTACACACTGTATGATTCCAGCCACACAGAATTATAGAAAAAGCAAAACTCTGGAGAGAGTAAAAAGATCAGTGGTTGCCGGGAGCTTTGGGGCAAGAGAGGGATGAATAGGCAGAGCACAGGGGAGTTTTAGGGCAGTGAAACTACTCTTTGTGGTACTTTAATGGCAGATGCATGGTATTATTCATTTGTCAAAACCCATGGAACTGTACAACACAGAGTGAACCCTAATGCAAACCACAGACTCTAGTTAATAATACTGTGTCAATATTGACTCATCAATTGTAACAAATGTATCACACTAATACAAGATGTTATTAAAAGGGAAAGCTGTAGGGGTGGGGGTGGGCAAAGGGCTATATGAGAACTCTGAACTTTCTGCCCAATTTTTCTGTAAACTTAAAATCGCTCTAAAAGTCTATCAGTGAAGATAAAAAGGAGAGGAAAGGATGGAATAGAAGAAATAAATGAAGGAGGAAACAGGGCAGGAAGAAAGAGAAAGCCGTGCATATACAATCTTGAGAGTGTAGCATAAAACCATAATTATAATTAATTCTGTATGCTTGTGTTACAAGTAGAACAAAAATATGACTAGCCACTCTTCTTGCCAACTCCTAGGGCTCTCCATCACAAGTGTAAGATGCAGTTCAAGTAATTTGGCATGATGTGAAAATTTTTCACTGCCTGACTGCCGCCTCATTTTCTAACACCATCACTGGTCTTTGCCGTGTTACAAGCTCCAGCTGCAGTTGTCTCTTTGCCTTTCTTTGCTACTCATGACACATACTTTCAGACCACTCTGCCTTTTTGCTCTTGCTGTTTCCTCTGCCTGTGTCTTCTCCCCTTCTAACCTAACCAGATCTTACCTCCTCTAACACACTACCTTCTCTGTGAAAACTTTCCTGACCTCCTTACACCCCAGCACAGCAAGCAAGAATGATCCCTCTCCCAGTTTCCACGGTTCCTTATGCCCATCTCTTCAATATATGCTTGGTACTCCACAAAATAAATAACAAAAATGGTTTCAGTGGAAAAACTGGGGACAGAAAAGCCAGATCAGAGCAGATTTAAGGAATGGGTAGAAGTTGAGATTTGAGTACATAGAATTGGTTTTATTGTGATGCTGTGTTAATTATTTTGATTTGTCTTTAGCATTTGGGTCTTTACCTAACAGGGGTTGAGGGTGGTGAGAAGAAATTCCCAGAGTGGCCGTGGTGCTGTCCAATGCTCTGGTGCTGACAGGCCTGTCTCACTGAATAAGGGATGCCTCTAGAGTGATAATTTTTTTGGCCCCAGAAACTGTAGTCCTCTATTTTGAGGGGGAAGGGAGAGAGGAGAAAGACCACGTCCCTTCTCTGCTATCTTTTGGAGGGTCTGGAGCCAGAGCCTGCCTCATCTATTTGGAAAGGAAAAAGATTAGTTGACTAGGTGAGTACCTCATATATTTCTTACGGGATCACAGGCTCCTGAAGACCAATTGATGACTAAAAATAAATTGATTATTGGTTTTTCTGTCATTCATTAAATGGACATTAAAGGCCATCTGTGTTCCCGGCACCATGATAGGCTCTGGGGATACAAGATGACCAAAATGGGGTTCCTGCCACAAGGAGTTCATATAACCAGGGAGACCAACCTTGAGCCTGTAACAGCAATTATGCTGTGTCTTAGTCTGCTTGAGCTGCCATAACAAAATACCACACACTGGGTGGCTTAAACAACAGAAATTTATTTTCTTCCAGTTCTACTTTCCAGTTCTTCTGGCTAGAAGTCCCAGATCAAAGTCCAGCAGGGTTCAGTTTTGGGTGATGGCTGTCTTCTTGGCTTGCAGATGGGCTGTTTTGTCCTCACATGGCTGTTCTTCTGTGTGTGCACACTCAGAGTACGTGTGCAAGCATGAGTGCACTAATTCTATCAGATCAGGGCTCCATCTTTATGACCAAATTCACCTTAATTATCTCCTATTTCCAAATACAGTCACACTGGGGGTGTGGGCTTCAACATATGAATTGGGGGACGCAATTCAGTTCATAGCAGAAGCTTATAGAAAACTGTAGGTGCTGGCTGGGCACGGTGGCTCACGCCTATAATCCCAGCACTTTGGGAGGCTGAGGCATTTGGATCACCTCAGGTCAGGAGTTTGAGACCAGCCTGGCCAACATGGTGAAACCCCGTCTCTGCTAAAATACAAAAATTAGCCAGGCATCATGGTAGTCGTCTGTAATCCCAGCTACTCGGGAAGCTGAGGCAGGAGAATCACTTGAACCTGGGAGGCCGAGGTTGCAGTGAGCCGAGATTGCGCTATTGCACTCTAGCCTGGGGGGACAAGAGCGAGACTTTGTCTCCAAAAAAAAAAGAAAAAAGAAAAACAGTAGGTGCACAGATGAGGGAATGGTCGTCTTGTCTAGGGCAAGGCAGGGACAGCAGAAGGCTTAGCAGAGATAACACTTGGTCTGAACTTTGAGTATGCGCATGGTCATTTGCCAAGTGATGGGAGTGCCCAGCCCTGACTTGGAGGCTCTGGTGGTCTAGCAGTGCTGGTCAGTCAATAAGTTATTGTCCTACATAAAAAGGGACGGTCTCTACCTCCCAAGCCTTCTGTCAGTCACATCTTTATTCGGTGATATGTGCTTATTCCTCCTATGTGATTTTTACATCTGTAAGCAGCTTTTCTTGGAAGGGTATGTCACAGGTTTCCTGAATAATATTCAGATGTCACTCAGCTTTCACTGTAACAGCCTCTATGCCTCCTGCAGAGGTGGTTATTTCAAAAGATTCAGTGACAGAGTTAGAAGCAGAGAGTTTTTGTGCTTTAAATGGCTCAAGAAATAAACATACTTGTTTCTTTGTGACAGTGGGGTGTATTTATAATGAGTCATGGGCTTGCTAAAGCAGAGCGTGTCCACCCTGTCATTTCCCTTCTTTCGCAAATAGTCCTGGTGGGCACCAGGTTCCGTGAGCAGTCAGTGCTGAGTGTCCTCATGGGTAGTACTGTGTTAAGGGCCCTACCTGTGGGAGTAGATCTTCTCAGAAGGAGGAAGTGTTCTGGAAGCTGTAAGAAAATGAACCACTCCTTGCTTTATTCTTCCTTCCCACTCAGTTTACACTTATCTTCTGGCAACTGGACTTTTGGGCCCTGATCATGGCTTTTCAGTGGCCAGATGATGAGTTTCTTTAAAGTACGGATTGAGTCACATTCCTCTCTGTTGCAGCCTTACTTGTCCCCCAGTGGTGATCACAGTAACCCAGTAGTGATTGCTTTTGGATAACTAGTATGACGGTTGTGTATTTTTTTTTTTAAGCTTGTGTTATTCTGCTGGCAATTTGTTTCCCCAGTGGGATTCAGCCTCTTTGCAATGCACCCGCCAGAGTCTCCAGCTATTCTCCTGCCCTTGGTGTAAGGCAAATGATGACCAAAGCAGGATTGCAGTCCATTCCATTGCCCCATTACCCTTGGGGAAATAGGGCAATGCTTTAGGACGGCAGGTGGTAAGAGGGTTTGTGCTGACAGAGTAATTTCCCCATCTCTGGGACCAAAAATTCTGTCCTTAGAGACATAGAGGAAAATGTGGGGATATTGGCTCAAGTCAAAATGAAAGCCCTCTCCTTTCTATGATCTCTCCAGGTGGGAATTAGATTTCTGTTGCTTCAACAAGTGGGCTGGAGCACACGCTTGCAAGTTTAGGGCAGTCGACAGCACTCGGAACAGCTTCTGAAGGGGCTCAGTTCCCTGTTTACTCCCTTCCCCCTCCCCGGCAGAGACTGTTCAGAGGAGTATTTGTGAGACAAACGTCGGGAACAGCTGCTCAGCCAGACCCTTGTCTCCTGTGCTGCCGCAGTCACTGTGCTGGAACTCTCTGCCGAGGAGGGTGGAGTGTCTGGGCTCCACTGCTCCCACAAAGCAAGCATTTTCCTGTTTTCTTGGAGGCAGTTTATTACAGATTTCAACCCTTTCTGCATCCCTCCCTCCCTTACAACACGCACACTCATCTTTTCTTGCATTACTGCTGAAATTATGCAAACTTCGTTTCTCTGTCATCTGAGCGTCATTCAGAAATGTTCCTCCGATCTGTGAATTGTTCCCTGACTTCAATCGGGGCAGTGTTACAGGTCCTCTGCTGGCAGGAGGGAGCAGTCCGTGAAAATCTGCAGACACAAGACTTTCAGAAGCTGTGACGAGCAGACTAGCAAGCCACAAAACATTGCAAGCTGAATGGATGTCTTAATAAGCTTTTAGATGTGATTTGGCCAGCATCAGCAGAGGAGGCTAACGGGAAAAGGCAGCGAGCATTGTAACGTAAATCACTGCAGATTTGCTGGGAGTGACAGCCCTAGGAAGCTAATGATCTCTCCAGGAAAGAATTGACCACAGTTATCCAGAAACTGAACACGATGTAGAACAGAGAGGACAGCCCCTCGGATGTGAGTACCATCTCTTCAACACAAGGTTTGGAGCAGTAGAAGCAAAGCTAGTTTATAGCTGATGGCGCTCCATAGCCACCAGTTCCTGGGTGCCTGTGGGCCATCTCTGGGTGGGTTGTACATAATGCCTGGCCGGGACTTTTATTTGCAGGTCTCTTCTGGAATATTTTGCTTGTCGGGAGACAGAACGTAGTGGCTTTAGGATATTGGCAAATTCTCCAAAGTATAGGAGAATTTGTTGTAAAGCCCCAAGAAAACAGCAAAAGCAAACCTTATAGACCTTTTTCTGTAAAAAGAAAACTGATTGCATCACAGACAAGCAGCTGTGTGACCCTCTGGTATTTGTGATGAGAGACAAAAGAATTAGCAAATTACAGAGCAACAAAAATGGGGCAGTGGGCTGGGAGGATGGAGGGAAATCTTAGCAAGCTAAATCCCTATCTAGATTCAGAATGTGCATTGCATACTTATGCTCATGTATTTATTTCCTTTTTGCTTAAAGAATGGGCAGCGTGTTTGCGTTTAAGGTTTTCCTCCAGAATGCTGTGAAAAATGAACATTGTGACAAAGAGGGGTGTAATTGATAGGCTTGGGGCAGAATACATTTCTCACTGCCAGCAATGGGAAGTATCTTGAATGATAGCTGATCTACTTGGAAGAGGAGGCTCAGATATAAGGAGGGGATGAACTGCTACAGCCAAGGTAGCCAACAGGTTGGCAGTGAAGTTTAACTCTTTGATTCCAGACTGGTTTCACCCCTCTATTCCCTTCCCCTCCCAATTTACTGTCAGGGGTTCCCCCATCCCTTCTTAAACTGCCCCCCACCCCTGCAACACACACATCTCTATCTGGTCCAATTTGTCAGGTCAGGGCATCAGATGAGAAGAAGCAGAGTGTCTTCTCACTCTAAGGAATGGGTATCATTGTTCTAGATGGGAGGTAAGGATTTGGGACTTAGGAACAGTGACCATGAGGGAGGGAGAGAGGTGGTGTCTCTGCTTGGCCTGCACCTGGTATCTCTGCTGGGCCTGCACCCACACCCAAGGCTGAAGGTGCAGGAAGAAGCAGAAAGGAAGCAGAAAAGAAGACCCTCATTTGATACCTTCCCACCCACAAACTGTGTGTAAATGCACCTGCAGGTGAAGGCTGGAGATCCTAGTAAGGAGGCGATTACTGGGCTTAAATTGAAAATGAGTTTGAGATGTCCAAGCACATAGGGATGGTGTTGGCAACAGACTAGGAATTGGAAAGCTGGGGTTCTGTTCCTGATCTTGCAGGCAGTTTTCTGTATGACTCTGGTAGGGAGAGTATCCAAAGTCCTGTGTGAGGGACCTGTTCTGGAGGCTGCTCTTTGGTCATGGTGGAGGGGATGGAGTGAGAGAGGAACATTCTTAAGTAGCTGTAACTGAAAAGCAAAAAAATAGAAGGGTGTTTCTGCTTGGCCAATGTTTTCTCACCACTGTAGTATTTTTCTATCTTTAACCAAACAAAAAGGAAAATTAATGTGGGCTGTGCTTGCAAAGGGCTGTTTACCAGTGGTAATTATCTAAACAAGGCTATCTCAGTAGCCTGCAGCTATGGCATAAGTGTACTTCAGTCTCAGTATCCAGGAGGCTGAATTCATTGCATGGGACTGGAGGGTGGGAGGGGAGTGGCTATCAATTTACTATGGGCCAGCTGGACCCCTGCATCCATTGCTGAGGAGGCTGCACAGCGCTGCTGGTGTGGAGCTTGTGACCTCAGCTGATGGGCTGTACTGAGGTTGCAGCAAAAAAACCCTCTACCCTCAGGGGCTAAGCCATGGAGCAGAATGAGTAGAATTTTAGCCATGAAAATATTTGTATGAACTGGGCTGTTGTACTTGAGACATTCAAATACCCATTGCAAGAAAGGTTCTAGAGTGGAAGGGGGCCGTTGGTTCTAGTGTCTAGAGTTAACAAATGGGTAGATGAGGGGGAGGGTGTGGTTGTGGAAGGGAGATCATTTCATAAGTCATGGCTAATACTCTGTATTTTCCTGCCATTTAGGCCTGGAGTGGTTTTGCAATATTTGGGCAAACAGAGCAGAAGCTCAGTATAATTGGTTTGAACAAAGCACAGATTACCTGAATGAAAAGAGGCAGCGCACCTATGTTTTTAAAAACAAACCACTTCAAATAGTGTAACGGTCTGGGAAAGATAAAGCCCAGACTGTGGCCATTCAGCGTGACCATGAGAATTTTCAAAGGCATTTCCAGTTCCATTACTTTCAGTGTTTTGAGTCTCAACTTTATTCCTTCTTTTTTTTTTTTTTTGGCTTGTTCTATTTCTGGCATATCCCAGGGATCTCAGACCGTGACTCACCAAGCTGCTTTAGAGCAGACCCTTCACCAGATCTGTTTTGTTTCTAATGACCCAGTGAGCAGGAGCAGGATGGGTTTGTGAGAGTTCCTCTCTCTTTTTCTGCTATTCTTTACCTGCATTTTGAGCAACAGATGGAGAATGATGAGAAAGTTTGATAATTCACAAGAGTGGGGGGTAAGAATTCTTTCCGAAGTTACAGTATTCACATCTGGGCCGTACTTTCACATAATAAAATACCCTCTTTAATACCCACCACAGTCCTGGGAGATAAATGTTCTCATGTCTGTTTTATACGTGGGCATTTAACCCTAGCCTCACAGAGTGGTTGGCCAAACAACCTGCCTGAATGCCACGGTGAACGAGTTCAAACAGGATATGGTCCAGGGCTTTCCAGCCGTATCATGGCCAATTCCTTAATCTTTAGAGACTGAAAGGACATTTGGGTGTGCCTGGGAACAAATGTAAAGGATGGCTGCATCTTCCAGACCTTCAAAGTTAGGATGTGTGGTAGGGTTTGGGTTGAAGGACGGTATCTCTGTTGTAGCATTTTCTTTCCATTTGTATATACTAGTATTTTTAATAAGTGTCTTTTAAAATGCAAAGAAGCCCTCACTTCCTTGCTGTTCTAGCAGGACTGGATTAGACATTTAAGTATTTCTTCTTCTACCATTCACCCTTGAAATAATTACCAGTGGCTTTGGTTGGGTCTAATGGCAGCCCAGGTATACTGGGGGGAGTCCCAGTCTTTAAAATTCTATTCATTTTGCTATGTGGTAGGAAGAATTCAGTTTGCTACTAGTTACTACCCTCCAGATCACTGCTCTGCGACAGGGCTTTAGTGTTCCATAGGTGGTTTTGGTGCCACTTCTTTTCCTCCTGTTAGCAAGGAAGCAACATGACCAGCCCCCTGCATTGGCAGAGCCACTGTTAGTGTTTAGCATCTGTGTTGTCCCCAAGGTGGATTGTTTCAGCCACTTGGAACAAGGAATCGGCCCAGGCCTGTGCCCAGCTCTCCATCTGTTCCAGAACTCGTGAACTACACTATTTACGGTGAAAAAAGGTTGAAGGGAGAGAACTGCAGTAAATGCTAGGAGAAAACCCCAAAGAGAGAACCCACTCAGCGGGGTCTCTGTGGGGTGTGTTCCACAGGCCACTGACCCACTGGGGAAGCGGCACGTTAGCCATGGTGGACGCACAAAATCCAACCAGGGGGCCTTTGATGATCACACACGGTACAGTTCCCTGCCAAAGGCGGTGTGTAAACCAGGTGGTGCTTAGGGGATTATACCAGGCCTCCGCTCCCTGGGAGAAAAACAGAGCAAACCTTGCAGTTCTGGCCATACTCCTCCGGAGGATGTCCCTGATGGGGGAAGAAGGGAGGGAAGTTGGCACATTCTGCTGCCTTCCACTTGGAAGTTCTGTTCAGGGGCTTTGCTGTGGAGTGTCTTCCCGTGTGTCCTGCCTCCCACAGCTCCCCTCCCCTGCAACATGCAAGCAGCAGAATGCCTTAAAATCACAGAGAAGAGGTGTGACCTGTCCTTGTGTGTCAAGTGGCCCTGATGGCACCTTTGTTTTGTAACCCCTAGGTCCCGAAGATGGCATATTCATAAAGACATCTTCTGATGATTGTGAACATCTTTACCTCTGGGTGCCAGGCCGGGCCAGTGACTTCGTGTTGAGCTGAAGGAACTTGTCTACCGCTTCCCTGAAAACCTTTCTTTCCTAATTCATGAGCCAGCAAGATGCGGTCGCTGCACTTTCAGAGCGCCTTCTCGTAGCTGCGTACAAAGGCCAAACAGAGAATGTGGTTCAGCTCATCAACAAGGGCGCCAAGGTAGCGGTTACCAAGGTAACAAGAGAAAAATACGCTGTAGCCATTCCCTGGGAACTGGCCTACCTCTTAACCATTGTCCGAAAAACTGCTGTGTTTGGTTCACAGCTTTCAAAGAACTGGCTTTTCTTCCAATGATGGAGGTTTGGGGAGAAGGAGGATTATTAAGAATGCTTTTGTTGCCATCTTTCAAGTGGAGCGACTTGTAATTAGCATTTGACAGTCTTTAAAATCACGGTGGCTTTTCTCACCTATTTCTTTAGCTAAATGGAGAGGAGATCTCTTGGGAGAAGTTGGGACACAAAAGCTTACTGGACAGAGTGTGCGATAATCACGTTAGATGGGCCTCCCGGGGAGGTGGACCAGCTTGTGCACAGCCCCTACACTGTGCAGAGTCTCATTGTCCCCGTCTGTATGATGATGGCCTGGACCAGATGACTGCTACAACCTCTATAGGCTTTGATTTCATGTGGGTCAGTGAAGATGGGTGGTAAGCTTTGGAGGGCATTGCTTACCCTGCGCCAACAGAGAAGACTATGAAAGATAAGAGATCATACTGGCCAAAGGCAGTTCTGTAGCAAAGCCAAGAAAAGGCAGGCTCTGCGCAGCTAGAGGGAGAGTTTAAATACGCTGGCAAAGGAACGCTGATAGCAAGCACTTATTGAGCCCTAGTATTGCTGTAAGCACTTTACAGCCCTCTAGAAGAGAGTCTCTTCTCATTCCTGTTTTGGAGATGAGGAAACTTGTCCAGGGTCCCTCAGCTGCTGAGTGGTGGAAACGCAACTTGTACCCACAGAGTCTGGCTCCGAAGCCCACCCTCCAGTCCTCCCCAGAAAGAGCTGTGAAGAGGGGCAAAGTTTAATTTTCATAGAAGGTCACCTGTTAACTTCTGACCTCCTGTGGCAGATCGGTCAGCTCCTATTTTCATGTTTACTTATGTGCAGTTTTCACATTCCATGCCGGCCTCCAGAGAGGTCTTGAGCTACTTGTAGGTCCCCATGGAGGTGAACAGGGGTTTGCCCATAAATGGTGATTGGATTGTTTGGAACTGAAGGTGAAGGGGGCCTTAACTCAGAGCTTGTGTGATCTACCCATAGCACTTTCCAGGGCCCAGGCAATCACAAATGGGAGAGAGTGCAGACTCTGTAGTTAGGGCACCTGCTCACAGATTTTAACTCTGCTTTGTTTGCTAATTGTGCAAGTTGCTTAACTTCTTTGAGCCTCAGTTTCTTATCTGTAAAAGAGGGATAATAATGTCAGCTTTTCAGAATTGTTATAATAACAATAACTTATTTAATGTACTTAGGGCATAGTCTGCAAGTTTTTTCTATACACAGACTTAATTATTTGCTATTTTATAAACAGCTTTATTAAGATATAATTTACGTTCATTAAATTCACCTATTTTAATTGTACAATTCAATAATTTCTAGTGTATTTATACCACCACTGCTATGCACTGAATTGTTTCTCCCCCAAATTCGTTTTTTTCAACCCTAATCCCTAATGGTATTTAGAGATATAGGGCCTTTAGGAAGTAATTAGGTTTTTAAATGGGGTCATGAGAGTGGAACCCTTGTGATGAAATTAGTTTCTATGTAAGAAGAGGCACCAGGGTCTGCTGTCTCTCCTTCTCCCTGCTATGTGAGGACACAGTGAGAAGGTGGTCATCAGCAAGCTAGGAAAAGGGCCCCCACTGGAACCTGACCACGCGGGTACCCTAAACTCACGCATCCCGGCCTCCAGAACTGAGGAACAAATCTCTTGTTCTGGCAACCTGAGAAGACTAATATAAGCACATTCAAATATTAGAACATTTCTATTGTCACAATAGAAAATTTTATATATATATAATTTTTTTTTTTTTTTTTAGACAGTGTGTCCGTCTGTTGCCCAGGCAGGAGAGCTCACTGCAACCTCCACCTCCCAGGTTCAAGTGATTCTTGTGCCTCAGCCTCCCATGTAGCTGGGACTACAGGCACATACCACCATGCCTGCCTAATTTTTGTATTTTGAGTAGAGATAGGGTTTCACTGTGTTGGGCCAGGCTGGTCTCAAACTCCTGACCTCAGGTGACCCACTCACCTTGGCCTCCCAAAGTGCTGGGATTACAGGCATGAGCCACCGCGCCTGGCTCCCAGTAAAAATCTTCGTACCCATTAGCTGTCACTTCCCATTCCCACCCCCAGCTCCTGGCAACCATGAATCTACTTTTTGTCTCTATAAACTTACCTTTTCTAGGCATTTTATGTAAATAGAATCATATGGTATGTGGTCTTTTGTGTCTGACTTCTCTCACTTAGCATAAAGTTTTCAAGGTTCATCTCTGTTGTAGCATGTATCAATACTTCATTCCTTTTCATGACTGAGTAATAATCCATTTTTATACATATATTCTGTTTATCTCTTTATCAGTTGATGGACATTTGTGGTTGATTCCAGTTTGGGGCTATTATGAATAATGCTTTTGTGAAAATTTATATACAAGTTTTTGTGTTGGAAATATGTTTTCAGTTCTCTAGAGTATATTCCTAGGAGTGGAATTGCTGGGTCGTATGGCAAATCTGTTTAACACATTAAGAAACTGCCAAGCTATTTTCCAGAATACCTGTACCATTTTACATTCTACCAGCAATGTATGAGGGTTTCAGCTTCTCTACAATCTCACCAGTGCTTGCCTGTCTTTTTTTATACATCATTTGCTTTTTCATAGTTATCTTTAGCAAAGATTCCCATTGGAATTTTAAAACTATTAGTTCAAATACTGCTAAAGGTTTTTAATAAAAACAGTGATCCCTTAGCCCAGTCCCATTTACACTCCAAAGAAACAACTTTCAGCCTTCTAGATGTTTCTTTTCTGGTATTTGTCTCCATATTTCCAATGAATATGTATGTTCTACCACCTGATTCAACAGTTTAGTTTTTTTAATGAAGTCAAGTTTAATATTTACGTTATACTCGTGTGTGTGTATGTGTGTATATGTGTGTATATGTGTGTGTGTATAATTTATTTAAGATATGCTCCCTTCTGTCACCCAGGCTGGAATGCAGTGGCATGAACATAGCTCACTGTAGCCTCCACCTCCTAGGTTCAAGCAATCCTCCCACCTCAGCTCCCTGTGTAGCTGGGACTACAGGCATGCACACTGTTAATTGTTAAGACAGGGTCTCCCTACGTTGCCCAAGCTGGTCTTGAACTCCTGGTCTCAAGTGATCTTCCCTCCTCAGCCTCCCAAACTATTGGAATTACAGGCATGAGCCACCATGCCTGGCCTTTCTTTTATATTTTTAAAATTTATTTATTGTGGTAAAATATACATAGTAAATGTACTACTTCAACCATTTTTAAATGTATAGTTCAGTGGCATTAAATACATTCACATTATTGTGCAACCATCACCACCATCCATCTTCAGAAATTTTTCGTCTTCCCCAGCTGAAGCTCTATACCCATTAAACACTAACTTCTCATTTCCTCCTCCCAGACCCTGGCACCCACCATTCTACTTCCTGTCTCTGAATTTGACTGTTAGCCGCACCTCAAATAAGTGGAATCATACCATATTGTCCTTTTGTGACTAGCTTATTGCACTTAGCATGTTTTCAAGATTCACTCATGTAGCATGTACCAGAATTTCATTCTTTGTTAAGGTTGAATAATAATCCATTTTATGTATATGCCACATCTAGTTTATCCCTTCATCCACTGATGGACACTTGGGTTGCTACCGCCTTTTGCCTGTTGTGAATATTGCTGTATGAACATGGGTATACATGGGTGTTTGAGTCCTTGCTTTCGTATCTTTTGGTTATATACTCAGAAGTGAAATATGGTAGTTCTATTTTTAAAGTTTCGGGTAACTTCCATACTGTTTTCCATGGCTGTTGCACCATTTTACAGTGCTACCAACAGTGCACAAGGGTTCCCACTTTTCCACATCCTTGACAATACTTACCTTCTGTTTTTGTTTGTTTGTTTTTTTGAGACGGAGTCTCGCTCTGTTGCCCAGGCTGGGGTGCAGTGGTGCGATCTTGGCTCACTGCAAGCTCCACCTCCTGGGTTCATGCCATTCTCCTGCCTCAGCCTCCTGAGTAGCTGGGACTACAGGCACCCGCCACGATGCCTGGCTAATTTTTTTTTTTTATTTTTAGTAGAGATAAGGTTTCACCGTGTTAGCCAGGGGTGGTCTTGATCTCCTGACCTCGTGATCCGCTGGCCTTGGCCTCCCAAAGTGCTACTATTTTTACTGACCTTCCTAATGGGTGTGAGGTGATATCTTGCTGTGGTTTTGATTTGCATGTCTCTGATTATTAGTGATATTAAATGTCTTTTTATATGCTTGTTTGCCATTTGTATATCATCTTTGGAGAAATGGCTATTCAAGTCCTTTGCCTATTGTTTAATCTGGTTATTTGATTTTTTTTGGTGTTGAGTTATAGGAGTTCTTTATATATTCTAGATATTAATCCTTTATCATATATTTGATTTGCAACATTTTTTCTCATTCTGTGGTTGCCTTTAGGAGTACTTTTTAAGAGCCATTTTAGATTCACAGCAAAATTGAGAGGAAGGTCCAGAGATTTCCCGTATTGCTCCCGCCCCTAAACATGTTTAACCTATCCCATTATCAACATCCACCACCAGAGTGATACATTTGTTACAACTGATGAGCCTATACTGACGCATCATTATCACCCAAAGTCCATAGTTTACATTACGGCTTATTCTTGTACATTCTATGGATTTGGAAAAATGTATAATGACATACATCCACCAGTATAGTATCATATAGATTATTTTTGCTGCTCTAAAGATCCTCTGTGCTTCACCTATTTATCCCCTTCCCTCCTCCCACCCCAATCCCTGGCAACCACTGGATCTTCTTACTGTCTCCATAGTTTTACCTTTTTCAGAATGTCATGTTGTTGGAATCATACAATATGTAGCCTTTTTATATTGGCTTCTTTCACTTAGTTATATGCGTTTAAGGTTCTTCCATGTCTTTTCATGGCTTGATAGTTCATTTCCTTTTAGGACTGAAAAATCTTCCATTGTATGGATATACTACAGTTTTGGAAGCATTCACCTACTGAAGGACATCTTGGTTGCTTCCCAATTTTGGTAATTATGAGTAAAGCTGCTATAAACATTCATGTGCAGTTTTTTGTGTGGACATACACTTTCAGCTTTTTTCACTAGATACCAAGGAGTGCAGTTGCTGGATCACATGGTAAGAATGTTTTGTTTTGTAAGAAACTGCCAAACTGCTGGATTCCCATCAGCAATGAATGAGATTTGCTGTTGCTCCACATTCTCACCAGCATTTGGTGTTTCAATGTTACGGATTTTGACCATTCTAGTAGCTTTACAGTGGTATCTCGTTGTTTGTAGCTTGTCTTTTTACTCTGCTGATTGTGTTCTTTGATGCACAAACATTTTCAAGCTTGATGTCCCATTTGTCTATTTTTGCTTTTATTACCTGTGCTTTCATTGTCATATCCAAGAAATCATTGCCAGATCCAATGTCATGAAGCTTTTCCCCTTGTAGAAGCTTTATAGATTTGGATCTTATGTTTAGGTTTTTATTCCATTTCGAGTTAATTTTTTATATAGTGTAAGGTAAGGGTCCATCTTTACTTTTTTGCATGTGGGTATCTGGCTTTCCCAGGACCACTTGTTGAGGAGACTATCCTTTTCCCATTGAGCGGTCTTGGTATCTTTGCTGAAGATCATTTGACCATATACATGAAGGTTTATTTCTATGCTTTCTATTATATTTCACAGGTTTTATATATTTTTATTCTAATACCAACTGTTTTGATTACTGTAGCTTTTAATGTGTTTTGAAGTCAGAAAGTGTGAGCTCTTCACAGTTTGTTTGTTTGTTTGTTTTGACACAGAGTCTTACTTTGTCTCCCAGGCTGGAGTGCAGTGGTGCGAACACGGCTCACTGCAGCCTTAACCTCCTGGGCTCAAGCAATCCTCCTGCCTCAGCCTCCTGAGTAGCTGGGACTACAGGCATGTGTGCCACCATGCCTAGCTGATAATAATGAGCAACTTCCTGGGCGATCCTACTGCCTCAGCCTCCCAAATACCACAATTTTAAAATCAGACTTATAATTATTGTGACTATGTAAATGCTGCTCACTGGTTAGCTGAGAATGATTACTTTTTTTTTAAATATATATCTTATTATTTTTCCTGGAGCTGATAGTTACCCTAATTTTTTCACTTGTTTAATTTGATTTAAATTTATTGGTAAATGTTTCATCTACTATCTGATAACTCTGTAAAACCGTTGTTAGTGCAATTCTCCATGAGTAAACCTATTACATATTTATCAGCCCGAGTCTTTTCCTGGGGATATCCCCTCTGGAGTCATTTATCCTTCTTTCTGATTGATCTGGGTTGCTCTCTAGTTCTGCACAGTCATCCTGAGAAGTCCTTTCACCTCTCCCCTGTATTAGATCCCTGTTTGCTGGAACCCATGTCACTCTAACTTTGATACTGCACATTCTTTGATTTCTTCCTAAGAAAGGGAATATGGACATAAATTTTTTGAGAGTCTGCGTGTCTGAAACTCCTTATTCTACCCTCTTGCTTACGGGACAATTTGGTATAGAAACCTAGGCAGAGAATTATTTTGCCTAAGAACTTCAAACGCAGTGCCTCATCTTTGAACTTATAGTGTTGCTGTTGGGAAACTCAGCTTATAGTGTTCCTTGCAACTGCCTTCTGAAAGGCCTTTTGCATCCACTCTGCCCCTTGAAGGACCTGCCCATTCAGGACTCAGCTCAGGAGCCACCACCAACATGAAGTCCACCCAGTGAATGGTACCCTGGATGGAATTTGCTCTCCTCCCAATTGATGTAACCTTGTTCTCTATGCATTCTGTGTCCTTCATACTGCTCTGTGGGTGCTCAGAACTCCCCACCACATCATCACTGTGACCTGGGTCATAGTGTCTCTCTTACATTTATCTGTGTTTGACAGAGGAGAAAGGCACTGAATTTGGAATCCAAAGACCTTGGTGTAGGCACCTGTTCTGCTGCTTATTAATGGCTTATTAATGTAGGCCAGGGTTGTTCAGCCTTAGCAACATCACTGACATTTTGGGCCAGATCATCCTGTGCTATTGGGGCTGTCCTGTGCATTGTAGGGTATTTAGCAGCATCTGTGGCTTCTTGCCATAGATGTGCTGGTAGTACTTCCTTTCCTTGGATTTTGACAACCAAAAATGTCTCTGGACACTGACAGACATCCCCTGAGGAACAAAATCATCCCCGCCTCAGAACCATGGATTAGGCCAATCATGACAGGAGTCTCTATTTCCTCACAAACCTTACAGAGTTTCCATAAGCACTAAATGTGATAGCACATGTTGCCATAGTTATAAAATCTAAGTGGACATAAAATATTTATTATTTTTTAACTCATCCAGTGCCTAGCAAGGTACTCACATCCCATCTGTGCCCATCTGTCTGTCTACATTCTTCTTGGCCTTTCTGAGCTGAGCATTTCTGCCTTCTAGGTATGAGGCAGGACCCTCTCTGGAATGGAGTGTTAAGACCTACATTCAACTAGGTCAGATAATTTCTTTATGGCTTGCTTTTACACAGAAAGGGGAGGAGGGGAAGGTTAGAGTAATATTTTTAAGTTTTATGGCTGGCTTTGGGGGGTAGCAGATTCTGGTTTCTATGACCTGCCTTGGGGGAAGAGGGATTCTAGTTTCTATGGTTAGCCTCTGGGGAGGAATTGAGGGGCCAGAGATAGGAGGGCAGGAAGAGGTCAGAGAAAAACTTTTGATTGTGAGGCCTTCCTTTTGGGTTGTTTTTTGAGCCCCAACACTGGTAACCATCATGTTTCCACTATGTGGTTTATAAGTTTAGATTGTGAACTTTCTGTGGGCTGCTGCTTGTTAGAGCATATTCCTTGGCACCTGACACATTGTGGATATAATCTGCAAATGTTTTATTGACTGGGAGCTCAATATGCCCAGGTACTTTACTTAAAAAAAAATAAGCGATTTCCCAATAATGGGATTGTACTTGTGTAAAACATTTCCGAATTATTTTCACGTATATGTTGCTTGTCCCCAGAGGCTTGTAAGATATATATGGTTTCCCTTGAGAGGAAATGAGGTCACAGAAGGAAAGTGACTTGTTCAAATAGGGCATGCCGGAGCCCAGATGAGAACTGGAATGTCCTGGCTCCTGTGGACATTTTCTCTGCCACAGATAAGGGCATCTCTTCTGTCCTGGGAATTTTACTTCAACTCATAGTGGGTGGTTCCAGTATGTTGTCCACTAAGTAAGGATGGGGTTGTCATGCACAGAACATGTCTTCAGAGCAAGTGGGGTTGGGAGCTGGAAATTGATGTGGGAACTACATGTAAGAATTTAAAACTCATGTTTTAAGAGAAAGGCTTACTAAGAACTATGATTTTCCATTTGCACAACTTTCTTTCTTTTTTTTTTTTTTTTGAGACGGAGTCTCGCTCTGTCACCCAGGCTGGAGTGCAGTGGCGCGATCTCGGCTCACTGCAAGCTCTGCCTTCCGGGTTCACTCCATTCTCCTGCCTCAGCCTCCTGAGTAGCTGGGACTACAGGCGCCTGCCACCACGCCCGGCTAATTTTTGTATCTTTAGTAGAGATGGGGTTTCACCATATTAGCCAGGATGGTCTCAATCTCCTGACCTCATGATCCACCCTCCTCGGCCTCCCAAAGTGCTGGGATTACAGGCGTGAGCCACCACACCTGGCCATTTGCACAACTTTCATATTTCGACCAGTTGTACTTCATCATGTTGACAAACACATTTTCAGCTGGAACAGGTAATCTGATAAAAGCACTGGGTATGCTGAGAAGTCTGAGATATCTCTGGAGCAGATTATTAAAGACAATAACTCAGGCTCGTGACCCTTCACTTTTCTGCTACTCCTTTCACCAAAGTCACCTTTTCCTTCCCTTATCTAGACAATATATTTTGAGCTTCAGCTGTGCACTGGTGAACAAGACAGGAAAAAACATCTTGGTCCTTGCTGGAGCTTGCATTCTTGGTGAGACAGGCTAGAATTTGACACTGTTGCCTGCACTCCTATCCCTGAAGCTCCCGTTGGGTCTGTCGGCTCTGCCTCCTGGTTTCCCTCCCCAAGGTGCCTTCTCCATCTCCTTTTGCTTTTCCTGCCTCTAAAATTGGCTTTCCTCAGGCCCTCTGCGCTCATTTGCTCTCCCTCTGGACACCCACTTGGCTTTTCCAGCTCAAGGCTGGTCACCATGTCTCCATCTCCAGCTTCGCCCTGTCTCCTGATCCCCAAGGCCAGCTGCCTTCTTGGGCATTTTTTATTTTTTATTTTTTTTGAGACAAGAGTCTCACTATATTGCCTAGGCTGGTCCTAAACTTTGGACTCAAGTGATTCTCCTCCCAGGTAACAGGGACTACAGTCATGAGCCACCATGCCCAGCCTTCCTGGGCATCTTTATGTGCAGAATCCACAGGTTCAAATCGAAGTGCCCACACTGGAAGCTGCAGCCCCTCCTGAGGCCTGGTCCTCTTCCCAAGGTCCCTTTATATCAGTACGAGGGAGCCCCATTTGTGCACACCTCAAGCAGAAGCCCAAAGCCATCGTTTCTTCTTTTGGGTCTTTGACATCCCTCCACTTACGCTTCCTGTCAGTGACCAAGTGAGGCTCATTATGCCTCCTAACTTCTCTCAACTCTGTGTCTTTCTAGTTGCCCTTGCAGGCACTGCTTGAGATGTTTGATACTAAAACAAAAAAATGGGATATATTTTTTCTTTGCAAGAAAGCTCTGGTTTTATAAATGAACATATTCTCTCCAGTTCCTTTGTGCTTTAGTCAAATACCTTCTGATACAGCTAATTTTGTTACCTCAGTACCAACAGGTGTTTTGTCATCTGGATAAATCCTCTGCATTGCTCCTTAGTGCCAAGCATTGGCCATAACATTAAAGTTGAGAGCCTCTAGGAGTCCCCAGGCAGAGTATCATTTCCTAGAACTGTTAAGAAGCTGGTTAGCCTGGGCAACATAGTGAGACCCTGTCTCTACAGAAAATAAAAAATTAGCTGGGCATGGTGATGCACACCTATAGTCCTAGCTACATAGGAGGCTGAGGTGGGAGGATTGCTTGAGCTCAGGAGGTTGAGGCTGCAGTGAGCCATGATTGTGCCACTGCACTCCAGCCTGGGCATCAGAGGGAGATCCTGTCTCAAAAAACAAAACAACAAAAATGCTGGTCCTTGGAATGTTTTACTGAAGTTTTTATCTTCTCCAAAAGGAAGTAGACAAAGGTTGTTTTATGCAAGTTTGGTTAAGAAGAAAATTCAGTATCATTCATAAAATTCATCTCCATTTGATACCTACCACTCTCCCTGAGTAACGAAATTGGAATTTAGATAATTAAGCACAAACCCCAGGGCCTCAAAGAGCTTGTTCATAGGGGGTGAGCCCCCCAGAGTTCTCTGCAGAGTGGGCAGGCAGAAAACTCAGGAGGTGCCACAGGGCAGGTAGCATGGAGACCATACGGTGTGATCTACTTCAGTTTAAATAGGCAAGTCTACTTCTCTCCACAAATGTATGCTTTCATTTGTGTGAGCCAGGAGAACGACATGGGACACATGAGACTGTTAACATTGGCTGCCTAGCAAGGAAGATGATTAGCTTTTTCCCCCTCCCGCCCCCCCTTTTTTTTTTTTTTTTTTTTTTTGGAAACAGAGTCTCACTCTTTTGCTCAGGCTGTAGTGCAGTGGCCCAGTCTCGGCTCACTGTACCTCCACCTCCCGGGTTGAAGCGATTCTCCTGCCTCAGCCTCTTGAGTAGCTGGGACTACAGACACGTGCCACCACACCTGGCTAATTTTTGTATTTTTAGTAGAGAAGGGGTCTTGTCATGTTACCTAGGCTGATTTCAAACTCCTAGCCTCAAGTGATCTGCCCGCCTTGGCCTCCCAAAGTGCTGGGATCACAGGCATGAGCCACCGCATCCAGCCTGATTTTTTTCATTGTATTGTTTCAGTTATTAAAATAAGCATATATTAATTTTGTACTTTGTCAAAGATAAATTCAAGTTTAAAAATATGTGTTGAGTGCCTGCACCAGCAGTGGGCCAGGTGCTTGCCATATACTATCTGGTTGAAATCCTTACCACAGCTCTGCCAAGCTAGTGCTCTTATCGCTGAGATACCAATAAGGAAAGGGAGGTGCTAGACAGAAAGTAACTTGCCCATGACCAAAGAAGCAGTAGGTGCTAGCCCTGAGAAGGAGCCAGCTTTATGTGGCCCTGAGGCCCACATGTAGGCACTCCTGACCCTTGTTTCCAGCACCTCCATAGTCCTTGCCCTTCCACCACTATGCTGGCCACCCCTCAGTGCAGACAGAGAAAGAAGCTGTCTGCAGGGTGGGCCAAAGGGAATTTTCTCCTCCCCTGTCCTTGCCTCCTGCACACCATTTCCAGAGTTTTATAGCAAGTTCAGAAATTCCTGATGAAGGCGGTGTAGTGTAGAAGGTACAAGCATGGACGCAGGAGCCAGGTGCTCTGTTTCAAATGCCAATGATATTTACTAGCTCTATGGTCTTGAGGAAATTACTTTGTGCATCATATCATCACCTCTAAAATGAGGATTAAATAATAGTAGCTACCTCATTAGGTTCTTTAAGCACTAACTGAATCAGTATATGCAAACTACTTAGAACAGTGCTCAGCACATAGTCAGTGTCAAATATAGTAGGCACTGAGGGGATTCTGACAATGCAACAATGCTAAGAGCTGTGGTCCAAGTATCAGGCAGGGAGTCCTGAGTGGAGGACACAAGGCCATTCAGTGTCCTACCTGAAAAATGAGGATAATCTCAGCCTCATGAGATTGCCATCAAGACTAAATGAAGGCCGGGTGCAGTGGCTCATGCCTGTAATCCCAGCACTTTGGGAGGCCAAGGCTGGTGGATCTCTTGAGGCCAGGAGATCAAGACTAGTGAAATTCCATCTCTACTGAAAATACAAAAATTAGTCGGGTGTGGTGGTGCACGCCTGTAATCCCAGCTACTTGAGAGCCTGAGGCAGGAGAATCGCTTGAACCCAGGAGGCGGAAGCTGCAGTAATCCAAGATAGTGCCACTGCACTCCAGCCTGGGCCACAGAGCAAGACCCTGTCTCAAAAAAAAAAAAAAAAAAAAAGGCTAAATGAGATGACAAAGTGTCTCAGTGTCCAACATTTAATAAAACTATCAGCTTTTTGGAGTAGAAGTTGAGAAGCTGATTCTAAAATTTATATGGAATGCAAGAGACCTAGAATAGCCAAAGTGACGTTGAAGAACAAAGTTGAAGGACTTCTGCTACCTGATTTCCAGACATACTGGTATCTTCCAGACTTACTAGAAGAGTCAAAATTATAGGGACAGAAAATAGATCAGTGATTGCTAGGGGCTGGAGATGGTGGGAAATTATTGACTGCAAAGGAGCAGGAGGGAATTTTGGGTGGGGGTGATGAAAATCTTCCATATTTTGTTTGTGGGGTTGGCTGTGTACATTTCTCCAACCACATGAAAGTGAACACTTTAAAAAAGTTGATTTTGTTGAATGGAAATTATACCTCGAGAAACTTGATTTTTTTTTTTTTTTTAAAGATAACTCTCCTAATTGTTACAGATGAGGAAACAGAAGCTTCAAGAGGCTGAATAAGTCCTTTGTAGGTTGCTTGTGGTTCCCGTGGGGCTTTTGCATCATGTTGTCTCCCCATGCTGGTAACTACTGTACTCCAATATAAACTTTAAACTTTTAAAAAGAGAAATGCAAAGAGTTCAATTGTAGTAAAGTAGTAACTTTCCCCAGCATGAGCACCTGATGATGTTTTCAGAAATGAAGAGGATGCCTGGCTGGTAAATATTTTCCGGCAGCCACTTTCAAGAGAACGCTGGAAGTCAGTAAGTGGTACACATTCATGGCCTCAAGAAACACAGCGAGAACAGGCTCTGCACCGAGAGGCTCTCCTGCTGCCACTCACTGGGCTTCCTGCTCTGAAACCTGTTTCCAGTTTCGACAAAACCTCACTTCCACGAGGGATTTGCGATGCTGGTGTTCCAAGGCAGGGGAGCAGTGGAAACGAAGGATCTTTTGTGGTGGTCATTTGCTTTGTTTTTGATTTCCTGGGTTTGTGTTTAATGTTAGGACTTACCAGAATGGCGTGGCGTGAACTCGTGTTTGCCAATCTGCTGGTTCCTAGTCATTTGCTTTAAGCTGTCACTCCCCAGGACGTGGAGGAAATTGACACTTACAAGGTGGTTGATCAGGTGAAACTTTTCACTTGGGAGAATGTGTTGTATATAGCATGCTCCTTCCAAAGGACCCCATACACTTATTTTAATTGGAGTAGGTAATGGTTCTACTACAGAAGGCACAAAGTTTGCCTAGTCCTCCTCCCATGCTGCCCCCACAACTCAGTGTTTCCCTCCCTGAAGGCACCTGTCTTACCTGCTTCTTACATTGTTCCTGAGATATTTACGTACATACACTCAAGTAGATGTATCTCTGTGTGTTTCCCCATTTTATACAAATTGTGGGATACTATACTCTCCTTCATTTTAATTGGCTTAACCAGTCCCCTATTGATGGATATTTAGATTATGTTAATCTCCTGCCCTTACAAAGCATGCTGCAGTGACTCTGTTTGGAGGTCTTATTGCACAGTACAATTATGTTTGTGGGATAGATTTCTCTAAGTGGTACTTCTGAGTCAGAGCATGCATGCCCTTGCAATTTTGACAGCTAGAGCTAAATTGCTCTGCAGAGAGGTTGTGCCAGTCTATACTCCACCAGCAGTGTGTGAGGAGCCCGATGGGACTGACCTTTAAACACACAGTGCCAGTGGTACACTGGGCTCCCTCTGCTGCCTCTCCTGGCCCTTCACCATCTGAGCTCATCTTACCTTTCTAGCCTTCTCTCCAGGAGCTCTCTGCTAAGGTGCATTTGGCCTCTGGCCTCGGTTCCTTTTCACTTCAGCATGGGTTTTGCAGAATTTTCTCTGGGAATCCCAGCTGCCTGGGAATCAAAGGGAAAAGTGGGGGAGTGACTGATGGGAGGGGAATAGAAGAGGGGGATCTCCACACCTCTCCTCCCCTTCCCCATCCTCCATTCCCAAATGGAAAATGGAATTCCCTCCCAAGATGCCTGGGTCTTTTGTTCTGACCCCAAGTATTCCAGTGTGTTGTCACATCCAGAGTAAGGGCAGGAGCCCATGCAGGGCTGCTGCAGTGCTTGGTTCTCCTCCGGGTTAGCACATCCACACACTGTGTGGAGCAGGTGTCTTTTTACTGAAACAAACAGGGCATTGAGGGTATACGGTTACATGGCAAGTCAAACAAAATCTGCTTGTGTTCTACAATAGCTAGAAGCATCACTCTGTGGGAAGAAAATCTCAACTGGGAAAACTTAGGCTTTTGTAGTTTATCATCAAAAATCTCTGGGGAAGATTAACATATGGTGCTAATTCTGAGAAAGTTATAAAATGAGCACGTGTTAACATTTTATTTAACTCATTAATTAAAGAGGAAACCAGTAAGATGATACAACTATTTTGAAGGAGAATTGTCAGGCCAGGCCCAGACAATTAAAAAAATTTTTTTGTAGAGATGGTGGGGGTGGAGTCTTGCTATATTAATTGCCCAAGCTGGTCTTGAACTCCTGGCCTCAAGAGATCCTCCCACCTCAGCCTGCCAAAGAGCTGGGTCCACAGGTATGCACCACCATGCCAGGCTAACTTTTTTTACTTTTTGCGGAGACGGGGTCTTGCCATGCTGCCCATGCTGGTCTTGAACTCCTGGGCTCAAGCAGTCTTCCCACTTCAGCCTCCCAAAGTGGTGAGATTACAGGCATGAGCCACCGCGCCCAGCCCCGTCTTAATTATTTTCAACTGTTCAATCCAGTGGCATTAACTGCAGTCAACACAGTTGTGTGATCATCACCACCATCCATTTCCAGATCTTTTTTCATCTTCCCAAACTGTAACTTTGTACCCATTAAACACTAACTCCCCTTTTCTCCCTCCCACCCAGCCCCTGCCAGCCACCATTCCACTTTCTGTCTCTATGAATTTGTGATCCATTTTAAAGTCTCTCACAATCTTTCCTTACCTAGAGGCAATGAATCACATTTACCATCTTTTCGACCCTGCCCAAATTATTAGCCTCCTTGAGCCTTCATTTCCTGTCTGTAAAATCAGCATAACGGCACTTACCTCAAGGATATGTGGTGAGGATTATATGAGGTAATCCATGCAAAGTGCTTAGAACAGTGTAATTAAGGATGTAGAAAGAGCTCAACGGATGGGAGTTGCTATTATCATGAAGACCATCTCTCCACCTGAGTCAACTGTCCTTGGAGACACAAAAGTCAGTGGTTCTCAGTATTGACTGCACGTGTAACCACCTTTAGAGCCTTAAATACTGATGCCCAGGCCCATACCTAGAGGCTGTGGTTTAGTTGGTCTGGGATATGGCCTGGGCTTGGGGATTTTTCAGAGCAGCAAGGCAGAGAACTACTCACTGCTGTTGGTATTTCCCCCTGAGGTTTCAGAGCCTTCCATGCAGGGCAGGACAACACTGTCCATTGAGCATTGGGCCAAGCTAGTGGTTAGACATCTGGAAGTTGTACTGCTCTTTGTAGAATACCATGAAATATTGATATTCTAAATGCCATGATTCAAGCTAGAAACAAGTTTATTAGCAGGAAATAAATGTCTCAAATATGGGAAAGCAAACATATGCTGTGAATTGTTGTGTGGCTTGTCTATGAGATAATGCATGGAAAATTATTGGATCAATAATATGAAGTCTTAAGTGTTAATTTACTATGATAAGGATGGTAATTAGGCATGTACCACGGTGACTCATGTTTCTAGCAAAGGTAGGTAGGTGTCCCTAGGAGATGCTCTTTGGAGGAAAAAGAGGCAGCCCCTCAGATTGAGAGGTATAATGGAAGAATTGGTATGGCAGGTCAGACACGCTGTAATTGAGGAGAACAAGCTTCAGAACTTTGGGGATGGGCCCCCAAAGCTAACTCAAGCATCTTAGGAGAGGCTATTAGGCCACTGTTAAAGAGTCTAGGTAAGAGTTCATCCTGAATCTCTTGGCTGCTCTCTCCTGCCCCTCACTGCCTATGCAGAATTGCAATGTCTTTTCCTCCTGCCCTCTGTAAAGGCCCACCTTATTTACAGTGGTTCTCAGTGGCAGTGAAGGCAGGCCCTGTTTGCCCCCTGCTTCTCTCCTCAACTCTAGGTAGGCTTGGTGGGAGTTTGGGCCCAGAGGCCCCACCAACCCCTGAGTGTTCAATCAGCAAGCCATCCACCATCTGCCACCACCGTGATTTGTCCATATTGCATCCTGTTGCCTTAGCAGATTGCACTTAAAAGTAAGTCTAACTACACAATTGAGTGCTTTATAACCCAGATTATGTGCTAGTAAAACTCCCTGAAAACATATATTTAGTAGGTCCTAACCACTCTAGACGAGACATTATAATATTGTGGCACAGCTGGGTGTCAGCGTTTAAAAATCCTCCCTAAATACCTGTACCTTTCCTGAACAAAATGCGTTGGAGGATTACTGGTTTCCAGGCCAGTAATCAGCATGTTGTGAGGCTTGCATGGGTGATTCTCCACATCCCCACCGTGGTAGTGCTGTAAAATGAAGAAGCCAAAGAGGAAAGGAGCTCTCAAAGCCACTGAGCTGCCCACTTGGGCCTCTGCTCAGATGCCAGTGCAGGTGGTCTTATTGGCGAATTCCCTGAGGCCCTCTTAGTAGTTGTCTTCTTTTTCTTTTCTTTCTTTTACGTTATAGTGACTTAGGTTTCAGAAAATAAATTAAGCCAGGAACTTGTCGGGGCACTGAAAATTCTTTCTCAGCAGGCCAGTCAGTTTGTTTCTAGTGAGAGTGGGCTCTTACATGTTTCCTTGTTCTAAGCCAATAATTTAGGGTATGTGGGTGAATAGGTAGCAGCTCTGCCTAGTCTGCTTTTAGCTCATCTTTTCAGTGAATTTATTGAGCAATGTGTAAGAATTATAAACTATGATGAAGTGAAATTTATTCCAAGTATGCAAGGCTGGGTCAACATCAGTGTAATCTACCATATCAACAAGTGCCTTAGCTCAGGCTGCTATAACAAAATACCATGTATTCGGTGGCTTAAACAACAGACATTTATTTTTCACAGTTTTGTAGGATGGGATGTCTTAAGATCAAGGTGCCTACAGATTCAGTTCCTGGTGAGTGCTCTCTTTCTAGTTTGTAGATGGCTGGCTTCTCTCTGTGTGGCAGAGAGAGGGGTCTCTAGTCTCTCTTCCTCTTACAGGGGCACTAATCTTATCAGGGCCCTACCCTCATTTCCTCATCCAAACCTAATTACCTTCCAAAGGGCCCCATCTCCAAATACCATCACGTTGAAAGTTAGTGCTTCAACATATCAATTTCAGGGAGACACAAACATTTAGTCCATAGCAAGCTAAACAAGAAAAATCATCTGATCATATTAATAGGTACAGAAAAAGAATTTGACAAAACCAAACATGCATTTGGGAAAAGAACTCTCAGAAAACCAGAAATTGAGGAAAACTTTCTCAACATGATAAAAAGCATCTAAAAAAAACCAAGAGCTAACATCATATTTGATGGTGAGAGACTGAATGTTTTTCTGCTGTGATAAGGAACAAGACAGGTGTCTGCTCATTCACTATAGTGCTGGAAGTTCTAGCCACCACAGTAAGGCAAGAAGAATGCAAGGAATTTAATCCCCAAAGAAGTCCTAGACATGGATGGTGGTGGTGCTTGTGCAACATTATGAATATACTTAATGCCACTGAATTATACACTTAAAAATTGTTAAAATGGTAGATTTTATGTATATGCATATTTGACCACAAATTTATAAATCACAAAAAATGGGCCCAAGAATAAGCAGAAAACTTAGTCTAATTAGCATAGGAAATATTGGAAACACGATTAGAGATGCAACTTTTAGAAAGTACTAGGGCCGGCCGGATGTGATGGCTCACGCCTGTAATCCCAGCACTTTGGGAGGCCAAGGCGGGTGGATCACTTGAGGCCAGGAGTTTGAGACCAGCCTGGCCAATATGGTGAAACCCTGTCTCTAAAAAAATACAAAAATTAACCGAGCTTGATGATGTGTGCCTGTAGTCCCAGCTACTCAGGAGGCTGAGGCGGAATTGTTTGAACCCTGGAGGCGGAGGTTGCACAGTGAGCTGAGATTGTGCCACTGCACTCCAGCCTGGGTGACAGAGCGAGACTCTGTCTCACAAAAAAAGAAAGCACTAGGGCCAGATGGTTTCATGGTCCTGTTTTATATTTTATCAACAAGAAAAAATCCAATGTTTAAATTATTGTAAAGCACAGAACAAAATAGAAAGCTGTACTTTTTCATGTAGTCAGCACAACCTTAATGTCAAAAACAGATCAATAAGAACAAGAAACACCAATCTCAATTATGAATGTTGATTTTTAAAATTCTTTATAACATTACCTAATAGAATGCAGCATTTATGAGAAGAATAATACAGTGTGATCAGGTGGGTTCCAGGAATGCAAGGATTGTTCCATAATTTGTTATACCAACAAATTAAAAGAGAAAAACACATGATTATATTAACAGTTCCTGAAAAGGCAGTGATTCTTGTTTTCTGGTTTTTGTTAGAAACCAGAAGAGAAGCAAGAACAGTCCTTATATCCAACCATAGTTCATCATGTATTGGCCTACCGTGCTGTGCTCTGTCAGCGTCAACCCATTGAAAATGTAGTCTGGCCAGGCGTAGTGGCTCACACCTGTAATCCCAGCACTTTGGGAGGCCGAGGCGGGCAGATCACAAGGTCAAGAGTTCGAGACCAGCCTGGACAACATGGTGAAACCCTGTCTCTACTAAGAATACAAAAGTTAGCAGGGCGTGGTGTCACATGCCTGTAATCCCAGCTACTCGGGAGGCTGAGGCAGGAGAATCATTTGAACCCGGGAGGTGGAGGTTGCAGTGAGCTGAGATCATGCTACTGCACTCTAGCCTGGGCCACAGAGCAAGACTGTCTTGGGGGAAAAAAAAAGAAAATGTAGTCTGGGCCACCACCTGTGAGGAGTGTGTGGGCCATTAACTGATGTCTTACCACTCAGGGACAAGTGTACTGTAGAAGCTGATGGAATTCGTAATACCCAGTTAAGTTGCCTGAAATATTTTGGTCCTTCTTGTTGGTGGATCTTTATAGAAGGAAGCCCAACCCTAGCAATTACTGAGTTACCTCAAAAGGAATTCTTGGCCGGGCACAGTGGCTCATGGCTAGAATCCTAGCACTTTGGGAGGCTGAGGTGGGTGGATCACTTGAGGTCAGGAGTTCAAAACCAGCCTGGCCAACATGGTGAAACCCCACCTCTACTAAAAATACAAAAAAATTAGCCAGGCATGGTGGTGGGCACCTGTAATCTGAGCTACTTGGGAGGCTGAGGCAGGAGAATTTCTTGAACCTGGGCGGCATAGGTTGCAGTGAGTTGAGATCATGCCACTGCACTCTAGCCTGGGCGACAGAGTGAAACTCTGTCCCAAAAAAAAAAAAAAAAAAAAAGGCTGGGTGCAGTGCCTCACGCCTGTAATCCCAACACTTCAGGAGGCCGAGGCAGGCAGATCATGAGGTCAAGAGATCAAGACCATCCTGGCCAACATGGTGAAACCCTGTCTCTACTAAAAATACAAAAATTAGCCGGGAGTGGTGGCGCATGCCTGTAGTCCTAGCTACTTGGGAGGCTGAGGCAGGAGAATCGCTTGAACCCGGGAGGTGGAGGTTGCGGTGAGCCAGGATGGTGCCACTGCCCTCCAGTCTGGCGACAGAGCGAGACTTCATCTCAAAAAACAAACAAAAAAGGAATTCTCTTGTCAATTAAACCCAATTGTTAGGAATAACTGATTCCTAACAATATACATTTCAAATCACCTCTCCATATCATTTATGATTATTATTATTTTACAGGGCCATCCTAATACTTCCATCCTTGTGTGATGGGACTGTTGGCCCCCAGTGCAGGAATTACCCTCTGCCCCCATTACATTTTATCTTTTTAAAATTAGCGTATTCCAATCTGAGATTGTTTTGGATCCTGATTTGTGTCAGCCAAGGAATTTATTCCCTTGCCGTTTCTTGTCAACTATTGTCTGATTAAGATATGATTTGTCACTCATGTAAGTAGACTAGTAGATAAAATATATTTGCAACAAGGAAAGAAAACTCTGAAAGCTTCTTAAACTATAAATTGTTTTTAAATGTAAAGTTTTATTTTCTTTGATCGATGGTACTTTTTCAATTTTTTTCTCGAATGTGTTCCATTTTTTTCTTGAATGTCTTCATAACTTTGTCTTCATTGAATCATAAGCCTGAGAAGGACTTTGAACTTTTCTGACCCAAATTTACACCATTCCAGGCTGTTGAAGCTCTCAGGGAACGCCATCTATGATAAGAGGACCCTTGGGGCACTTAGAAAAGTTGGTGGGGTCTTCCACTTTTTAAAATCTAAACGAGGAGCCAGGTGGCCAGAATTCCAGCTATTGCAGTTCTGCCAGAAATAGGATTGGAGGTATTGAGAATTCATTTCATCTCTTCAGCCAAATGAAACTCTCAAAGACTCTTCCCATTCTGAATATCATGTTTGTAAAATATGTGCCACTCTTATTTTAGTAATGTTACAACTTTCTTGCCTCCTACTACCTCTCTCTTAATGCGACAGATAATATAGGCAGACTGACTCAAAAAAGGTTTGACTCAAAAAAGACTGCATGACCCTGATCCAATGTATTTCTCATGGTCTCTTGAAGAAAAGAAGCTTTATGAAATGATTACACTAATTTAACCTAAATTCTTCCCATTACACCATTTCTCCTTGTGTGGGTCACAGCATGCAGCTGCCCTCCTTGTTACAGTCCCCAGTAGAGATGGTTAAATTGTTTTATTGTTTGAGCCAATGAGTCTCAATTCCTTTATACAACCTTTCCCTACTCCCTTCCTTCAGAGTTTCTGCCCTTTTATTCCTTTGGCTTCTGCCCCAGGTCTCCTTTTGACTCCGGTCATAAGAATATCATTGAGACCAGGCACGGTGGCTCACGCCTGTAATTCCAGCATTTTGGGAGGCCAAGGCAGGTGGATCACCTGAGGTCAGGAGTTTGAGACCAGCATGGCCAACATGGTGAAACCCTGTCTCTACTAAAAATATAAAATTAGCTGGGTGTGGTGGTGCACGCCTGTAGTCCCAGCTGAGGCAGGAGAATCGCTTGAACCCAGGAGGCAGAGCCTGCAGTGAGCTGAGATTGCGCCACTGCACTCCAGCCTGGGTGAGACAGAGCGAGACTGTCTCAAAAAAAAAAAAAAAAAAAAAATGGTGTTCCAGGAATGGCTAAGCACCACACCTTTCCTTCTCACTTTTCAGGTGCATTCCGTTGGGACGGGTCTTGTCCAGGTCTGCTCTGTTAGACCTGTCATTCCTGGGACAGGTACTGTTGGTCTGAAAGGCCTGCCCTTTAGTAAGTAGGGTCCAAGATACTGAAGCAGGAGCGAGGAGCTGGGACCCAACCTGCGTCCTGGCTGGAGTGATGAGGGACCAGGGTCATGGCCCTGGGCTCCCAGGCCCCATGCAGTCAGTGACAGGGGCAGTTGACTGGCTTGTTTCTGTGGGTTGTAATTCTCAAATTGCTCTGGTTCGCCTCCTTCCGAGGGTCCTGGCCCCTCCTAGGAAGGGTTTTCTAACATAACGCCTTGGTCTACCTGGAGAATCCAGGAAGGAGGCTGAGCGCCAGTCTGACACCTGCTGGGAACAAAAACACCTCCACTTCCTTTCAGGGTTTCTTTTAAGCCAATTACCTTTGGCTGGGCTCCCTTGTCATCCTCACTGGCGGGAGATCATTATCTTAACGGGAATCCTCCTCCTGGAAGATTCCCACTCCCAACAGGGAATTGGCCTCTTCAGAGTGAATAGCAGAGACTGTTTCATTCTAGGCATCATTGTGATCACTTGTTCATGTAATTTATTGCCTGCTGGAATGGGAGTCACTCTGATGTTCCCATGCAGCAGTTATGCTGGAGTTAGATCCACAGGGCTCAGCCTGAACAAATCATCATCCCAGTCAGTGCCCCAGTGGTGTGGACAGTGGGGACACATTTTTGTGGTTGTTGCTTTGCAACATCTCAAGACCCTTTGGTACGGTTCCCTGGAAGCAAGGCCCTGAGTCTGTGCCTCTTCCTGATTGGATCAGAGGGAGATGCAGGAAGTCAGGGTGGATACTGCATCTTCTCCTCACCCCTGCCGGCCTCAGATGGCCCAGCCTGATACCAGGGCCCCTTGAGGAAGCAGCACCTTTAAAGGGTTAAAGGCAATGGTGATAACCTCTAGCCACACATGGAGATGCACTGAAAATGATTGGATAAAAATGATAATAGTTGTATTGGGTTGTGGAATTATAGAGGATATTCTTTTCCATATTTTTAGTAATGTCATTACATTGCTTATATACTCTGAAGATCTGGGAAGCTGTACGTTGTGGCAAGGCAGTATTTTAGGTGTTTTATATTGATAGGCTGATGAGAGCATCAACAAGAATGTAAAAGAGATATGGCTCTTGCTGGAGCAGGCCTGAAGGGCAGGTTTAGCCTAAGGGCCTGTAGCTGTCCAGGGAGGGTTTATCCTGGCCCCTCCTCATCCCATCCTGTGGTTCTCAACAAGGTCACACATTAGAGTCACCTGGGGAGGTTGTATAAAAACTGCCTGGGCCTCACCACAGCGAGTTGATGAGAGAGACTGGAGGGAGAGGCTTACACACCAATACAGAGAAATGACAACAGACCAACCTCCCCAGGAGAGCCAGATGCAGAGAAAATAGAAAACATCTCTCCTTGTCCTTGAGATTCTAAAAAAATCAGGTTATTTTTAAACAAACCCCAGAGGTTAGTGGCTGGGCTAAGGTAAAACACCCAAGAACTTGGGAGCTGAGCTTCCTAAGGGTGAGACATGAAGCCCCTGCTCTGCCAGAGAAGAACTTCGCTCCTACCCTCACCCCCAACACAACCAGGGCAGCACACAGCGTGGTAGGGAAAGCATGCAGCTGAGCTCAGATGGCTTAAGGGGTGAATCCAGACTCCCGTTACCTGCTGTATAACTTAGAACAAGTGACAGAGTCTCCCAAGCCTCAGTTTCCTTATCTATAAAATGGGTTCGATAATAGTGTCCACCTCATAGGATAATTGGGAGGATAGAATTAGCTAATGTGTAAAATTCTTAAGATAGTGCCTTCTACGCAATAAATGGACCCAAGCGTTCAATAAATTCTGGCCGCTGCTGTCTCTTGCTCTGCCCGATTATTGGTCTCGCTGGGCTCACCAGGGCCTAGGTTGAGTTATGCTGAACTGATCTTTGATGATAACTGGGGTAGGACTCAGGGCAAATTGATGCTTTAAAACTTCGTCCTTTGTTTCTTTTCTTTCTTTTTTTAGAGAGAAGGTCTTATTCTGTTGTCCAGACTGAAGTGCAATGGTGCGATCACAGCTCACTGCAGCCTTGATTTTCTGGGCTCCATCCATCCAGCCTCCTCAGCCTCCTGAGTAGCTGGGACTACAGGCGCACAAAACGACACTCAGCTAATTTTTGTAATTTTTGGTAGAGATGACATTTTGCCATGTTGCCCAGGCTATAGAACTCCTGGGCTCAAGTGATCCACCCGCCTTGGCCTCTCAAAGTGCTGGGATTACAGGCGTGAACCACCTTGCCTGGCCCAAACTTCTTATTCGTTAATACATGGTCTTTTCTGTTGTTCCCATTTCTTCCTGTGGCCAGTCCTAGGGGCATGGAAATGGAAATGAGAGCAGTTGCATCCTTAAGTCTAAGTCATTCAAAGGTGCCTCTAAGGATCAATTTTTATTTGCTCCTTCACCCTTAAGAGGGGTTCCAGCTTTTCCCATTAGTCAGACATGCCTGGGGGCATTCCTGTGTGCTGGATAGGGGCAGCCTCTTCTCCAAAGGGCTCTATTTTTGTTGCTATTTACTACAGAATGTTCTGGAAAACCAAGTACATGTCTGCTGCTTTCTTGCTTTTCTCCTTTGGTAGGTGGTGTGTGTTTAAGAGGGTGGGTCTTGTGCTAGGAAAGCCCCAGGACGGAGGAGACAGCTTCAGCTTCTATAGGAAACCGATTACTGCCTTTACTATTGCTGTACTTTAACCAGAGGCCAGAAAAGGAGCCAAGAATGTGCAGGGAACACAGCCCCTCCTCAGAAAAGCTCCTGTGCCATTGTAGCTCAGCTCCTGAAGCTCTCAGGATGTCACACCTCCTTGCTGACAGGGAGCCTGAGTGCTGTGCGAGGCCAGGAGCATTGCTGGAGAAACAGGGAAGTCATAGTTTGGAGAATGGTGTTCTTGGTGAAGAATGCCCTTCCAAGAAGAGACACAGAGACTGGGAACCACAGTTTACGTTTCAAAAATGGAAGTGGACAAGAGGGCCAGGACTGGCTGGTGGGTACCTGGACCCTCCAGCCATAGCCCTTCTGGTCGGAAGAGATCCAACTCTTCACCCAAATCCGTTTGACGTTGGAAATATCTCACTGGTCTTTGCGAAGGCAAAGGTGTAGGGTGTCGAAGAGCAGAGGGAATGGTTGGGGTGTCCTCTGGGGTGGGGGCTAAGGACAGCTGGAGGGAAGGGAGACCCATGCTAGATGATGGACGTTACCTCATGTCCTTATTTCAAGCCTGTGGAGTGGGCAGTGGAGGTTATTCCTATTTTACAGATGAGAAAATGCTTAGTTTGGGGGATTAAGCACCAAATGACACAGGTGTTATTAGTCAGAGCTGGGATTCAAACTAAGCTCTGATGCCTCTGGCCTTTCATTTCTCCACGGGCGGTTCTTCACTGACTTTGGATTAGAAAGGTGCCTCCAATCCAGGCCCATCTTGTTGGTAATTTAGTTTCTAAAGTGCCCTCCCAGAAGTGATCTTCTTTGAACCTGTCCTAGTCCATTTGGCCTCTCTAACAAGGTAACATAGAGTAAGTAGTTTAAACAACAGACATTTGCTCCTCATGGTTCTGGGAGCTGGGAATTCCATGGTCAGAGTATCAGGAGGTACTCACGCATCTGGGACCCCAAGCACAGCAGGAGGATCTCTTGAGACACACACACAAAAAAACGTTGCCAGGCACATGGCTCACACCTGTAATCCCAGCACTTTGGGAGGCTGAGGTGGGAGGATCACTTGAGACCAGCCTGGCCAACATGGTGAAACCCGTCTCTACTAAAAATACAAAAATTAGCTGGGCATGGTGGCACGCACCTGTAGTCCCAGCCACTTGGGAGGCTGAGGCCAGAGGATTGCTTGAACCTAGAAGGCAGAGGTTGCAGTGAGCCAAGATCGCGCCACTGCACTCCAGCCTGCGTGACAAAGTGAGACTCCATCTCACTTTTTAAAAAAGTACTCCTGGGTCTGTTGGCCTCTTTCCAGCCTCCCCAGGCAGCTTCTCTCCTTGCTGGTCTGTATTTTCCAGCTGCCCAGAAGCACTTGTGTCCCACCATGCTGTCACCTCCCTCATAGCACACACTTCTCTGTCCTCATGTGATGAACTCCCCTGTGTTTCAGAATGTCTTAGGAAACTTTGTGAAGGGCACATACTCAATGTCAAGAAGTCCTTGACAAGGATATGTGGTGACAGATGAAGCTGGGGACCAGGCCCAGCCAGTGGAACCTGGTCATGCCACTCTGTCTGATCAGCTATGATTTCATTGGAAGAATCGAGGTTAGGGAGCACGTGGCTGAGCACAGTCACTGTCAGAGAAAGGTCACTCTTCATCTCAGATGCTGCCTTTTTCTGAAGGCTTTTTATAGCCCACTTTTTTGGGGAGTGATTAAAGTAAGCTCTGACCTCTTTCCAGAATCATTCTAGTGCTTTGGTCACATTTCATGGGGAGAAATTAAGATCCTTTATTGTCTGTTATCTCTGTTTTCCTCCATGGCTCATTACCCATGGCAAACTGGTGATTTCTTGAAATCATTAATGTGTATCCTGCTAGAGTATCAATGAAGGCCTTTGGGAAGACCTTAGGGGTATGCTTCAGCATGGGTGGGGCCATGGTTCATTGATGTTTGAATGTTTCTTCACAGTGAAACTTGTAGGGGAAAGCAAAGGAAACATGTTTGCTTGAGAATTTGGAGTTTGGCAGGGCAGTTCTCTAGATAGAAGTTGATTCACATCAAAAAGTGTTATTTCTTCTGGATGTCACCCTTGATGTGGCACCTTGGGAGCCGACATGCTTAGAGCATTTGAAGCAAATGGTCTTCTCTATGACCCAGCAACAGGGCTAAGAAGGCTACTCAGGTGCACAAGGAGAGGAACACACTGTGTTCTGCAACCTCCTGGCATTAGCCTGGGTGCCCATCAGGAGGAGGATGAGTAAATAATAAGTGAACCAGAACTACATGAACAACATGAAAAAAAAATCTCAAAAATATAAGGTTAGACAAAAAATGCCAAATTATATTGTATAGTTGAAAACTATTAGGCCAGGCACAGTGGCTAACGCCTGCAATCTCAGCACTTTGGGAGGCCGAGGCAGGTGGACCGCTTGAGCCCACGAGTTCAAGACCAGCCTAAGCAACATGGTGAAACCCCATCTCTACAAAAAAATAGAAAAAATTGGCTGGGCATGGTGACACATGCCTGTGGTCCCAGCTACTCAGGACACTGAGGTGGGAGGATCGCTTGAGCCAAAAGGTTGAAGCTGCAGTGAGCCATGATCATGCCATTGCACTCCAGCCTGGGCAGCAGAGTGAGACCCTGTCTCAAAGAAAAAAAAAAAACTAAGGTTTGAAACAAGCAACACAATGTTTATATATATTGTCTTTGACTATAAACATGTAGTAAAAAATATACTGAAAAGCAAAGGAGTGATGCATACCAAATTTGAGAGAGTGGTTACCTCTGGGAATGGAAGAGAAATGAGACCTGGGAGTTGTTCACGAGGAATGTCAATGATTTATTTTTTTTCTTGAAATGGTTGGTGGTTATGTGAAGTTTAGAATATTACTTATATTTTTTAGTGGTTGAAATACTTCATAATTTCAGTTTAGTGTTTTTGTTTGTTTGTTTTTTAAGGCAGGGTCTTGCTCTGTTGCCCAGGCCGAAGTGCAGTGGTACAATCACAGTTCACTGCAGCCTCGACCTCCTGGGCTCAAGTGATCCTCACACCTTAGCCTCCTAGGTAGCTGGGACTACAGGCACATGCCACTATGCCCAGCTAATTTTTAAAAAAGAAAATGTTTTTATAGAGATAGGGTCTCGCTGTGTTGCCCAGGCTGATCGCAAACTCCTGGCATCAAGTGATCCTCCCACTTCAGCCTCCCAAAATGCTGAGATTACAAGTGTGAGCTACTACAACCAGCGTAGAATTTTTTTTAAAAAAGAGGAACCGGCCAGTCATGGTGGCTCATGCCTGTAATCCTAGCACTTCGGGAGGCCAAGGCGGGTGGATCATTTGAGGTCAGGAGTTCAAGACCAGCCTGGCCAACATGGTGAAACCCTGTCTACTTGAAATACGGAAATTAGCTAGGTGGTAGTGGTGTGCACCTGTAATTCCAGCTACTCGGGAGGCTGAGGCAGGAGAATCGCTTGAGCCTGGGTTAGCCTGGCATTAGCCTGGGTGCCCATCAAGAGGATGATGAGTAAATAATAAGTGAACCAGGAGGCCGAGGTTGTGGGGAGCCGAGATGGCGTCGCTGCACTGCAGTCTGGGTGAGAGAGTCAGACCCTGTCTCAGAGAAAAAAAAAAAAGGAAGAACCTTTCCTAATCAGTTCAATCAACAGTTTTAATTTTCACCTGTTACTAACTGGACTCCTCTGGGGCTGATGACCATGACATCTTGCTGTTCTCCCACCTCTTGCCCAGATTCATCATGGCCACTTCATTATTCCTCAGTATTAGCACCAGTGAGAAATTAAGAGAAGGCACAAAACCCCTCGTTTTGCTACTTGATAGTCTGATGAGTGGAGAGTAGAAATAATGCACTAAAGGAAATCTTCACATTTTGAACATATCGTGTTCATTGATTGCAATGACAATAGCCAAGGTTAACTGAGACAAACTTGAATTTTGGTTAACCCATAAGAATCTCCTGCCAATCCAAAGGGGCAGGAGGGAGTGATCATCCGAAAGCCCCTGTGCAAACCTTGCTCTAGGCCCTCTGTCTCCCAAGGGAGTAGCATTGAGGACTTGTTCCGAAATCATTGTTCGTTTTGCATTCACAGCATGGCCGGACTCCCCTGCATCTTGCTGCCAATAAGGGCCATCTTCCTGTGGTCCAGATCTTGCTGAAGGCTGGCTGCGACCTTGATGTCCAGGATGATGTGAGTAGAAGCCATCATTCTATCAGGCTGAGTTGGCAGGGGAGGTTTTCTGGCTAGAAATCCACAAAGTGTAAGCTGTGAGATGGGAGGGTAGTAGATGCTCTCCCAGCACATTTTAGCTGCATCTTGGTCTCTGTGGCGGCAAGAACTTCCTCTGGAAGACCTGCTCTGAGGCCCATTCTCAGTAGCAAGTTAGAGTTTGGGAGTGTGGGGTGGTTCTCCATCATGGTTCACTTCCTGTCTATTATTCAAGTGATCACTTCCTCTCTGTTGTACAAAATGCCTCAAAGGGGATTTTTGCCTGTGTCCTGTCTCAGCATAAAGAGACACACACATGCACATTAGTGAGTATGGGCAAGACTTGCCGGAAATGTGTGTCAATGACCAAATTTACTGTTGGATAAAAAATGGGGATTAAAAACTTAACTTTTTTCTCATCTTAATTTCTCTTGGTCAGTGAATATGACATGGAAAATGATCTATTCAAGTTGGGGAGTTGGGGGAAGACACAGATCTCACGGAATCTAAGAAAAAGGAGGCCTCCAGAAAGAGTTTACTCTGCCACCATGCTATTATTGAGACATGGCCATCAACCAACTCAGCTCTGAGTCTATTCATTCAGGTTATCTAGAGATGGACTCTGATTGGCTCCTCTGGCATCAAGTGGCCAATCCTGAGTGAGTCAGCAGTGGCTGGGGTGGAGTCACGTAGTACAGTGGGCTGCCCTATTGGGTCTTTGGAGAAGGTGGTTCTCTAAGAAAGGACCATATAAATTGTCCTCCAACAGCTATTAGGAAAAGGTCTTTTGATAATACAGTTGAAAACTATTTTTAGAAATGGTTGCAACACTAATTCATGTAGTAGAACTCTAAGAAATAAGAACTTTTATGGGGAACACAGAATGTTGGAGTGTTTGCACTTATAACCTCTTCCAAATTCACCTTTAATAACTGTAGTTATAGAGTGTGATTCAAATTTCACATCTTCAGATGTGCTACAGTGTGGTTTACTAAAGTGCTTCTAGTTTTCTTTGGGTCTGTGTATAATGTCATAAAACTTGGCAAACACACAGTAAGAAGGACAGTACTTGCAAAGAAATAACTATGACTGTTTTATGCATGGGCAGAAGGCCATCCAGTGTCTTTCATAAATCTCTGGTTATATCTGGAACTTGCTGGGTCATCAAAGATGTTATTTTCAAAAAATGTTGATTTAGCTTTAAGCCATTGATTTCTACCTTAGGTCATAATACTTTTTTATTTTCCTGCACTATGGTTATCATAACATTCTCAACTATATCATATCCTTAGATGACAGGAACAAAAATACAAGGAGAGAGAAAAGATTTTGGCCACAGAAAAGGTGGGGCATTGAGTTATTACTGGTGCAAACATGTTGGGATGCATTTGGTCTTCTCTTCGCATAATTAAAGGCTTTGCTTGCCACAGTGGCAAGGCCAAAATGCCAGGCATGCTAACCCATTCCAACTTGACACCCCTGCCTCACATCCTGGGCTCTAAGTATCACTGTGTTCTCATGCAGCAAAAGCCTTGCTAATTTCCTAGAACTGCTGCTGTTTATACCAGGCAAGGTAGGAAGTGAAACAGGCAAGAATTTTCTTAGGTAGCCAAAGTGAGACGTGTCAGCAGAAGAAAAGCCAGCTCTACTTTTAGACAGAGAGAGTCCCTTTTATTTATTGAAGGTATTTTCTTGCATCTTTTCCTTGTCCTAGAGAGACAATGCATATATTGCTTCTCCCAGATAAATTAAAATAAAAATACAACAACAAGAAATAATTGGGAGTGGAGAAGGTAGAATTGACCTTCACTAGTTCTGAAGAAATGCATTTGCCAGCAATATGATCCATGCCTGTTCTCTGTGTATTTACCATGCTGTTGATGACCAGCCTTGAAATACATGCAAGAAATCAAGGAAGAAAACTCTTGATGTGTGTCCTTTAAAGAATCTAGGAGATCAGTTATTTGAAAAAATCTCAGAAGTTACCTGTCTTGGATGGTGGGTAGAAACAGAGAATGTTAATGATATGAAGAATTTACTCCTAACTTCATATTCTACAGATACTGATCTTTATGGCATGGTAAGAACTGAGAATTAGTTGAAGAATGACCTCCAGTGGCCTGGAGTGGGATTATTATGAATTTCAACCTGTGGAAACCAGTTCTTTAGATTATGCAACTCCAGGAGCAAATTCTTTCTTGCTTCCTGCCAATCGTGTCAACTCTCATTGGAGCGCTAATGCCATCTCTGATTGGTCAATGAGCAATCACATAGCTCCCGCCTCAGAAATAGTCCAGGATGCTGTGGCCACAGTGAAAGCCATGAAAGAAGACAAAAATAAGAAAAACCACAGAGGGAAGGTTAGGAAGGACCCTAGAAGATCAGAGAGAGAAAAAGAGGTCAGCAACTTGCTTTACACACCTAACCTGTCTTGAGCTTCCTTGCAGTATGTCTGCCTGTGCCACATGGGGGTGGTTCCTCTTGAAGAGGGGCACACTGCACCCTTGCATGACTGAAATCTGCCAACACTACACTCACTCTTTTTCACCATGTAGGAAAGAAAAATAACAGTATTTCAAAAGAAAGATTTAGACCTTATAGGCACCAAAGCTCTTAAAATCCCAAAGTGAGAAACACTGTCTCAGGAAAACTGAGAGCTGGCAGTTCACGTACTTCGCAAATGGGTCAACATGTTCCAAATCAAAGTGCCAAACTGCAAGGTTGCAGGCCCTTCAGGTTTCCAGCTACAGCGTCTTTCCTTCTGCTTCTTATAGTTAATCATTCAACAAATGCTTTTGGGGCAGCTCTAGTGGCTATGCTTTACTTTATGAAAGAGGCAGTCCCAACCCCACAGATGCATCTGACCTTTTCTGAGGCTCGTCCTAAGGTTAATGACTTCACAGGTTGGAAGCAGCTTGGGGTGAATGCAAAGAGCCTCGACAATTTGATTTCTGGTCCAAGCATGCTGTCCTAGGCTTATCAATAAAATGAGAGAATTAGACATCAATAAAATGAGAGAATTAGACTTGGCACATAGTAGGGAGTCAATAAATATTCAGTCCGGGCCTGGTGGCTCACACCTGTAATCCCAGTGCTTTGCGTGGCTATGGAGGAAGGATTGCTTGAACCCAGGAGTTGGAGACCAGCCTGGGCAACATGGCAAAACTCCATCTCTACAAAAAATAAAAAAATTAGCTGGACATGGTGGCAAATGCCTGTGGTCCCAGCTACTCAGGAGGCTGAAGTGGGAAGATTGATTGAGCCTGGGAGGTGGAGGTTGCAGTGAGCTGAGATCATGCCACTGCACTCTAGCATAGGTGACAGAGTGAGACCCTGTCTCAAAATGTTCACCAAATAGATAATTCAGTAAACACTGTTGAGAGTGCTCTACCTTTTCCCAGCATTTAAGAATTTCATGATTGACTTAGGTATCATATGCAGGTAAGAATTATGTCAAAGTAGCCACTTGTATGTATTGAGGCCACATCTTGTTCTTCGTGTCATTTCAAGGAGGAAATGTTTCAATGGTAAATTTTAATCTTATAGGAGGAAAGAGTCCATTTGTAGATAACTGACCCTGTTTCAACTGAGGGCCTCAAGGTACTAAATTGTTTGTGTTGTATTCTAGGGAAGAATAGATCCGAGATGATAACCTGAGGCAGCTATTGTTTACATGTTTCGTGTCCCTCACGTCAGAGCCTTTAATTCTCATCTTGGTTACTTGAGAAGGGCGGGTTTTTCAAAGCCTGAGAAAGCGTATTGCTCAGTCCTCCAGAACCATTCCAGCTAGTGTCAGCACAGCTAGCAGTACAGCCAAGGACAGCCACTTTTGGTAGGGAGAGTCCGAGCCTGGCCTGACAGCAGTGTTTATCTGACTCGGGCTCTCGATGAGGTCTCTGTCTGAGAGGACGGCTGGAGGGGGAGCTGTGGCCTGGAAACAGGCAGGACAGCCAAAAGGTCCCCTAGAGGAAGGGGTGTGCAGGACCTTTGCCAGCAGCTTATGACAATATGTGTTCTCGCTGCAACCTCACACAAGTCATTAGATTTCCTTGAGTCTTGCTAGTCTGGAAATTTCCTCCTAAGGTCTGAACTGAAAGTTAGATTGAGCTGCTTGCATTGAGCTAGAGTTTCACAAAGGAAAATTTTCTCAAAGGAAGCAAATACAGTAGATTGATGATGAAAGCAAGTAATAAATAACTTGGTGCCATTCTGGCTCCAAAGATGCCTCAACTCATAATTTAGAGGGCAGCTTGTGAAACATGATAAAAAATATTTGACCTAAACCAAGGCTTAGGTTAGTCTATGCCGTATCATCCAGTGAAGGCCCTTCGTGAAATAATTTGTACAGCAAGAGTGGCTAACACGACACATATGCTCAGGGCTTGTTGCTCATACTTTATGAACAATACAGAGTGATAAGTTTTGTCCTGGAAAAAGGTTGTTTTTATTGGTCCAAAGAGCACTAGAGTGTAAGTAGTTTGTGGTTATATTAAAAAGCCTGTAAGAAGTGGAAATCTAACCAAGTCAGCACTACCCTGAAAGCGTGAGCTGCAGTCGCATGGTTCTTGCTAAGAAGGGCACCGTCTTTCTTAGCAGGTCAGTAATCATCAATTGCACTGGAGGCCTATTTTGGGAAATTCCATCACCATTCTGATAGAGAAATGGGAAGTCTTGGAAATCTTATGGAAATGTTAAAAAGTTGAGACGTGGGGCCAGGCACGGTGGCTCGCGCCTGTAATCCCAACACTTTGGGAGGCGGAGGTGGGCAGATCACTTGAGGCCAGGAGTTCAAGTCCAGCCTGGCCAACATGGTGACACCTTGTCTCTACTAAAAATATATAAAAAAAATTAGCCAGGCATGGTGGCAAGTGTCTGTAATCCCAGCTACTCTGGAGGCTGAGGCAGAAGAATCGCTTGAACCTGGGAGGCAGAGGTTGCAGTGAACCAAGATGGCGCCACTGCACTCCAGCCTGGGTGACAGGGCGAGACTCTGTCTCTAAACAAAAACAAAAAGTTGAGACTTGGGCAGTATCTCATATAATTACTAGTTTCCTTGTCTAGAACTGCTTTCTAAGAGGTCTGAGGTAGACAGCGCAAATGGCACAGCCTACCTCCTGCAGCCACTGACCCAGCGGCCACATTCTTTTTTTAACCACTGCAAGGGTTCTCTTTGAATAAGGGGTCTGGGAAGGTGGATGAGAAGAAAACCAGCCAACAGGAATAATAGTTTAGGATGCTGAAGGGGGAGGTCGGCGGTGGCAGTGCTGAGGACAGTGACCTGTCCTCAGTGTCGTGACCCCCCCTCACTGCAGAAATTCCTTACCTTCCACAAATGAACAGTGGGAAGAGAGTCTGTGACAGGGACAGTCCTGTTACTGGGGTATTGTTTCTGCTCAGACTTCTAATAAGTAGCGGTTTTTCCTGATGCTTAAAGTTATCCGTGTTAAATATAAAAAGCTGGAAAATATTAAAAAGTATAAAAAGTTAAAAGAGAAAAATCCTTTCATGGATTTTTAAAGGGAGACTTTTTAAGAAAGCAATTTTGAGTTTTAACTAGGATTTTTTATTGTAATAAAATATACATAGCATTAAATTTACTGTCTGAACATATTTACGTATACAGTTCAGTGGCATTAAGTACACTCACATTGTTGTGCAACCATCACCACCATCTATCTTTAGAACTTTGTTTCAGATTACATGTTTTTAATGTGCATTGTTTGTTACAGATCTGGGGAGTTTAGTAAGTAGAATCAGTATTTCGTTAAGGTTGTTTATAGGTAGCAGTGCATCCTTCTTTTAAAAAATCTGTTTTATCTTATGATGGCCTCTGTCCTCTTTTGGGCCAAGCACCAGGGACGCCCCAGAATGTTTTCTTTGCCCCTCTGGTGCTCTGCCGGGAAACTTCACAAAACTCTGACCAGCCACATCATAGAATCCAAGAAGGGAATGGAGGGACCCTGGGATCATCCAGGGTGACACACCTGAGGTCCAGCAGGGTGACAGGCTTCTAGCAAGCCATGCACAGCCCAGGCCTCCTGACCCCTTGTCTCGTGCTCATTGCTTTCCACCAGAACATTTCCACACTGCCCACCCATCCTCCCTTTCAAGGCTGGACCACAGGCTCAGCTTGATTTACCTCAACTTAGCTTCCTGAGGACCTGTCAGAGATAAAGGGTGCTCTTAGAGACTTCAGAACTCTCCTGTTACAGTCTTGACCTGCTTACCTCTGGGAGTGTTTCATCCTTCACTCAACTGCAATTAGGAAGAGTCAAGTTCCCTTTGGCGCCTAAAGGAGAACAACGGCCGGCAATCCCAGGAATCCGATCACAGAGAAGAGGGCTCAGAATGCAGCATAAATCAGTGAGGATGTTGTCATGAACTCTCTGAAGAGGCTTCTTAGAAATATGCAGTGATAGCTGCAGTCCCTGGAGTCCTCAGATGAAACAGGGCAAACCCCTGCATTGCCGTTGACTAGTACAGGTCAATGAACAAATGACCTGCCTGTCATCAAATCATGAGTGCTGCTAACTGGCAGAGCTGGACAGTGGTCCCCCTGCAAGCTGGAAACTCGGCAGGCAGTAGAGATTCCAGGCATTGCTGCTTTAATTGCATAGCACACACCTGCCCTCACACCCACTCTTCACACCTGTGATAGTCATAGCCCCTGGATGGCAGGAGAGAGCCTGACCCTCATTTTGAGGTTGGCTCTGTGGCCGAGGGCCATTCTTGCTGTCAGCTTAAGGTCCCCCTCTTAGTTTATGAACAAAATTTCTCTGCCAGCGTGCGTTGTCTACTAACAAGACCACAAAGCCCGCCTTGCCTGTGGTAACCAAGCCCTTCTGCGAATAACCGCTCTGCTCTGTGTGGGGACGGGAGGGGTCCTTGTGTCCAAGTGTCAAGTGAGTAGTGCAAGCAGGGGGTGCAGGGGAGCTGACTGCTGTTCCTGCCTTTGTGTCACTTTGCAGGGGGACCAGACCGCCTTGCACCGGGCCACAGTGGTGGGGAACACGGAGATCATCGCGGCGCTCATCCACGAAGGGTGTGCCCTGGACAGACAAGACAAGGTGAGTGGACACTGAGCTTCCTTACTCCCCAAGGCAAGGGAAGCCAGTGGCTCAGGGGAGCTGGAGGAGCCCGCTCTGGAAACTTTTGAGTCCTTGAGGTATTATAATTCCTGTCTTACCACTTATGATTTAACATAATCAGCCTAAAATTCCTTTGAAACACTATCTGGTATCCCAGCCAATTGTAATTTTTTTTTTTTTTTTTTTTGAGAGAGGGTCTCACTCTGTTGCCCAGGCTGGAGTGCAATGGCATGATCATAGCTCACTGCACCTGAAACTCCTGGGCTCAAGTGCTCCTCCCACCTCATCCTCCCAAAATGCTGGCATGAGCCATTGTGCCCAGGTGCCAATTGTATTTTTTAAAAATCTTTTTCCTTGTTCTATGGCACCAGTGACAACCACATAAATCTTAAATGGTAAAGAAAAAAATCTAGAAATAAGGACCTATGTAGGCCTGGGTGGGGGGGGTAAGGGATGTGCCCCCAGACTTTCTCTTTACTTTCTTAGATAAGTGAGCAAGTTAATTTCTTTAAACTATATTGCAGGGGAAAAAAAGTAAGCTCAACTGGGCCAAACACAGTGGCTCACGCCTGTAATCCTAGCACTTTGGGAGGCTAAGGTGGGAGGATTGCTCGAGGCCAGGACTTCAAGACCAGCCTAGTCAACATAACAAACCACTGTCTCCACAAAAAATTTGAAAATTAAGAAAATATATATTAGCAAGGCGTGGTAGTGTACACACCTGTAGTCCCAGCTACTCAGGAAGCTGAGATGGGAGGATTGCTAAGCCCAGGAGGTTGAAGCTGCAGTGAGCCATGACTGCATCACTGCATTCCAGCCTGGACGACAGAGTGAGACCTTGTCTCTTAACAAATAAATAAATAAGATTGATAGATAGCAAAATTGGCCAGGCGCAGTGGTTCATGCCTATAATCCCAACACTTTGGGAGGCCAAGGCGGGCAGATCACCTGAGGTCAGGAGTTCGAGACCAGCCTGGCTAACATGGTGAAACCCCGTTTCTACTAAAAATACAAAAAATTAGCAGGGCATGGTGGCGCATGCCTGTAAACTCAGCTACTTGGGAGGCTGAGGCAGGAGAATCGCTTGAACTCGGGAGGTGGAGGTTGCAGTGAGCCGAGATCGCGCCATTGCATTCCAGCTTGGGCAACAAGAGCGAAACTCTGTCTCAAAAAAAAAAAAAAGAAAAGAAAAATTGATTATTTAAGGAATCCTAATGACTTCTTACATATTAACCTAATGTTTTTACATTTTCAAACAATCTTAAAACACAAAACTTCACAATTAACTGCAATTCAGCCTCTGCTTACTTTTTTTTTTTTTTTCTTTAAAGAGGCTATGCTGGGAAGAACTCTGCTTTACTTTTTAAAAATAACTTTTCATTAAAGTATAATATACATACAGAAAAGTGGACAAATACGTGTGCAGCTTGTTGAATTTCACTAGCAGAACACACCTGTGTGAGCACCCAGCTCAAGAAGCAGCTCACTGCCAGCACCCAGAAGCCCCATACCCTGTGCCCCCTGCCCCTTGCATCCCCCCTTTCCTTTGGCTTCCTCCTTCTGCAGTCAGTCCCACTGCCCGGGCCACACACCGCCAATACAGTTCCCAGCAACCACCCCATCCCCTGGCCTTTGAGACCCTAGACTTCCCCTTGTGGAGGTCAGCTGTGTTAGGCCTTTATTTTTAGCTGTTTCTAGGGGCATGGATGTGGTTGAGTTAAAGCTGAAGCCAGAGCCTGGATGTAATTGGAGAATGCACCTGCGCTGACCTCTGCTGATTGCCCCGCACCCTTCCTTCTCCGGGCTCTTCCCTCCCTGGAACTCCTGCCTTCCCGCCCCCACCCCACTCAATTCATTGCACTTAATGATATTTCTTTGTTTAAAATAGTAAGCTAAGCAAATATGAGCTATGTTCATTAAATGACTTCTATTTAAAAGCAACACATTAGGCCGGGCACGGTGGCTCACGCCTGTAATCCCAGCACTGTGGGAAGCCAAGTGGATCACCTGAGGTCAGGAGTTCAAGACCAGCCTAGCCAACATAGTGAAACCCTGTCTCTACTAAAAATACAAAAATTAGCAAGGCATAGTGGTGCATGTCTGTAATTCCAGCTACTTGGGAGGCTAAGGCAGGAGAATCGCTTGAACTCTGGAGGCAGAGGTGGCAGTGAGCCGAGATCACACCACTGCACTCCACTCTAGGTGACAGAACAAGACTGTCTCAAAAAATAAAGGCCACACACTGAGGATACTTGTTTTATTTCCAAATCACTGTTTCCTCAGTCCCTGTTCATTATTTGTTTGGGGCCCTGAGGCTTTTGAATTAAGGTGGGTGAGATTAAGTTTCAGTGAAAAAAAGTTGGGGAATCGATCAGGCCCCTGAATCTTATGAAGATGGCCTCTTCCTTTGCCTGATCTTTGCAGGGTTCTCTCTGATGCCAGGAGCAGAGCAGACTCTAAGGGTGGTGGAGGTGGGAAGAAATAGATGGCATGCTATCCTGATGATGCTTTCTGTTAAACGAGAGCTGTGGATGGGGCCTAGAGCCTCTCTCAACTGGGGTTCCTAGAGGGACTTAACCTCTAATGCCTTATGAATAATCATCCATGGTTCGTCATGGATTCATTTCTCTTCTGTGCATCTAGAATGGTTCTTATTATGTATCATTTCTGGGATAATGGAGAAACTTACCACTCAAATCATCTTCTGTAGTCTGTGGCTCAGATGAGAAAGTCCAATTGAGAAAGGCCCTCTGGTGTTCCGTAGAAATCCACTGTGATGTATTGATCATAACGAGAAGAATTAGGTCTTGGGTAATGTGCCTTTCCCACCTGTATGTCTTCCTTAGGATGGGAATACAGCCTTGCATGAAGCATCCTGGCATGGTTTCAGCCAGTCAGCCAAGCTGCTCGTTAAAGCAGGAGCCAACGTGCTTGCCAAGAACAAGGTGAGGCCTGGCAGGTGCTAGAATGCCTCATTCACAGGTGAGGATGGCTGTGGGTTTCTCCCCCTGTGGGAGCCTTCTTCCAGTGAGAAGAGTGAGAGCCCAGAGTGGCATGAGGAACCTGAAGGTCCATTCGGCCCAGAAGTTTCATTTGCAGAAAAGGCTAGAAGCTGATTGATATTCCAGGTCAGGAGCAAGCGCATCAACAGCGCCAAAACCCTGCTTATGTGAGAAGCCCCTGACTGCTGCTGGGAATCTACATGCGATTACTGTCCCATAGTTTTTTTGTATTCAAAAAATATGGCAATGGAGTTGGCATTAAAAAAATCAGCAAAAGAACTTTAAAATGCTAATACCGAAAATTAGTAAAGTGGGCTCCCCTAGATGCTGCTGGGAAAGTGTGATACGAATAGCCACCTTTGGGAGACAATTTGGCAAAACAAATCAGGAGCCTTAAAATGGTCCTTTTTTGGCCTGGCATGGTGGCTCACACCTGTAATCACAGCACTTTGGGTGGCCGAGGTGGGTGGATCACCTGAGGTCAAGGGTTTGAGACCAGCCTGGCCAACATGGTGAAACCCCATCTCTAATAAAAATACAAAAATTATCTGGGAATGGTGGCTCATGCCTGTAGTCCCAGCTACTTGGGAGGCTGAGGCAGGAGAATCGCTTGAACCTAGGAAGCAGAGGTTACAGTGAGCCAAGATTGCACCACTGCACTCCAGCCTGGGCACAGAGTGAGAGACTGTCGTGGGGGCAGGTGGGGGCGGGGGGTGGTCCTTTTTTGGCCAGGTGCAGTGGCTTATGCCTGTAATCCCAAACTTTTAGGAGGCTGAGGCAGGCGGATCACTTGAGACCAGGCATTCAAGACCAGCCTGGCCAACATGGTGAAACCCTGTTTCTACTAAAAATACAAAAAGTTAGCTGGATGTGGTGGTGCATGCCGTCATCCCAGCTACTTGGAAGGCTGAGACACAAGAATCGCTTGAACCTGGTAGGTGGAAGTTGCAGTGAGCTTAGTTCGTGCCACTGTACTCCAGCTTGGGTGACAGAGTGAGACCCGGTCTCAAAAAAAAAAAAAAAGGTCCTTTTTACTTGGTACCTACCTTTCTTGGACTCTATCCTAAAAAGGTAATAAAACCTGCTATTGAAATGAAATATGGAAAAGAAAAAAATAAGCAATAAAACCAGTAAAATTTTACCAACAAAGATGTTCATGACAGCAGTAGTTATATTTTTTAACTGTGGGGAGGGAGACTTAGAATTATGGTTCATTCATACAGTGGAATATAATTAATATTAAAATCCTAGTTTTGAAAATAATGCTTTCCACTGTTAAAGAACATCACAGAGAGATATAAGATCATATATAGTACATGTCCCAGTGCTTAATATAAATTTGTGTATTTAAAAATTTAAGCACAGAAGAATATCATCAGAATATTAACAGTGGTTATCTCTGGGAATTGAGGCTAAGATTGATTTTTATTTTTGTACCTTTCCCAAATTTTCCAAAATGAACCCATTATTTCTTTTACAATTGGGTGAAGAGACTTTTTTTTTTTTTTTTGGATACAGAATCTCGCTCTGTCACCCAGGCTGGAGTGCAATGGCACACTGTCGGCTTATTGCAACCTCTGCCTCCTGAGTTCAAGCGATTCTCCTGCCTCAGCCTCCTAAGTAGCTGGGCATGTGCCCCCACGCCCGGCTAATTTTTCTATTTTTAGTAGAGATGGGGTTTCACCATGTTGGCCAGGCTGGTCTTGAACTCCTGACCCCGTGATCTGCCCACCTCGGCCTCCCAAAGTGTTGGGATTACAGGCGTGAGCCACTGTGCCCATGCCAAGAGATATATTTTATCTCAAAAATAAAAAAGCGTTATCAGTACTCTGGAGATATTTGCAGTTGAGGTAAGAAGGGTCATAAAAGGGCTTACCCTCTTTTCTTTCCCTGGATGGCCAGATTGGGTCTGTAGCAGGGGCCTGAGAATTTCCCACAGTGCACTGCCACATCACAGAGTGGTAGCTTCAGCTAATAGTGGTAGGATAATGAATCAGGTGGGCTAGAATGGGGTTCTAGGTGGCAGTAGCCTAGGGACAATGGGCAGCAGTAAGTACCCTCCCTAATACACACACACACACACACACACACACACACACACACACTATATATATGTACAATTTCATGGCCAAGTCAAATCTGAAACCATAGTATCTCTAGCTTATGACACACAGACATCTGCATACAAGATCTTCGACAGCAATGCCAGGCAAATCAAGCTATAGAAATATACCCCATCAATGAAGTGACTTCTCCAGACCTTGCATGCTGCAGGAAATAGAAATGACAGCCTGAAACTCCTTTGTGAACGTAATCTCTGTGGGAGCAAGAGAACCCACCTCAGTGGCTTTGCCCTCCGGTGAAATCTCCTGGCTCTCACTACTTTTCCATTGGTTCATTAGAGAGCATAGTTAAGCAAGCCATGCCTTCGTCATTTTCATCCATCTCCCCTCTCCAGTCCCTCATTACATCTTAGGACATCTTCAAGTCTCACACCTGTTCCTCTTTCCATGCTCATTCTTAAGCATGCCCTGGATTATTTCAGATGCCTCAAGCAGATTGGCAGGCTCAAATCTAGTCCCTCCTTTCATCCTGCTCTTCTTCTGCTCAGCGACCTTCCCATAAAGCTCCTGCCTGACACTGTCTATAAGCCTCTGCCGGCCCACCTCTGGAGTTCCTCCTGGCTCCTTTCCCCTAGAGCACCTCCTGTGCCCTCAGAGTGGGGCTCACTGGCCTGCTTCTCATTCCTGCCTGTAGACCTCCAACCTGGCCCCAGGCCCTCTCCCTCCCCGAAGACCCACTGGGCTGCTTCTGCAACTCTCCCTTGGCACCGCATGCAGCTTTGTGCTGTCGTTTCCTAGTTCATATTTTTCATGGTTCCCTCATGGATCAAAAGCTTGAGTTCTGAGAGCAGCAAGCTACGTACGGTAATATCGCCGGTAGTGCCTGGCTCACTGCTCAGGAGGCGGGTGGCTGCCCATTTCTTCAAAATGCATATGGTCTGGAACAGGAGTTGATGGTGTGTAATCACTTTTTTTTTTTCTTTTTGAGACAGAGTTTCACTCTTGTTGCCCAGGCTGGAGTGCAATGGCTCAATCTCGGCTCACTGCAACCTCCGCCTCCCGGGTTCAAGCGATTCTCCTGCCTCACCCTCCCGAGTAGCTGGGATTACAGGCACCTGCCATCACGCTCAGCTAATTTTTGTATTTTTAGTAGAGACAGCGTTTCACCATGTTGGCCAGACTGGTTTTGAAATCCTGACCTCAGGTGATCCACTCACCTTGGCCTCCCAAAGTGCTGGGATTACAGGAGTGAGCCACCGAACCCGGCCTGTAATCACCACGTTTTTTTGTTTGTTTGTTTGTTTTGAGACAGAGTCTCACTCTGTTGCCAGGCTGGAGTGCGATCTCGGCTTGCTGAAACCTCTGCCTCCCGGGTTCAAGCTATTACGCTGCCTCAGCCTCCTGAGTAGCTGAGACTACAGGCACACACCACCATGCCCAGCTAATTTTTGTATTTTTAGTAGAGACGAGGTTTCACCATGTTGGCCGGGATGGTCTTGATCTCTTGATCTTGTGATCCACCCACGTCGGCCTCCCAAGGTGATGGATTACAGGCGTGAACCACTGCACCCAGCCCACAAATTCTTTCTGTGTAAATAAAATGGCTTCAGAAGGACAGGTCAGGAAACTCGTGCGTCTCAAAGGGAGGGACATCTTGTACCAGCCATAGCCCGTAGAAAGATCCTTCTTATTCAGCAGATATAGCAGCTCCTGTCTGGGAAATCAGTACCCACTACTCAGGGTGGGGAAAAACGCCTGCTACATATATATCTACCCTAGGTCACATTTTCTAATGTCAGGTTTTGAGATATAGGTATGAAGTCACGCTGTTCTGTGAGTTTTGACAAATGTATACGGTTGTGTAACCCCCACCATAAGATATAGAATGTTTCCATTGCCCCTTAAAGTTCCTTTACGCCCTCTGGTGGCAGGCCCCCAGTCACCCTCTCCCAGCCCCGGGCAACCACGGATCTCTTGCTTGTTCATAAAGGTCATGTAAATGGAATCATACAGTATGCGGCCTTCTGTGTGTGGCTTCTTAAACTTAGCATAATGTTTTTGAGATTCCTCCATGTCGTTACATGGAGGAATGGTTCACGCCTCTTTATTGCTGAGGAGTATTCCATTGTGTGGATCTACCACAATTTGTTTATCCAAACCTATGGTTTTTAATTTTCTTGATGCAAATGCTTTTCCACATCATTGATATTTCCTTATTGGCAATATAAGCTTTGGTATGATCTATTTCTAGAGGCATCAGATTTCTTTCATTTCACTCATGTATTCAACACGTATTTAGTGGTTGCCATGAAGCCCATAACTTGCAGACAACTTGAGAGTAGGGTTTTTAAAACCTGGGCAGACCCCTTGTTGCTGAGAACTAAACTAGCAGTGGTTCTCCACCTGGCTGCACGTTAGACCCTCCTGGGGAACTATAAACAAACGAAAAAGGAAAAAAAACAAAACTTAAAAAAAAAAAAAAAACCTGAAGACCAGGCCTGGGGTGATGGACTGTCCCAGTTTGCCCTGGGCTAAAGGGTTTCCTGGAATGTGAGACTTTCAGTACTAAAATAGGGATGCTGGATACCCATCCCCAAGGCCACGTAAATCAGAGTCCCTAGAACGGTTGTGGCTGTGCACAGGGCTGGTTTGAAAGCTTCCCCAGGTGATTCTAATGTGCACCCAAGGGTTGAGAACCAGCGAGCCTGCTAGAACCTCAGGCCTGTAATCCTCCCTGTGCCTGGAGGTAAAAGTAAGACAAAAGGTCCACCAGGGCTGGTTGGAGCTAAGGTGAAGAGAAGGGGGATAAGTAAACTGGCTGCATCCAGTATTCCTCTATTTTTTTTTTTTTAACTCATTTCTCTTTTTAAAAGATCAGGAATCTGATATACTGGAGTATCGGCAGCCAGGACTGTGAGATCCAGAAGGGTGTGAACTAGGTGAGAGAGAAGCAATGAACAGGCAGTGTAATGCTCTGAGCCCACGCACCTGCAAGCCTGACCCAGCACTTGAGCTCAGCAGAACCAACGCGGAGCTTCTGTGTTTAACCTCCTGAGTGCTTGCAGGCTCTTGGATGACACAATGTCACCTATCACACGGCCTTGTTTTCTTGTTACTTTTCTAGGGGTTATCAGCGGCCTCACATGCCCTACTCCCATAGACTCAAAAGTTCTGTTCATGTCCTGCAATTTTTTCCTGCAGTATTGCTATGGACCTTATTCTGACCCTTGGTTGTCATTGTGATGTGGTTTCTTGAGGTTCTCAAAAACAAGAAGGACCCAAAAAGCAAGAGGGTCTCAATCTGTGTCCTAAGTGATAGATGCAACTGTACTGCCTGAAAGGCAGGGCCTGGTGTCCATAGTTAAAATTTTGATGTTTCAAGAAAAATACAAGAATGGGTGACTTGAAAAAGGCTAACAAGTTAAATCTCAGTTGCATTAGCCTGCCCTTCCAGGAAGTGGCTAGTTTTACTTTTTTTAGCCCACCATTGGCAGGGATTGTAACCACAGCTATTGCCCATGTGGGGCAGGAAGTCATCTGATAGGAATTGAGTACTGTGCATGTGTCCAGCATTGTGTGTTAAGAAAACACCTTCCTAGACACTCTGAGTCAATCCCCATAGTTTTACGATGTGGGGGTCATGCTCCATTTCCCAGGTAAGGAATTTGAGCATTTGAAAAGGCTGGCTTTTAGTTAATAAGTTGCAGAGCCAGGACTTGGAACCAAGGTTTTATGACAAATAGGACTCTTCTGCCTGTTCAGACTCCAAATTAAATGTTCTTACCTCTGAAGCATCCCCACTGAAACCATCGGGCAAGAGGCAGAGAATGTGAGCGTTGCCTTTTCCCCCGAGTAAGTACTGCCCCTCTGCAAGGCATGCAAGTCTGTGCGGAAGCATGTTGCTAATATGTCCTCCCTCTCTCTGCCTCTCTCCAAGGCGGGGAACACAGCTCTGCACCTGGCCTGCCAGAACAGCCACTCCCAGAGCACACGCGTCCTCCTGCTGGCCGGGTCCCGCGCTGACCTCAAAAATAATGTGGGTGAACAAAACCAGATTCTCACGTTCTCTCTTTCTTGTGTCACTTCAGAAAATAACTTCATGAGCATACTTGAACCTTAACATCTAGAAATTAAAATGTAAAAAGTATTTGGGGACTATCTCTAAAGTGTTCTTTTTTTGGCAATTTTCTAAGGGATCATTCAGGCACGTGAGAAGAAGAATCAAAAGACTTGGAAATACTGCTTTTCTCCCATCATTTTCCCTTCATGCCTCATCTTTGGTTTATCATTTCTTACAGTACGTGTCTGGCCAATTACAGACTAGGAAACCAGTTAATGTTTTAAGAAAGTCTCTACCCACATAGAGTCTTGAGTGTTGTACTATTATCAGCAAATATGAGCTGGTGCCATTTACAGGGGAGGTCCTCTGATGCCCCATGCCCAGCATCTATAGTGAGCAGGTCCTACTGATGACTGAGGCGTCCTCGGGATGAGCTGACCGGAAAGGTCACATGGGTATCGCTTCTTCACAAAGAAGCTGTATTTCCTTTATAAATCCCCTGCCTTAGCCACGTTGGCTAAATAAATAAATAAATCTGAGGCTTCTTTCTAAAGTGTCCTCAGGTGAGGGTCTCCCTGTTTGGGGTAGACTCATCTAATGCTCTGAACCTCAGCTTTGAGCTTGGTTCCGTCTTAATGCAGGGGAGAAAAGTATGCCGAGTGGCCAGTGTTCTCCAGACAGAGCTAGAATGGAAATGGCAAGAAAACACTGCAGGCAGCTTTTTGTCTCCAGTTCTTTATTGTCTTTCTGGGAACAGGGTTCTGCCTGTTGTGCTTACTGAGCATCCTGCCCCTGAGTTTTTCTTCATACCCTTTTTTTGCTCCCAGTGATTGCTTCCTTATGAGCTCCCCTACTACATAGCTCCATATAGGATATTGGGGTCCAACTGAAGTGGGATACTCCTTGAACTTCAGGGGGTATGTGTAATCTTAAGATTTGACAACCCCCCTGCTGCCCTGTCCTTTCATCCATGAGGGATCTATGCTGGGAAGGGCTCATTTCCAAAGCAATGCTGTTGGTCTTAAGTCAGTATACTACTGACCTTTTGGGTTGTAGGGAGGCTAGGGTCCCTGGATCCTCCTCAAGCACAGGTAAGCAGAGCCTGCCTTAGCTCTTGGAAAGGTCTCATGGGGAGCAGACGTCTAGTTTCATAAACGTGGAAGCAGTGATTCTGTGACCACGTGGTTGTTCTGCACAGGCAGAAAGGGAGCAGGGCTGCCCACAGCAGCAAAGAATGGCGAGCCTTGGGGTGGAGCATCTATGTTAAAAGAGCTGCTTATGATTCCCTAAAGAGTATATGATAGTCTGCTAGCTTTTAAATAACATTTTCTTTCTACTTTTCTCTATTTGTTTTGTAACTGCTCAGATTGTGCTTAGAGTTTGATTTTTGTCCGCAGGCAGGAGACACCTGTTTGCACGTTGCTGCGCGCTATAATCACTTGTCCATCATTAGGCTCCTCCTCACTGCTTTCTGTTCTGTCCATGAAAAGAACCAGGTCAGTGCATGTATCCTCTTCATGGCTGCCAGCACCCTTCCCACAAGGCTACCGGACAGGTGTGTTAGTGCAAACGGGAGCAGAGGCTGCTGGGAAGTGCTGCCATGTCACCTACCTGGGACTCAGCCAGCAGTGGGCTTTGCATGGGTGTCACACTGAGTTCTAGTGGCCCTGGCTTATCTGGCCTCCTAGAGAAAGTGTGCCCTTATAATTCCTGTGCGTATCACCACATTTGCATATGGAACATTTTCTGGAGATCCTGGGGCAGGCTTTGTTTTTTAAATGTGATTTTAAAAAGAAAACCCACGAGGAAGAATGTGATTTAGTAAAGAAGCAAGGGAGGCCGGGTGCAGTGGCTCACATCCCAGTACTTTGGGAAGCCAAGGCAGGAGGATCACTTGAGGTTAGGAGTTCAAGACCAGCCCGGGCAACATAGCGAGACCCTGTCTCTACAAAAAATTTTTTTAAAAATTTGGCCGGCCGTGGTGGCTCATGCCTGTAATTCCAGCACTTTGGGAGACTAAGGTGGGCGGATCACTTCAAGTTCAGGAGTTCAAGACCGGCCTGGCCAACATGGTGAAACCCTGTCTCTACCAAAAATACAAAAATTAGCCAGGCGTGGTGGCGTGCACCTGCAATCTCAGCTACTCAGGAAGCTGGGGCAGGAGAATTGCCTGAACCCAGGAGGCAGAGGTTGCAGTGAGCCGAGATCATGCTACTGTACTACAACCTGGGCAACAGAGCAAGACTACATCTCAAAATAAATAAATAATAAGTTAATTAAATTTAAAAATTGGGCAGAGTGGCATGTGCCTGTAGTTCCAGCTACTCAGGAGGCTGAGGCAGGTGGATTGTTTGAGCCTAGGAGTTTGAAGCTGTGGTGAGCCATGATCTTGCCACTGCACACCAGTCTGGGCAACAGAATGAGACCCCGTCTCTTTAAAGGAAAAAAAACAAAAAACAAAAAAAAACCCCACCAAGCAAGCATAGGAATTAGAAGTCTTATAACTCCCTAAGTTCTGTTCCTTGCACTGCCACTTACTTACACTTGAGCTGATAGTCTTTCATTCCCATAAAATTGGGCATATAATCTGTAGAGAGTGCCATGCAATGGGGTTTTGAAATAAAGCTGTGAATATTACCGTCTTCCTTAGAAATGTGCACAATTTCCAGCAGTCATTGGATTTGAAAATTAGATTGTCTTGGTATTTATTGACACCTATGTGGTACATTGTTTCGCTTTTCTTTGTTGGAGTGCATAAATCTTAACAACAACAAAAAAAAATTAGATTGTGGTGTAGATTAAAAATACCATGGAATGGTGGTTTCTGACCCTGGCTGCATATGAGAATCAACAGGGGAATTAAGAATACTATTCCTGGATCCCACCCCAGTTGAAAGAGTCAGAACCTCTGGGGGTGAGGTCCAGGCAATGGTGTTTTTAAAAAGCTCTCTGTCTGAGTATACAGCCACTGACCTAATCAAGTAGCACAGCCTCCCCAGTGGGGTGCTAGATCATCAGGTGACCCCTGCATAGCCCCCACCAACCAGTGCCTTTCAACCTTGGCAGCGTGTCACGGCACTTGAGAGCTTTAAAAAGTCCCCCTGCCCAGCCCACATGGCAGACCAATGAATTCAGCATCTCTGAGAGTGGGACCCAGGCATCATCATTTTTTAAAGCTCTGAAGCTTATTCCAATATTCAGCCAAGGGGAAAGCACTGTGCAGAGCTTCCCTTCAATACACATAGCTAAGTGACTCAGAAATGAAATAAAAATTTTCCCACCCCTCACAAAGATGGCTGAATGTTCATGCTACCCAGGAAAAAAGTATCAGGCGCTTTGCCTGATCACCTGATAGGAGAAAGAATGAATTGTTTCACTTCTCCTATATTTGTCTGGTTTATTTATATGATTGTGTTTGGAAAATGACAGCATTTGCATTTGGAATTGGCCCACTAAGCTGCAGTTGTCTTTATCCTCCTTTCATAGTTGATTTTGTGAAAGCATATTTCTTGTATAAAGATAATATGAACATTTATTTATAGGCTATCTGTAAGATGTAGAAAACAGTTGGTCTTGAGTGAACACTGGTTCTTGGTGTTTCCACCCGCACAAAGCATATCCTGAGCCTGCAGATGGATTGAGTCCCAGTGGCCCCTTCAGATCTACCCGCTGTAGCTGCAGGCTGGCCTGTCACCTCTCCGGTGCTTGCAGAAGTAGCCATCTTCACGGCTTCTCCTGCTCAATCCAGCACTCAGACACCAAGCAGTTTTCTGACCTCTGACCTCCCTGGGTAAAAGAACAGAGCCAAAAAGTGGAATGACTAGCCTGCCTGCCCCAGGCCTCCTGCCTGTCCTCCTGTCCTCGTGAGGCTTCAGGTCCCACCATTCTCAACAACCCAGGCCAGCATTACTTTGCCCCTGCGTTTAATCCTGCTGCGTGATTTCAGGTATCCTCACTCAGAAAGAAAGGTGATATTGGTGCCGAGGTCACTTAGTTCCAAGACCTCTTTAAGTAGAGCCTCATAACGCTTTAACAAAGGGCCCCATTTCAGTCTCAGGCAAATCTCAGTTTGACTTTGAAGAGCCACACCTAGGCCAGGTAATGAAAAGCTGGGGGCTGTAGGCCATGAGCAGATGAGGTTTAGCAGACCTTCTAATCAATTCCAGGCTGGAGACACAGCACTTCACGTTGCTGCTGCCCTAAATCACAAGAAGGTGGCCAAAATCTTACTGGAAGCCGGAGCAGATACGACCATTGTTAACAATGTAAGTTGAGTTGCAACATTGCTTTCTAAAGTGGTTCCCACCCCTTTCCAGAATGGGATGTGTACTAAACCCCTGCAGACCCCCAGGCCCAGCGCACTGTGGAAGACGGGGGATCTCTGCTGGAACCACAGCCCCCAGGGCCGTTGGGGTGGACTTGAAGGGTACCCCTGCTCTGAGCAGCCCCAGGAGTTGACAAGCCTTGGGGCCTGCTTTTAGCTGCCTGACTGCAGTGAACACAACCTGGCATGAAAAAGAACTCAGGGATGTCCAGTTAAACTGACGAGTGGATGTTACCCAAAGTGCGTTCCAAGCTGTAAATGCATGTGATGCTCAGAAAAATGGCCACATGGCCCTCAGTTTAGTCAGCTTCAAAATTCTAAAGCAACTCCTTTCTCTTCCACTTTGCCTGACCTCACTGTTTCCCTTTCCCTCTCCCCCTCTCACTGTGTGTCCTGCAGATCCTAGAGCAGGCACCAGCTCAGGTGCGCTTTCTTCTTCGAGGCTGTCCTGCGGTCTCTGCCCCTCTGAAGGGTTCAGCAGGGCCTGGAGGGTACAACAGCTGCTGTGTGGAGGTTTTTTTGAGGGGTGTGGTCTGGGACTGCTGAAGCTGGCACAAGGCTCTTCAGCTTCCTTGGCTCCTGTATCTAGCTCCCCTCTTTCTCCTCCTGCCTTCTGTTAGCTCTACAACCAGTACTGGGGGTGCAGTTCCATGATGCCTTGAATATCTTCCTTTTGCTATCAACTCCTGGGTTTTGGCTTCATCTCCTGAGAACCTACATTATGGCTATAACTCGTAGTTGCTTTTCATATTCAACTTCCTGAATCTCTCTGGCCAGCCCTGATCTGCTCCTCTGGCGTCTTCCCACTGTTTTTCAGGGGAGATTAATCACTGGGCTGGGCCTCAGATCCTCTGTGGTGTTTCCCCAACTGAAACATTCCCCCTGGATGCTGTCTGAGTGCTACGTTCCCTCCCCTCTTTGCAGGGAAGCACTCCTTGGTGGGTGGTGCCCAGGCCTTGGCCTCCTAAAGCACTTCTCGCCCCCTTGGTCTGCCCTTGCCCTCTGGTGTCATATATTTTACTTAGCGTGTCCTCCAGTGTGACCCACCTCCCTCACTGGAGGGTCTGAGGCTGATGACCAGGGCCATATCACATAGGTGGCCATGTTTTGCCACGTAGGTGCTGGGTGTGACTGGGTGTGGAACTGCCTGCTCCTGGCCAGAGCTGTGCCAGCTGGGCTATGTGCACGTGGGACCCGTGGCCCTTTCTCACCTGTCCTACTCTGCCTCTCCTCAGGCAGGCCAGACTCCGCTGGAGACTGCCCGCTACCACAATAACCCGGAAGTTGCTCTTCTCCTTACTAAAGCTCCCCAGGTAGGATTTACTGCCCTTTCCATGGTACTGATTATGCGGGGCTACAAAGTTGTTGGGACTCCTGGTTGCAATCTACTGAAGCCTCTTCAAACTAACTTAAATATGGAATGTAACCAGGCAGTGGAGGTATAGGCATGCATGGGGGCCCAGGATGACGGGAGTCAAAGGCATCAAGTCCAGCTCTTCGTGTTCATGCCTGGGCTGCCTCATCTTCTCCCTGTGGCTGGATCTTTGTCACGGCCAGCTGCCTGGGTCATAATTTCCCAGCTACTCAGCCAAGGAAGAAGTTCCAGTTTAAGACATCGCAGGAGAGGGCCATGATTGCAGAGTTTAGGCCAAATGCCCATCCCTGAAGAAGTGGGACAGGGACTTTAAGAAGAGAAGCGGCATTCCCCAGAGAAAGGCAGGAGGGAGGGGACGATTCTGGGCAGATAGTCGCCTGCCGGAGATAGTTAAGTACAGTCTAGTTTTCTTTCCTCTTTTACTGACTAATGGTATTTTGACCATCATTTAATTTTTTTTAAAATGGTGGCTGATACTTTAGTTGAGGTTGACATTATCTAAGTAACAATAAAGAAATGTCATAATAATTTATAAGCTATTTATAATTCTAGCCCCCTGAAACAACTGTTTTTGTTTCATCCACAAAACAGATGAAACAGACACATAATTTTTACATAATTGTGCTTACAATGTATATACCCTTTTGTATTTCTTCCTTTTATCCTATTATAAAACAATGTTCTGCAGTCTTCATAATTATTCATTATAATGGAGGCATAATATTATTTTTGTTGCTATTAATAGTTTATTAAGCCATTTCCTTAATGTTGGACATTTAGGTTATTTCCAGATTGGCACTATTCTGTATTACATTACAGCAAACACTGATTGGCTTTCCATCTTATTCTGCAAGAAGAAGATAAAGTCTCAGGGAGTCAAAGGAAGATTTTGAACACAACCCTGCTGCAAAATAACCCGACAACAGCCCAGGGTTTGGGATGGCCTTTATTTCGTTTAAGTTTTTAAAACATGCCTAATATAACTAGTAGTTTCTGGAAATGGTTAAGATTTGTGTCTTTTGCAAAATTGATCACCTTCTTGTGCATGGAGCTGGTCCTTCTCAGTGGTCTCTGGAAGGCCACAGAGCTCCCGACAAAAGGAAGTCAGTAGGAAAAGCTGTGGGGTTTCCACCTCTAGCAGCTTTTATCGTAAGTGGAATCACATCCTTGAATCCTGATAGAAAAATGCTAGTCTCTCATGGATCTAAAAGTATGAAGTGCTGTATAAACGTCAGAACCCATCACATTTCTCTGGCAATTTCAGTATGTGGTAATTTAATGGACAGCCAGCCCCACCCTCAGCCATACAAAGATCAAGTCTTACAGCGTTGGAGGGTTCCCCAGGCATAGAAAGATTGACGGATCTTTAATCCACCTGTCATTTGTCTTCCAGAGCCCAAGGATCTTCACTTAAAGGGCAAAGAGCCTTACTGTGGACCATTTCCCTGTGCAGTTCTTTTTTGTTTCCACTTAAAACAAAAAAAAGACTTAAGCAGGTTTCTCCATGCTTACATCGAATAACAAATAAGTTGGATGGCATGCTATGAAAGTTTATTTTATGCATAATTGTATATGCTGAGGCTTTTTCTCAACACAAACAAGGAACTTTAGGCATAAGATGTTACGCATACTGTTCTCTTGATCTGTGGTTACAGAAATAGCATTAGTATTTGCTTTGCCTGAAAAGAGAAATCCCCTTTGCCTTAGGCCCGTAGTTGGACATGGATTTTAAATGGGCCACAGCAGTACTAAGAGGATACTGTTTATTTATTTATTTGAGACAGAGTCTCGCTATGTCACTCAGGTTGGAGTACAGTGGTGCAATCTCAGCTCACTGCAACCTCCATCTCTGGGGTTCAAGCGATTCTCCTGCCTCAGCCTCCTGAGTAGCTGGGATTACAGGTGCCTGCCACCACACCCAGCTGATTTTTGTATTTTTAGTAGAGACAAGGTTTCACCATGTTGGCCAGGCTGGTCTCGAACTCCTGACCTCAGATGATCCACCCACCTTGGCCTCCCAAAGTGCTTGGATTACAGACGTGAGCCACCATGCCCAGCCATAGGATACTACTTTTGGAGGCCTCAAGGTCAATATTCCCTCACTTCTGTGGACTGGAAAAGATTAATGACATCCCATTTCGTAGATGGTCTGGTTTGCTGAGAAAGGCTGGAAGCCATGCAAAGTTATTTTCACTGACTAATGATATGGTGAATGGAGGGAATTTTGCTGATTCTTATTTTGGGTTTGGGTGACCTCTGGGTATCACTTGTCATTTTGATTGGTGTGGTTCACGAACGCTCTGAAAGTACATTTTAGGCTGATTCTGGTGCTGTATTAAGAGTCCATACATCAGGTGAGCAATGGGTATACTCACTTTCTTTCACCATACTTGATTTCCTGGTGAATCTGAATTTAGCTTTAGAAATGACTCGGGGAAGTGGTTCTCAGACTTCTTGGTCTAAGGACTCTTTTACATTTTTAACTATTATGGACCAGAGATTGAAGGTTTCCATCAACTCAAAGATCTGAATTCTGTTAAACACCCTCTGCCAATTAAGCCACCTGAAGGCAGGTAGGGAAGCACCTGACAGTGACTGACAGTCCACTGCGTGCCAGCCACCTATTTTTTCTTGGTGAATCCCAACGACTCCCCGTTTTTCTTTCTTTTTCTTTTTTAAAAATAAAGACGAGGCCGGGTGCGGTGGCTCATGCCTGTAATCCCAGCACTTTGGGAGCCCAAGATGGGCAGATCATGAGGTCAGGAGATCAAAACCATCCTGGCTAGCACGGTGAAACCCCGTCTCTACTAAAAATACAAAAACAAAATTAGCCAGGCATGGTGGCGGGCGCCTGTAGTCCCAGTTACTCGGGAAGCTGAGGCATGAGAATGGCGTGAACCCGGGAGGCGGAGCTTGCAGTGAGCCGAGATCACGCCACTGCACTTCAGCCTGGGGCACAGAGTGAGACTCTGTCTCAAAAAAAAAAAAAAAAAAAAAAAAAAAAAAAAGACAAGGTCTTGCTTTGTCTGCCAGGCTGCTCTTAAACTCCTGCCCTCAAGCAGTCCTCCCACTTTGGCCTCCCGGAGTGTTGGGATTATAGGCATGAGCCACTGCGCCTGACCCGTTTTTACATTTGAGAAGACAGAGCGCAGAGAGGTCAAATCACTTGCCCAAAGACCCTATAGCCAGTAGCTACTGGGTTCAAACTGAGATCTGTTCTGACCCACCTATGTTTTTCTGTGTCCATTCTGTCACTCTGCACTGTAAGAGGCAGAGTAAATGCTTCCTTTTGGGGAAGAGATAACTGTCCTGTGGTTGGTACTATGGCTCATAGATACACTTTAATAATATTTTGAATCAAATTGATGTGACTTGGACACAGTTTGGCCAAGGGAACATCTGCTGGGCTAGCTCAGGTCCAGTGTACCAAGATGGAGAGTGAGACTGTGCCTCACACGGGGCTGCTGCGTTGCACAACTCCAGGAGACGCCATTCATATCCTAGTTTATGTGAATGGCACTCCCTGGAGCACAGTCTCTGTGCGTGTAGTTGGCAGTCCCGGCCCAGCATCAGTGTCTGTAGTTATTATCATCATAGACTTTAAGCTTCTTGAGGTCAGGGATAATATCCTACCTGTCTCCGAGTCCCCGTGGTGCCCAGGACAAGACCTAGGAGGATGGTAGGTGGTCCAGAGGTGCTTGCTTGATGTGAACACCTGCTCTCACCCTCTAAGCTGTAAATTCCATTAGGTCAGAGCCCCAGGTCCAAGGAGAATTCTCTCACACAGATGCTGCGCACACCAGTGGTTGTAACAATGCCGTTTGCCTCCTTCAGGTCTTGCGCTTCAGTCGTGGGCGAAGCCTGAGGAAAAAGAGAGAGAGGCTCAAGGAAGAGAGGAGAGCCCAGTCTGTGCCAAGAGATGAGGTGGCCCAAAGCAAGGTGGGGGGCAGTCCTCCCGCCGTCCCCACATCCACCCATGCTCAGAGGGTGGGAAACTATCTCCCTGCTTCGGCCAGGTTCACCTGGTGGCTGCCCGGCCCTCTCTGCCTCTCCTCCTTGCTGGAGCTCTTCAAACTGTTGCCAGTCTTTTTCTCTTTGGTTTCACATCCTCCATTCCCCAAGGTTTCAGGCCATGTGCCTCCGTGTGCGCTGCCCATTACCCGTCCAGTACACGTGGGGGGCACACTTACCAGCCCAGGTATCTGTGGCCTTTGCCCATGTCCTGCGGGTAGCACTGCCTCTCTAACACCATGCCCAGATTGTGTAGGGCAGTGGCTCTCAAAATGTGGTGTCCAGTGTGTCACCTGGGACCTTACTAGAAATGATAATTCTTGGGCCTCACCTCAAACCCACAGGATCAGAAACTCGGGTGGGGCCCAGCAATCTGTGTTGGAACAAGCCCTCCAGGGGATTCTCATGGGAACTAAAATTTGAGAGCCACTGGCACAGGCCACTTCCATTGAGGGAGGGGAGCAAGGCTATGCTAGCCTCTATGGCTCCCTTATATGAATTAGAAAAAGATGCCCCCTGGGCAGACCCACTGTGCACAGGGCACGCATGGTGAGCAGAGCCCGAGCTGATTTCAGCTCCTCTTGCCCCACACCTCCACCTCAGCTAGGTGCTCTTGTGCCGTGTAGCCCTGGAATAAACCATGCCTTTGAGTTCACTCAGGAGGGAGAAGTCTGGGATATAGAGACAGCTTTTGGCACAGAAAATGTTATCACCAAGTACTTGCTCTTCTATCTGCTATTTCAGAATCCTCTCATCAATTTCCAGGGTTAAGGCATTGCAACTCTGATTAACTTCCTAGATGTGAATTGTACATATTCAGTTGTGAACGTTCTCACAAGGACCAGAAATATGATATTTTTTCATTTCAAAGGATTCTTACTCTTTGCCATGAATGTTGTGGGTTGGGGTGGGGGAGTGGGGGGCGTTGGGGGGCGGGGGGGGGGGGGGTGCGGGAGGTGGGCTGCATCCGAGGTCAAAGAATGAGTGAGTTATGTTTTGTTGAAATCTAAACGACCAAAAATCTCTAATGCTGAGGTGTTTTGTGTCGGGTAGGTTCCTGGTGTTCTACAACATCGAATTGGACCCAGGAATATATTTAGCTTAGGTCCTAATAAATACAATAAAAGCCAAATGTTCAACCAACCAGGAAAACATTCTATGTTAGTTAAGACCACCAAGCAGTGTTTCCTATGTCTAAAATTTATGTTATTTGCAAAGGTTCTTGTGGGTCCCTTACTATATGGAATCTTGCAAAGAAAATTTGACCATATTAGTGAAAAAGGCCAAGGAAGCAAACGCAATGGGTCTCTGGGCTGTTTCCTTCTGTAGGGCAGTGTCTCAGCAGGAGACACACCCAGCAGTGAACAGGCTGTGGCCAGAAAAGAAGAAGCCAGAGAAGAGTTCCTGTCAGCCTCCCCAGAACCCAGAGCAAAGGATGACAGGAGGAGAAAGTCAAGGCCCAAGGTCAGGAGACACAGAAAGCAGCCCAGAGGGGTGGCTGGGAGGCAGGGTGGCGAGGGTCCTGGCAGAGCGTCATGCCCATCAGCTAAAAAGCCACTCACTTGGCTGGCTGGTTTGGAGCCAGAGCACAGAAATTAAATCTGGCTAACATCAGACATAAGGTGAATGTGCTGATATATTTCTTTTGACATGTGTGGCTTGGAGTAGGACACCATGAGGTGAAACAAAGTGGGGCTCTTTGCCCAAATGGGGTGACATGGACGCCACCGACTGGTGTCAGTCTTGCAGAGGTCAAAGCGTTCAGGGGTGTTGTCTCTTCCTCTCTTACAGGTGTCAGCATTTTCTGACCCCACCCCACCAGCCGACCAACAGCCTGGACACCAGAAGAACCTGCATGCTCATAATCACCCTAAAAAGAGGAACAGGCATCGGTGTTCATCCCCACCCCCACCCCATGAGTTCAGGGCGTATCAGCTCTACACATTGTACCGGGGCAAGGATGGGAAAGTGATGCAGGTACCTGCTAAGCAATGTCAGGAGAAGGGAACATAGGCCTTCAGCAAGGGTTTTTGTTTAACGGCATTCCTGGGGGCTGTTAGGCACTTTAGGCATTGACTTAGTTGAGCACAAGCTTTGAAGGTAAGCCAGATGGCCTCCTCACCTGCACGGTGCAGATCCACTCCTGCTGCTAAGGCCAAGGCAGACAGGGTGTGTAGCTGCAGAGCTTGCTGCACCATCCTCAGGTGACTAGGTATCTTGAGGCCCCAGGGTATATAAAAGCACCTTGAGGAGAGGGACCATATCTTACCCTCTGAATTTTAGTGTCTGCTACACCCAAAACTTGGCCTATAAGATGTTCCAAAGTTATGACAAGGATGAGCCTATCTCTTCCATCATCTCTATCCCCTGGTATACTGCCTGGCACGTGGTGGGTGCTCAAAACATACCTGATGAAGGAATGAACGAGGGATTGATTCCTTTTTTGTTTTTCTCTTAGGCACCAATAAATGGTTGTCGATGTGAACCTCTAATCAACAAGCTGGAGAATCAGTTGGAGGCTACTGTGGAGGAGATAAAAGCAGAGCTGGGATCGGTTCAGGACAAAATGAATACAAAGCTGGGGCAGATGGAGAATAAGACCCAGCACCAAGTATGTCATAAGGCCCAGCTTCCTAATTGCAAGGTGTTCTGGCAGAACATGAACTCAGGAACCAACTTTGACTTTAGCACACCCTTCCACCCTGGGAGTGTCCAATGGGCTGTCAGGGAAGAGGCCTGCTTCTGCTTATGTGATTTTGTTAAAGTACATTTATTTCAGCTTTTTAAAGAACATGTTTAAATTGCTTATTATAAAAATAAGATATCCCCATTACAGAGCATTTTTAGAAATACAAAAATTAGGAAAATAAATCACCTATAAGCCCACTGTGCTGAAAAGCACTGTTAATATTTGGGTTTAGGCTGGGAATGGTGGCTCACACCTGTAATCCCAGCACTTTGGGAAGCCAAGGCAGGCAGATCACTTGAGGTCAGGAGTTCGAGACCAGCCTGGCCAACATGGTGAAACCCCGCCTCACTAAAAATACAAAAATTAGCCTGGTGTGGTGGCGCACACCTATAATCCCAGCTACTCGGGAGGCTGAGGCATAAGAATTGCTTGAACCTGGGAGGTGGAGGTTGTAGTGAGCAGAGATCATGCCAGTGCACTCCAGCCTGGGTGACAGAGCAAGACTCTGTCTAGGAAAAAAAAAATTGGAGTTTATCTCTTCTGAGTTTTTTTATATGTCAATCTTTTTATATGTCAATTTTTGCTACACTCCTTTCCCATTGCGTACAAAATTAGAATAATTATGTATTTTTTCTTTTCCCAACTTTTTATTTTAAAAGTTTTCAAACATACAGAAAAGTTCACAGAATAATGGAGTGAATGCTTGTACATAATCCCTGTAGTCAGCCAGTTAATATGTTGCTGCATTTACCTTGTCTCTCTGACACACATGTTTTTTTAACTCTTGAACTATTTCAGATTTAGTTGCAGACTGTCCTGACAGGGCATCTCTAAATATTTCAGAATGTTTAGAATAAGAATAACACTTTCAACTTCATAACAATATTGCTTTCACACCTGAGAAAATGTTATCCAGCCCATATTCAGATTTTCTCGGTTTTCGTAAAATAGTATTTGTTACAACTTTTTTTTTTTTTTTTTTTTTTAGATGGGGTCTGACTCTGTCACCTAGAGTGCAGTGTGGCAATCTCAGCTCACTACAGCCTCTGCCTCCTGGGTTCAAGCGATTCTCCCACCTCAGTCTGCTGAGTAGCTGGGACTAAGGCGGACGCCACCATGCCCACCTAAGTTTTGTATTTTTTTGGTAGAGACGGAGTTTCACCACGTTGGCTAGGCTGGTGTCAAACTCCTGGGCTCAAGCGCCTCGCCTGCCTTGGCCTCCCAAGGTGCTGGGATTTTAGGTGTGATCCACCTGCCCTGCCCTTTTTTTTAAAAAGTTTTTGCCAAATTGACTAAGGACATTTTACTGTTTAAGTTTTATTTCCCTGTTTACTGGTAAGATTAAACATTTTTAAGGCTTATTTGCTATTTGTATTTTATAGAAAGGCCATTTTAAAAATATTTTCTTAGGTCAATAATAGATTAGTGAAGACTGTTTTGTATATAAAAACCCCACTTCGCCTAGCCTAAGCTGAAAGAGGAATGAGAGATGAATGTTGGGATACCTCAAGGGCCTCACTTCAGTTCAAGGGAGTGACAGATTGGGGTGTAGAATCTTAGTCCTCCTTCCAAATCACCAAGAAAGGACCGTGGCACCCTTGAGTCAGATGCTTATACCTGAGCCAGTTAGTGTGACGTGTGAACAAAGCAATGTATACCTATGGCTGCTCTTGAAAACAGCCACCTGGAGGAAGAGGTTAAGGGAGTGGGGAGAGTAGGCCAATCCTAGAAAACAGGAGGAGCACAGGTCACAGGAAAACATGGACTGAAGAGAAAAACAGAAGGTGTTCACCACGTCTCCAGAACTGATGTTTCTTTTTTCTTAATGTTTTGAACATCTGGGTGTGGAATGCCACGTGTGTCCCTGACAGGAGGGGAGCTCACCAGTGAGCCTTCGCGGATTGGCTCTTCCTAACAATAGTTCCTTTCATTCTTTGGTCCTTGTCAAAGCAGTGAAAGTTTGGCCCTCCTAGGTGTGGGGGTCCCACAGGAAATGCCAAGATGAAGGGTACTCCAGAAGGGCATGTGATTAAAAAGCGACAACTGCTTGTTCTCTGAAGCAATCCTTTAAGTTCCTTCTACACTCTTCTTACATACTTTAGCTACTTCCAATGAAGCACCAAAAATATTTGCTCACTGCAAGAGCCGGATAAAAGCTCATTTTACTGCCTTGTAGGCAACCACTAACATTTTTTAAAGTGGGGTTGGGGAAGAGAAAAATCTCCATACTTTGAGATGTAGTTTTTTCTTACAGTAGTCTGGGAAATAATGTTTTAAGGCCTACAAGGCCTGCATGGGCTCAGGTTGTGTATTTACTGGATATTCAGAGTCTCTCTCTCTCTTTTTTTTTTTGGCTCACTGCAACCTCTGCCTTCCAGGTTCAAATGATTCTCCTGCCTCAGCCTCCCAAGTAGCTGGGACTACAGGCATGTGCCACCACACCCAGCTAATTTTTGTATTTTTAGTAGAGATGGGGTTTCGCCATGTTGGCCAGGCTGGTTTCAAACTCCTGACCTCAGGTGGTGGGAGTATGGCCCACCACGCCTGGCCTGTATATCCATAGTCCTTATACCTCTTAAACTTTAACAAATGAGATTTTTTTAAAAAAGAAACGTTGGCCTCATAGAAACACGCTCAAGAATTCTGAAAAAGTTCCATGAGTCCTACATGCAAATGGAATCAGATAAGGGGTTGAAGTTTGCATGCAGGGGCTCCTACTTGGTTCCCCAAGCCCCTCTGCAGGAGCTGAGAAGCCAGGGCTCACCCTGAGATCATCTCAGTCTTACACTCTGCTCCACTTGACTCCTAGATGCGTGTTTTGGACAAGCTGATGGTTGAGCGACTTTCTGCAGAGAGGACGGAGTGCCTGAACCGCCTGCAACAGCACTCAGACACAGAGAAGCATGAGGGGGAGAAACGACAGGTAGGAACCAGCATCTGCTAGTCCTTAACTTATGATTTACCACACAGGCCCACTGAGCTCAGGCAGGCCTGCCACTGAAAACTCGGAGGCTGAGACTCCGAGCTTTTGCATTATATAGTGTATCATTTTTATGATACTGAAATGAGGTTAATAGAAAAGAACCTGTAGTTCTGTTTATGTCCGTGGCTGAATATGCTGGCAACAGATGAAGACCGAACATGCTGGGGAAGATGCCATTTCTGTCCTGAACTCATTCCATGTATTGTGCATTGTTAGGCCATTATAGTTTTAGAACAAGACATAGTTTCTACCCTCAGGGAGTTTACTGTCTCACCAAGATAAGAGACATGGAATGAGTACAGTGAGTGTGTGAGAACTCAGGCTTTCTGAGCAACCAGAAGTACTTGGTTTGGAAGATTTGGGTGGTTTTGGGGGTTGAGTTTAAGGTGGCTCTAGTCACTTAATGAAGATTGTAGATAGCTCTCTGCTTGGGTGCCTGCTGTGGCCTATAGGAGGGTGGCTTAGTCTGTCTGTGTTGCTATAAAGGAATACCTGAGGCTGGGTAATTTGTAAAGAAGAGAGTTCTTTGGCTTATGGTTCTGCAGGCTGTACAAGAAGCATGCTGCCAACATCTGCATCTGGTGAGGGCCTCAGGAAATTCCACTCATGGTAGAAGGTAAAGGGGAGCTGGTATGCACAGATCACCTAGCGAGACAAGAGGCAAGAGAGACAGGAGGGAGGTGCCAGGCTGTTTTAAGCAACCAACTCCTTCAAAAACTAATAGAGCGGATGGGCGCAGTGGCTCACGCCTGTAATCCCAGCACTTTGGGAGGCCTAGGTGGGCGGATCACGAGGTCAGGAGATCGAGACCATCCTTGCTAACATGGTGAAACCCCACCTCTACTAAGGATACAAAAAACTTAGCCAGGTGTGGTGGTGGACACCTGTAGTCCCAGCTACTCGGGAGGCTGAGGCAGGAGAATGGCGTGAACCCAGGAGGCAGAGCTTGCAGTGAGCCGAGATCGTGCCACTGCACTCCAGCCTGGGCGACAGAGCGAGACTTCCATCTCAAAAAAAAAAAAAAAAAAACTAATAGAGCAAGAACTTACTAACCGTGAGGATGGTACCAAGCCAGTCATGAGGCATTCACCCCCTTGACACAAACACCTCCCATGAGGCCCCACCTCCAACATTGGGGATCAAATTTCAACATGAGATTTGGAGGGGTCAAATATCCAAACCATAGCAGTGGGCAAGCCATAACTTTTGGGTTTGTTAGATGGTATCCTCAACTGTTATAATTGAAAAGTCCATCCTCGATGCTTTAATTCATAAACCATGTATCAAATTCACTTGATTCTTTTGTGTACTTATTTGTGGGGTTTTTTTTTTTTTAAGATATCCTTGGTGGATGAATTAAAAACCTGGTGCATGTTAAAGATTCAGAATCTGGAGCAGAAGCTTTCTGGAGATTCTAGGGCCTGCAGAGCTAAATCCACACCATCTACTTGCGAGTCCTCTACAGGTAACCCACACACAGAGAGCCCTTTTGTCCAAAAGGAACACGACCAGCAGCTCTTGTACTCTCCTGCACTGAAAGGCAGTACGTATGCTAGGGCTGTGGGAAACACTGGATGGTAAAGTGCACTCTGTAGGGGCAAGGACTATATTTTGCTCGTAACCGTATACTCAGTTGCTATATAATAATAAAGCACTCATTTATGTGCTCAAACTTATTTGAATAAAGGAATTAAAGAATTGTTGACTGGTGATAACATTGCTTTGAGTACAGTGTTGATAGTATCAGAGTGGACCCCAAAGATGAGAGGTGATGAAGATCCATCGGTCTCCTCAGCAGGGCTCTTCCTCCCTTGCCTTTTGTGCCTTTTACCTCTTCCTTCTCTTTGATCTGCCTTTTACTTTTGTCCAACTATGCAAATCCTCATTAAACAGCAGTTCTTACATAGAACTTGCCCCCAGTGCTAGATAGGAAATGCTGCAAGCAAACCATCTTTACATTAGCCACAGTGATTATACTCAATAATGACAATTTTGAGGACATTCAGAGCCTGGGTAACTAGGCCTCAGTGGGGGATTTTGATATAAGTGCTTTGTGTTACCACAGGCCATCTCTGGAACTGTGGTTTCATCTTTGTGTCAACATGGGGAAACATCCCGGGAAAATGTTTCATGCTAGGACTACTCTTAGGGCTTGTCGTGGAGCTCTGGGTGTGGAAAATGGGGCCTCCTTTCCAAATTGGAGCTTGGGTCAAGCAGTTAGTACACTGGTAGGGAATAGGCCCAGACATTAGAGAATGGGAATACATATTCTCATAGATAAATGTCCAAATCTGCTTTGAGATACTTGGTGAGCGGCATCATCCTTAGGCATCAGGAAACAGGACCAGAGCCTTCTCAGGTAGATTGAGGCAGGCTGAAGGAAAAGCCAGCAACTTTTTTTGCTTAAATGATACCAGTGTGGCGCTAACACAGAATCCATGAAAGCTCTGACAAGCCAAAGTGATCATCAGAGGAGACAAAGTGGAAGGGAGGAACAGAAAGGTGAGAAAAGGCTCAGAGGAGACGTTACACATGGTGGGTGCTGATGGAGAAGGCTGGTGATATACAGGATCCTTAAGACTCTAAAATACTGACCCGCAGCCATATGACTGTGTGAATGTGGATTTGCTCTCACGTTTGTTTTCCTTCTGAAACCAGGTGTGGATCAATTAATGGTGACTGCAGGTCCAGCAGCAGCTTCCGACAGCTCCCCTCCAGTGGTTAGGCCCAAAGAAAAGGCCCTCAACTCCACTGCTACCCAGAGACTCCAGCAGGAGCTGTCGTCTTCTGACTGTACAGGCTCCCGACTGAGAAACGTCAAGGTCCAGACAGCCTTGCTACCCATGAATGAGGCAGCCAGATCTGATCAGCAGGCTGGGCCCTGTGTCAACAGAGGCACTCAAACTAAGAAGTCTGGGAAGAGTGGGCCAACAAGGCATCGTGCCCAGCAACCCGCAGCCAGCAGCACCTGTGGGCAGCCGCCACCAGCCGCAGGCAGTGAGCAGACTGGCCCTCACATTCGGGACACTTCCCAAGCTCTGGAGCTTACCCAGTATTTTTTTGAGGCTGTTTCTACCCAGATGGAAAAGTGGTATGAAAGGAAGATTGAAGAAGCACGAAGCCAAGCCAATCAGAAAGCCCAGCAAGATAAGGCTACATTGAAGGAACACATTAAAAGTTTAGAAGAGGAACTTGCCAAACTAAGGACTAGGGTGCAGAAGGAAAATTAGCACCAATAAAGAGGAAACATGAAAGGATTCTTGAAGATTTCCAGTTTTGCAACTGCATAATAGCTATGCCCAAGGAGTCAACTATTGTATATATTGCAGATTTGCCTTTTTAAAAAAATCACTAATTCTGCAATGTGCCAGATACATGTTTCCTATGCCCAGGAAGTTATGAAGACTTCAACAATTAAACTGAAACCAGGGGAAGCTTGCTTAGTTTTGGGTTTCATTATAAACTCTTAGCCTCAGTCCAGGTTAATCTGAAGTTTGAAAGCTCAGATTAAGCAAGCCATGCCAAGAAACTGGACGATGTGTAAGCCTAGACTCTAAAATTCAAGATGTGTGAAATAATATAAGTCAAAAGCAAGAAAAACGTAATCCCGTCTGAACTCAAGTAGTCATTCATATAAATTTGAACACACCTGCTGTGCCTAGACAAGTGTCTTTCTGTAAGAGCTGTAACTCTGAGGTGTGCTAAATAAACCCTCTTTCTCAAATTCGTAATTCTCCAACTGTTGACATTTTAATCACATGAAAAGTTATCAGATTTTTGAGGAGAAATATTTTCATGATGTCACAAGATCCGATATATCTTATGATAAAATTTATTGAAAAGTCAGTTTATTTAAATAATGAATAATTGGCTAACAGCTCTGGAAACAATGAGATCAAATGAGAAAGATTCAAATTGTTATTTTCTGTATTTTCAGTCAAAAAATCAGTTATATAGTGATTTTAAAGCAGATTAATGGAAAAAAATTCATGTAACAATTACCTGAAAATTTATAACCTATTCCTAATCAAACCCAATTATATCAGAATACCTTTCTGAATTTGAGATTTTTGCTCTACATTTTATAATGAATAAGGCTATTTTTTGAAAGTATTTCATTTTGAATTCTGTCATTAAAGAACCTCAAAAGCTTTCTACTGCTTTGCGGTGAAGGCAAAATATTCGATAACTCAACTTAGGCCCCACTGTTCCCCAACTTCATGGAGGCCAGAAGACTTTACTTTGTTCCATAATGAAATATAAACACAGAACAAAGTTGTAAAAGTAGCATGGATATGTTGAAACTTTGGACAAGCTTCTTGTCCTTTGGAATATGGGATTTATATTCATCTCCTCAATATCCCATGTATGCACAGAAACTTCAGTTCTATTTCTATAGACACAGGAACCTAGTGACTATTGAACGTAATTGTAATAAAATGCTGCTTATTGAGCCAAAGAGAAGAAATGATTTATTAACATGGGGACACCAAGAAAAACAAAGTATGCTTTTATTCCCTTTGTCAAGCTCAGTTTTAGGGTTTTTTCTTTTTTTTATAGTGACAATCCATAGATACAGACATTCCTAAAAGAAAAATAAATAATTCAGTAGATATATGTCACTGTTACCTGAATATGGAATGAATTTGATGTTTTTTATTTTGTTGAGACAGGGTCTTGCTCTGTCATCCAGACTGGAGTGCAGTGGCATGATCACACCTCACTGCAGCCTTGGCCTCTCAGGCTCGTGATCCTCCTGCCTCAACCTTGCAAGTAGCTGGGACTACAGGTGTGTGCCACCAGTCCTGGCTAATTTTTTGTAGATATAAGGTCTCGTGATATTGCCCAGGCTGAATTTGATGTTATTTCAAGTTGATTTTCATGTGTTTGGGAGCTTGTCTTGTTCTCAACTACTACGCAGGTAGACAGTCTTCCCCCAGAGACTCATTAGATTGCAATATAGAGGCACTTTCTCATTTCCCTGTTGTTCCTAATACAGAATTGTAGAGCTGGAGAGTACCTTCAGTTTTCTAAATCTATTCTCAAACAGGATATCACTAACCTCTTTAGAATCATTCCTCAGTATATATCAATTTATTGAGAACTGCCTAATACTCAAGAAATTAAATCCTGAGTTCAGTAGGCTGTGTTCCAAGCAGGAATTATTTTCACTTACCAAAATATCTCCTATTACCTCAAGGTATCCTTGTTGAGGAATGCTGAAAACTAAATTTTAAGTATCAAGTCTAGACCATAGAGTGCTTTGGTGGGAGTATTTTGATTACCTCCTACCCATCAGAAGCAGGCAGCTAATATTGTGAACTGAGTATTTTTGTCAAAAGTCGCAGGGAAGAGACTACAGAAGAATGAGAAGGGTCAAAAGGACCTAGTGTGGCTTACTACATGGATCTTGTCTCTTGGAGGTCTGTCGTAGAAGAAAAAACAAATAGAGGTGATGAAGACACAGAACAGGCTCAGTCAGCATCCTTACCCAGAGATGGCAACATCTATTAAGACCAATGCAATACCTTTTCATCTTCAGCAAATGTTGTTTCATCTGTTTTTGATCCTTGGCATTGTCAAAAACTTAACTGCAGGTCCAGTGTATATTTTTCCTTATTTTTCCCTTTTAGCTATCTGCTAAAATGAGTAAATGCCACAACTGTACTTTTCCAAAGAAAAAGAACTATTGACAACTTATAGCCTGTCATGCAGGTCATGTTTCAAATCAAGGCTGAAATTTTCAACAGCTGTGGGAAAAACTAAAACACAGAAATATTGTACAGTATTAGTGTTTTTTTAAAGAAATTGTTAGTGCATTATTGAGTATACTAAATATCTGTGATTAAATAAATTAGTTCTAACTTTTGATTTTGGGAGCCCAAAATAAAGGGAGTGTTTTTTTCATGGTTATGCCTTGTTTGTGGAGTCAAGTGTTGATATACTTGAGGCATGTTATGTGTCTTCTAATTAATATTTTTATCACCTTGAATTTGTGTCTCTTCCAAGCATTAAAGATACTATGGATCTTAAATTCCTTATTAAAAAAAAATGCAAGTGTGAATACTTTGTTTGCTTACATTTTAATTTATTGTGGTTGACCACATTTTATGGCTCCTGAGTGCCTTCACCCAGCTACACTTTACCTTGCATCTATAAAAGTGTAATTTAGAGTAAATACATTGGCTGTAAAGTCGAGATCAGGTGCTCTCCACCAAAAGCAAAACAAAACTGCTGAAATGTGGCAAGGTTTCTCAGTGCAAGCTTAAGTGTTTAAACTGTTGACCATTTGGAAAATACTGGACAAAGGGGAAGGACAAAACATCATCTGCAATAGTTAAAGGTTATGCAAGGCAACATTATACTTTTTGACTAAGTTATTAAAAGTTAAATGCATTTCTTCTTTGAAGTGTGGATTATAAAAGCCAATCAAAGACAGAACCAGTTCGAAAAACCTTTTGTATTCTACAATACCTTTTATGAGTAAGAGTAAAACATACATTTCTTATTTGTAATTTTATTTAAGGAGAAATACTCTTTCCCTTTGATACAACTATAATATTATCAACAGCAAGGAATATGTTCTGCTTTCTGCAATTTTAGAAAGTCATTCCATTCTGGGTGACAGAATGAGGTAAGATTGTCTCTTTAAAAAAAAAAAAAAACTCACACCTGTAATCCTAGCACTCTGGCCACCGAGGCAGGTGGATTGCTTGAGCCCAGGAGTTTGAGACTAGCCTGGCAACAAAGTGAGATTCCCCCTCCTCTCTCTGAAAAGTAAAAAAAATTAGCCGGTCATGGTGGCACATGCCTGTGGTCCCAGCTAAATGAAAGTCTGAAGCAGGTGGATCTCTTGAGCCCAGGAGCTCAAGGTTGCAGTAAGCCATGTTCGCGCCACCACACTCCAGCTTGTGCAACAGAGACCCTGTCTCAAAAAAAAGTCATCTGTGTGTTTCTTGCAGGCGCATCTATGGCAATGCTTGTACCATGAATTTAAAACTTCTAACTTGATGGCACTTTTTTATTTAATTTTTTTTGAGACGAGTCTCACTCTGTCGCCCAGGCTGTAGTGCAGTGGTGTGATCTCGGCTCACTGCAGCCTCTGCCTCCCGGGTTCAAGATGAGGCAGCCCTCCTGAGTAGCTGGAATTACAGGCACGTGCCACCAGGTTAGGCTAGCTAGTGGCCTAGCTAGTCTCGAAATCCTGACCTCAAGTGATCCACCCACCTCGGCCTCCCAAAGTGTGTGGATTACTTGTGTAAGCCACAGTGCCTGGCCTTACCTGCTTTAAAAAACAAAAAAACTTAGGTTTTCTTGGAGTCTGTGCTAGTTGAATCTTGCAAATGCAAACCACATACGCTCTTTAATGAAAACCTTTCCATGCACACCACTGTTAGGAAGAGCATCATTAAATCACTGACTTCTACACCCATAAAAGGATGATTTTGAGTTTCAAGATTTTAGATTTACTAGAGATAGCATGTATCTATCAATCATGTCACACAAAAAATATTTCCAAAGTGTTCTCTGTTCAGAAACGTCACAAATGCTTCTGTTTGTCAGATCATTTTGCAACAGGTTAACTAATACTTATCTACATAAAAACCTGAAAATTGGCACAGGCAGGCATTTTGAATTAGTAGATTACCCCCATGGAACAGTATTCAGAATTATTTTGTCTTGTGGGCTCTGACTCTGGGAGGTAGAGGTGGACCCTGACAGTCCAGGTCATCAACATCCACATTCAGTTGATGCCTCTCAGACACAGTCCAGTACTGGATACCATTTATCATTCTGCAAAATGTTGTCTACATCTTTCAGGTGCTGGTCATTCTTAGATTAGCTTCTTAGCTGTTCTGTTGATAAACAGAAGACTTCAATTTTCAGGATGGATGATTCCAACATCTTCCACAAGCTTTCACTTTCACTAAATTATTTTGTTATAAATTTGATCTCCTTCAAAAGTGCCTTGAAGTCAACTTTGGTTGTAATGTATTTGTCTCTGACGTATTCTTCAAATTCTCTTTGTTTTTTTTTCCTGTCATTGGAGGAGAACTGCACCCAGAATCTTATTTTTACTACTTCCACGTGAATGTTAAGGTACTCACAGAGGTTTCATCCAGAAGTCTTCCCTCTTCTTTCCGGTAAGTGCTTCAATGTGCTCATTAAGCTTCTCTTTCTCTTCCCTTTTCAACAAAGATCTAGATTCCCAGTGGTGATCTTTTTGATGAGTTCTCTATCAAACTATGACACATCTGAAGAACGTACCTGAACAACCCTCAGGGATAATGCAGGATTTTTCGAGAAAGTTCCAGGGTATCTCCTGGTGTCAGTATACTTTCAGTCCTACACCTCAAGAGTTTTTTAATAACAGCTTTATTGAGATACAATTCATACCTTACATTTAAAATGTACAGTTCAGTGGATTTGAATATATTCAAGAGTTGTGCAGCCTACACCACAAGCTAACTGTAGGATATTTTCATCACCCTGAAAAGGAACCCTACACCCATTAGCAGTTACTCCATTCCATCTACAGCCAGCCTAGGCAACCACTAATCTTTCTGCCTATTCTGGACATTTTGTATGAATGGAATCATCATGTGATCTTTTGTGACTGGCTTCCTTCACTTAACGTTTTCAAGGTTTATCCATGTTTAGTATATATAAGTCCTTCGTTTCTTTTTAGTGCCAAATAATGGCTATGGGCATGGGGTAGAAGTGCTAACTCATACAGCAGCTGTTTCATCTTTTGAGGAACTGACCGTCTGTTTTCTGAAGTGGCTACACCATTTTACATTCCCACCAGCAATGTATGAGGGTTCTGTAATTTCTGTACATCTTCACCAAGACTTATTATTATTTCTCTTTTTAATTACAGCCATTCTAGTGAATGTGAATCTCAGGGTTTTGTTTTTTTTTTTTTTTTAGAGACTGTCTCACTCTGTCACCCAGGCTGAAGTGCAGTGGCACAACCTCAGCTCACTGCAACCTCCACTTCCTGGGTTCAAGTGATTCTCCTGCCTCAGCCTCCCAAGTAGCTGGGACTACAGGCATGCACCACCACACCAAGCTAATTTTTGTATTTTTAGTAGAGATGAGGTTTCACCATGTTGGCCAGGCTGGTCTTGAACTCCTGACCTCAAGTGATCCACCTACCTCAGCCTCCTAAAGTACTGGGATTACAAGCATGAGCCACTACACCCGACCTCATAGTAGTTTTGATTTACACTTCCCTAATGATTGTGTCCAGCATCTACTGGCCATTTGTTAGTGGTTTTTTTCTTCTTTTAAAAACTGCTGAGACATCCATAAACATTTTCAAAATGCAGGGTATATTTTTCAGTGTTAAGGCAACTGTTCTGATGTGTTTTTCCTTTGCTCTCTATCACCAAATACTGTACATATAAATAGTAAGACTGGGCTTTGTGTTGTCCATTGTTAATCCTAAATGCAACAAAACACATGGAGACTTTGAAAATCCTTCAGAATAATGCTATAGTTAAGATTTTGCTAAAGCAAGTGTTTTTTCTAACTCCTTGAGCTGCATATTGCCTTGAGTAATCATCATCCGGATTGTATCCTGTAGAATAAAGTGAAATCTGGTTATAGTTTTACCTGGTTAAACAAGGTATAGCTATACCATTTTATCTGTTAAAATCAAGAACCAATACTACGTATTGGAACTGCTGCCTTTTAGAAAAGCCAAAAGAGTTCCACATACATACATATAAAATGTACAACATAAAAGTCAAGTGATGATGCTGAAGAGTGTAGATACTCTTTTATCTACACTTATTTTAAAATATTAAATTTTAAAATAATAATTTAAAATCGGTAACATTACAAGCAATGATCAAGATATACCAGCTCAGTGGCACTATATTCCAAGATGTCTGCTAAACTTAAAAAAAAAAATTCACTGATCAATAAAAAGGGTTAGGATCTGTCCTCACCATGATTTTGTTCTCACCTCTTCGGTGGCACTTTTGTTTCTTTTGAATTCTTCTCTTGCCCAATCTTTCAGGTATTTGCGATCAGAATCATTTGGAACTTGCCGAATTGTTTGCAAAATCCTTCTGTAGAGGAGAAGAACTTGTTGCCTTCTTACGAACTGTAAAAGGGAGGAGTAAATAGCAATTACTACTGCACAATCGCCAGCCTGGAAAGTTCTACTTCAGCAAACCAAGCTGTAACCAGAGTACTTCTCGTTGGTCAATTTTGAAAAAGGCAAAGAAAAACTTTTTTTTTTTCTTTTTTTGGCCAGATGCAGTGGCTCAGGCCTGTAATCCCAGCACTTTGGGAGGCCAAGATGGGAGGATCACTTGAGCCCAGGAGGTCTAAGCTGAGGTAAGCCTTCATTGCGCTACTGCACTCAGCCTGGGCGAGAGTGAGGCCCTGTCTCAAAAAGATGTTTTAAAGAAAGCATCACGAGGTTCATCTGATCTTTTTGCTTACTGCTCTGTCAAACCTAAGAACCATTAAAAAATCAGGAGCTGCCTACCGGGCTGAAAAGGGCTGCCGGTCTCCTAGAAGTTGTTATTACAACGACAGCACTTTTTCTAAATTAACAGTTGTTCAAATCTTTGGTAATCTCATTTGCTGTTTGCCACAGCTCAGTGCAATAGACTTTCACCGTGGGCACTGGGCAGCTGAGGCACCGGGACTCAGGGAAATCAAGCGCCTGACGCTGTCTCACGCGATCGCACCAAACCAAGGAAGCAGCCAGTGCCTCCCGTCAGGCCCCGCGGAGCGAAGCACCGCCCCGCAGGCATCGGGCCAATCTCAGAGGGCGCGCACGCCGCATCAGGACCCCGGAACCCGCCCCGTTGGGGATAGGGACAGATGGAGAATCCAGCTCAGACCCAGGTAAGCTGCTTTGGAAGGCAGAGAACCGCCGGTACCTGCTTTAACGTTAGTGTCGCTGGGGGTAAGCGGGAAGCAGCCATGTCCACCAGAGGTCCGCCGGAGCCTCAGCGCGCAGGAGCGGAAGTGGGGTCCGACCAAGGGGTGTGGCGAGCCCGGTTTCCTAGGAGACGGCCCGCGGGTTGCTCTCTGACTGAGAGCGCGAGGCTTCGGGACTGAGCACTAGCTGCTGCGCTGGCCGAAGTTTTCTCGTCGGTAAAATAGGATAACAGTGCACCATAGGGTCGTTTTGATAAAGAAGAAAGGTAGGGCACTTAACACAGTTCCTGGTAAAGAGAGTTCAAATGAAAGTGAAGGAGGCCGGGCGCGGTGGCTCTCACCTGCAGTCCCAAGCACTCTGGGAGGCCTGTAAGGTGCCTGTAATCCCAGCTCCTCGGGATGCTGAGGCAGGAGAATCGCTTGAACCCGAGAAGTGAAGGTTGCAGTGATCCGAGATCGCACCACTGCACTCCGTCCTGGGCGACAGAGCGAGACCCTGTCTCGAAAAAAAAGTTAAGGTTTTTTTGGGGGGAAAGAGGTGAAAACGTATTTGAATGTTCTTTCGAGCCTTTAAAAATGTGTATAGTTGAAAATACTAAAATTGAAAGTGTTAATTTCTTTTACAGTTTGTGTTGGTTTTTTCTCTTTCTCGTTTTTGTCCTGTTCTTTTGTAGCGCAAAGGTTTTCCGGGAGCGGTGGCCTTCATGATCATTTGAAACAAAGCTTTGAATGGCTCACCCACTGCAGCCTTAAGCACTTTTCATCACTGATAACGAGGAGCCTAACATCCCTAAGCCTCAGGCTTTTGCTTTTATTTCCTTATAGCTGTTTTATCTTTCCCACAATACACATGCCTTTAGGTTAAATCACTAGAAGTGGAGTTAGCGAATCTTTGCCATATTAATTTTCCAAGTGATGTTGTAGCGAATTAAAATAGAACGAAAAATGTTCAATTACTAGTTTACTGGGGACTTGCTTGCCTCGCCTGTTAGCATCCTGGGGCTCCCTATTCCTAGCTGTGTTCTGGCTATTTCCCCTCTCCTGGCCTATTACCTCCCCTGTAAAGTGAAATATAGCATCTACCTCAGTTGTGTATCTCTAATGTACTGAGAACAGGTCCTGGCACATGTAAGAACTCTAATCATTAGCTCTTTTGAACTTTACCAGGCATTGTATGAATGATGCTAACTGCATGATCATATTATCAATAATATATGTCAAATTTTGTCTAATACATTAGCTGTAATAGTTAATTGCTAACTTTTTAAAAGGAGTGAAGTTAAATACCCCTCGCCATTTTTAGTTATACTGTTTTTGTGAATTGTTCATGACTTGGGTCCGTTTATGATGAGGACATTTATATGGGCTCTATATTTTTTGTCATTTCTTTATACATACAGAAACTTTATACAATCATGTATTTTTGTGCCTTTTGAGGCTTTTCATTTCCCATTCAGGCCTTTGTAATTCGTTTTTTAAAAACTTTAATTTTTAAAATATTTACTCCATCTAGAATTTACTTTGGTTTACAGCATCACGTGGATCTAAGTTCTTTTCTAGATGTTAAGCTGTATCAATACCATTGATTACATAACTCATTCCTTTTTCGGGGCTTTATGATGGATGCCTTTTTGACTGTATGATAAATTATTTTAGGGTCTGAGTAATCTGTCCAGAATTGTTTCATTTAGGGTTAAGTTTTTACTTTTTGTTTTATATGTTTTTATTATCTGGCAGGACTCTAGTTTCTTGTAAAAAATCCATTAGTACTGCTCTCTATAATCTCTAGAAATGTTTTGTATCATTTCCCTCCAAATCATCTTGTGATCTTGGTTGGAATTTTGAAATAGTGTTGAATCTATACATTAATATGTGAGAAAGACATTTTTACATTATTTCTTCTTCCCATCAAGAAACACTCAGGCCAGGTGCGGTGGCTCATGCCTATAATCCCAACACTTTGGGATACCGAGGTGGATCACCTGAGGTCAGGAGTTCGAGACCAGCCTGGCCAACGTGGTGAAACCTCGTCTCTACTAAAATACAAAAAATTAGCCGGGCCTGGTGGCGCACGCCTGTGGTCCCAGCTACTTGGGAGGCTGAGGCAGGAGAATCGCTTGAACCCGGGAGACGGAGGTTGCAGTGAGCCGAGATTCCGCCATTGCACTCCAGCCTGGGCAACAAGAGCAAAGCTCTATTTAAAAAAAAAAAAAAAAAAAAAAAGGCTCACTCTTGCTAGACACTGGTAATGCTGTCATGAGTCACATATGCTCCTTGCTCAAAGACTCATGCTTTGGGCAGGAAAACCTCTAAGTTCAATATAGTGCTAACAAAGAATGCTGCAGTTCATACTGTGGGAAATTATTCTTCCTGGAGGGCTTGTCTGAGCTAGGTATTTGTCAGAAACGCAGAATCACTAAGAGGATTCCAGACAACACATGGAAACACTGGCAGGAATGCTGGGAGAGGAGGGACAGGAGTCAAGCAAGAGCCTCACAGGTCACATGAAGAAGCTTGAATATTATTACCCTCTTCACAAGGGAGAGCTTTGAAGGGATTTTCAGCTACAGAACTTTTAGAAAGATCTTGGATGTTGTGAATAGGATGAAGTGAAGCAAGCAAAGAGAAGTTACTGGCCAGGATACCATTGAAGTAGTCCCTGCTAGAGATTAAAAGAGTCCCAGTCACAGTGGAGTAGGGGGAGGGGGAGGGATGGGATAGGATATCCAGAAGCCTGACTGGACAAGATGATTAATTTGATTGGGGTATGGATAGAGATGGAGAAGGAAGTAAAGCAGATGTATAGGTTAAGTCCCAAGTTTGTAAACAGGGTGGCTGTTGGAGTGGTCATCCCAGATGGGGAATGTTGAAGGAATGGGTTTGGAATAGGGGAATTAGAACACAGTGACATCCAGCAGATGTCTGAATATAATTAAGAATACCAAAGAGTAGATTTCCTGGACCCCTGGATGGAGAATTTTACAGTCCTTTTGCTTCAGTGATGGTGGAGGCCATGGGAGTGGTGAAGAAGTTATCCAAAGTGAGATTTTATTGTTGTTGCTGTTGAGATATAGAGTCTTGCTCTGTTGCCCAGGCTGGAGTGCAGTGGCACAATCTCAGTTCACTGCAACCTCCACCGCCTGGTTCAAGCAGTTCTCCTGCCTCAGCCTCCCAAGTAGCTTGGGATTACAGGTGCGCGTCACCACACCCAGCTAATTTTCTGTATTTTTAGTAGAGATGGGGTTTCACCATATGGGCCAGCCTGGTCTCAAACTCCTAACCTTAAGTGATCCACCCACCTCGGCCTCCCAAAGTGCTGGGATTATAGGCGTGAGCCACTGCACCCAGCCCCAAAGTGAGATTTTTAAGACAGCATGGAGGACTTTTGTGTTCTGCTGTCCATTCCTTAAATATCAGAACTTACTTACCTATTTGGCCAAGGCCTGGGGGGGTTGGGGACGGGGTGGGCAGGATAGCACAAATGTCAACTATCAACATAGCAGATTAATTGATCACTACTCCTGCAAGCCCCTGTTGGCAGCACAAGTTGAAAATGGCACTCTTGGGTTCCTGCTTCCTGGAATTCCTACTGTCCGTGATCTCATGAGCTAACCCAGGGCCAAGGGAATCACTCTGGGCACACCAGTTTGAGGTCTAAGATGGAGCTTCCAAAGGCAGATGTAATAGACTGCAGCATTGTCATAATATTGGTGTCTTTCCCTCCCAGACTCAACCCTACTGGAAGATTAAACTCCCTGCCCCATAGAGGGCTTTAGCCAATGAAATGTGAGTGGGATGCAACATCATCATTTATGGAGGATAATTTTTATAAGCCTCCTTATAAGGCTACACCAACTCATCCTTTTCATTCTGCTGCAAAGCCAGCATATTATAGCTCAGCCTACCAGGGACATAAATGCAAATGATAACCTTTGTAGTAAGAGCAACATTGAAGTAGGAGGGGATCATGTTAGCACAGCATCAACTAGTAACAGCTGACTGATCCAGCAGAGAAGATCAGTCCCCTAGCATACCTTTTACAATCCTGTCATCTTCCATTAAGAATAGTCACAAATTACATCAACAGTGGTATATGTTTTAATAGTTTTCAGAATATAAGCTGCATAGCTTTTTAGAATAAAAAAATGATATAACTTCAGGTACATGCTTTGGGACACTTGGTTAAACAAGGAATCTGTGTCTTTGATGACCACCTCAAAAGGGTGGCAGACTTCACAGTGTAACTTGGAAACAGACAAGGAGATAGATGATTACATCATGACATACTGCTTACAAAAGAACATTCTGACAGAACATTAAGTAGAACAGAGCACACAGTTTCAAGTATTCAGCACTGCTTTCTGGCCAAGTAAAAACTGCCTAAAAATCAGTTTCTTTTGACTGGAAAAAATAGATGGAGCTGCTGAGTTCTGGACACAGCGTTTCTTTCCCAGAATGAGACTGGCTCAGTCCAGCTTGAAAGCAGTGTGAGGAATCACTCTTCCCCTTAACTGTTAAGAAAAAAAAAAATGAACTAAACAAATAAATTACTACAACAACAGGGACCATGGCACTGAATGAAATAAAGGGGCAATCACCTTCCCATCATTGCATAGTCTCCCGAAGCAGCAAGTGTGAAAGAGGATACTGAAAAGCCACTTCATTTTTACACAGCCCAAGGATCATTTTTATAGATGACCTGGGCGCCTATAATGTCCAGTTGCTTTATGAGAACACACACACACCACATTCTTCCTACCCTCTAAGAGAAGGTAGTTCCTTTCACAATAAGAAAACACACCCTCATACTCTCCAGAAACTGGAGCTGTCTTGGCCACTTGACAGCTTTTGGGTACACACTGTGGGCTTGGCAAGGCAGAGCTTAGAACAGGGTCAAAAGGGCAGCTCCCTTTAGTCCTTTATACAAAGGACTGTCAGAGTCCCATGCTCCTGGCAGCATCTCCTCAAGGCACAGGTGCCCAGATCCCCTGCAAAAGAAAACAGGCAGCTGGGCTCCAACGGTGGGGTATGACCTCCTCCCAGGCCAGGGCTTCCAAGGGAGGGAAGAAGGATAACTCTTCTCTAGTTACAAGTTCAGGCACCTGCTGCTGCTTCCAGGTTTGGTATAAAAACCTCAGCCCAGGCAAAGCCGGGAGCCAGAGAGCATTCTGTAGGCTGTAAGATCACGTTGTAAAATAAAAATATTACAATAAAATTTTTTGTAGTTGTCCAAAAGGGAGCACCTGGGTAAGCAATGTGACCTTCTGACCACAGTTAAGTCTCACTTTGGACTCTTTCTGTTCTATGGGTGGTCAGAGGCTGTCACCAACTCAAACCACTGTCTGAGGGCATCGCTGAGTGTCTCAGGAAGTGCGTTTACATCTCGAAGAATGATATAGTATGGGAATGGGAACTCTTCCATGTAGGATCGGATTTCAGGCATCTCTCCAGGTCCTTTAAATATAGGTACTTTAATGTCCAAGATAGAATCCTGTCAACAAAAGACATTTTGAAATGGGGAGGCAGAGATTAAACCAGCATCCTTAGCTAGCTCTTCTGTGATCTCTTTTGCTAACTTTTACATCTCCTGTGTCTTATTCCTGCATATGAACCTACCTTTTATTACTAAGTAAAAGAGAATTTTCAGAACTCTACTAAGAAGGAGGTAGATGTCTTTCTGAGTGCCCCTTCCAGGAGGATGGACACTGAAAAAAAGGAAAAGGGATAGACAGGAAAATCTGCTTTCCCTACAGTGGTGTCTCCCCATCATCCACTTGGAATCATTCACACTAAATCTTTACCTTCCTATCAAGGCCTTAATGTGACCCACAGAGACAATGCTTCCCTGGAACAGAACTGCCCTGTAGGCATATTTCACTAAGATGATTGATGCTTCTTGCTGTGAGGAGCTACCGAGACATAAGTTAAGTGTGGCAACACCTAATCTCCATTTCAAAGTGGTCAGTATCAAGTCTGCAATACCTGCACTGACTTTGCACAGAGGGAAATGATGACCCACAGAGGATGGTCATTCTGAATCTTGGCTCTCCCACTCATTACCTATAACCTCTATGTGTTTCAGTTCCTTCAGTGTAAAGTGGGAATAATGATCCCTACCTCACTGGCTTATTGCAAAGATTAATAGAGAAAATACTTACAAGTGCCTACAATGGTACTTGACAGAATACTGTGAATGCTGGGAGTTCTCAGTATGACTGAGTGATCCAGGCCATATTTCAGATTGAACAGGTTGAAGGGAATCCCCACTTTATCTCCAGAAAAGGTGGCTTTTAGTAGTCACTCACCCGTGAACTGGGATTGTCCAATACAACAAAGATGACAAAGATATTTGCATTCCGGGCAGCCTGAACTGCTGCCAGGACTCTTTCTTTGCCCTCAAGGAAAAGGCCTCGCCCATCAGAGACTACCAGGAGGAGTTGTGCAGTTTCTGTAGACCATATAAGAGGAAGCAAGGGAATAAAATGAACAGCCATTTTTAATAACTCACAACTACCCAAAGTAGGACAAATTAGTGTAGGCTTTCTCTGTACTATTAAAGCTAAACAGACCTCTAAAGCTGATGAATTCTGGGCACAAACCTAAGGGACATCTGATGAGATCTATCCCTTAGAATGCTTGAGTCAGAGACAAGGCATAATAAGGGATACTAAGTAAGCTTCTGTCAGTATAGAAGAATTTCTCAATAATGCTTCAGGAAATGTTAAGTTCTGCTCAACTTCAAATTGTAGAGCAACATACTGTACATGAGAATTAAAACACTAGTTTATGGCTATAAACTTTAAAAATGATAGTACTGAGAAAGGCATTAGAAGAAAGTGGCCAAATCAGAAATCTGGAACTGTGTCTTCCAAATTTCAGTCGTTACTATAATCATCTTTAGATTTCTGTTAATTCCTTGTACCTAATTTCTATATTTTTTTGCCCTTGAAATTTGACTTGTGTAAACAAAAACAAATAGAAAGGAAACACTCAACACTGAATAAAATGTTTTAAAATTTTTGCTACATAGTGTTTCCAGCTAAAGATTATATAGTACATGAGTTGAGGGTGGGCTGTTTTAGCAAATGTTGACAGGTGTGAATAACTTGCTTCCATCAAAATCTGAAGCTTCTGCATGATACACTGAGAACAGTGAGAGATTTTTGGAAAGAACTAAATAATTGGCATGTTTCAAGCCCCCAAAGTAAATGTGGTTGGATTAGCTGGTTTTTATATTATGTCCTTCTCTACTTTCCTCTGTTATTAAAATATTAGAGAATACAGTACTCGAAGGGGGCTGGTTTCAGGACACACACCCCCTCACCCCCAGTATACCAGAATACACACATATTCAAGTCCAGAGATGGCCCTGGAGAACCCGCATACATGAAAAGTTGGCCCTCCATACACTCGGGTTTTGCATCCCTCAAATGCTGAATTTTCAATCCACTTTTGGTTGGAAAAACTCCATGTGTAAGTAGACCTGATCTGTACAGACAAACCTGTGGTATTCAAGGGTTAACTGTAGCCTTTATATTTAATTCCACACACACCTTGCTCCTTTCTCTTACAAATCTGAACTCAAGTAAGTATATACTAGTTAGTGTCTAGATCCCCCATTGATTATAAGCCTCATGAGTACAAGTTCCACAAAAATCTCTGAATGAATGAATAAATAAGTAAAAATCAGCTCCATCAATTTATGTCTTTTCCTGTGGAGCATACCTGTTAAAACACAGTGACGGGGACACTGAGCTGAAGCAAGCAGCTTGGGAATATAGAGTACAAGAAAGCATTTTGTTAACGAAGAGGAAGGCATGCAGCTCACCTGAACTGATGTTCTGCGAGAGCTGCTGAGCGGCTGCAAACATGTTGGCAACAGACTCTAGAAACTAAACCGGAACCCGGAATAGACAATTAGAAAACTATGTGAATGCTCTTCTCATTGTCAAAGAGACTGATAGTATTTCTGACATTGAAGTGATTATCAGATAACCACCTCAGGTTTATAGACCATCAACTAACTGTCCCTTCTGGCCGTATGTAGTTAAAAAAGGAGGATCCTTGGATACAGACATTCTGTTTTTTTTTTAATTATTATTTTTTGAGAGAGGGTCTCACTGTGTCACCCAGGCTGGAGTGTAGTGGCACGATCTCATCTCACTGCAGCCTCGATTCCTGGGCTCTGCCTCAGCCTGCCGCCAAGTAACTAGCACTACAGGTATGTGCCACCATACCTGGATAATTATTTTTGTCTTTTGTAGAAATGAGGTCTCACTATGTTGACAAGGCTGGTTTTGAACCCCTGGCCTCAAGCGGTCCTCGCACCTCAACCTCCCAAAGTGCTGGGATTACAAGTGTGAGCCACCATGCCTAGATGATACAGGCATTCTCAAGCACAGGGGAGACGTTTCTCTAACATATAACCCACTAGAGTTCTGGAAGATACCCCAAAGGAAAAGAAGTGCTTCCCTGGGGCATAAGAAATCAATAACTCCCTCAAATAAACCAAACAGCTGTCTTCTTTCAAGAACAGAAAACAACTGAGCAAAAGAGAAGGCAAGAAAGTACAAAATGTCCAGGGCAGCCTAGAAAAAGCAAATTGAATCAGAGCAGGACCCAGGAGAAATATCATCCCATGCTCTGTTTTGAACTTTTGTTCTCTTAAGTAAGTCACTGGCTTTACTTCGTATCATTTCTTCTCTAAGCTTAATGAGGGAGAAAAATAGATCTTGGCCCAGCTGATAGGGGTATGGGAGATGGGTTTGTTTTTGCAGAATGTTCCAAACTACTCAGAAAAAAAAGTAGGGCGCTAGAAAACCAATGATGCAAAGTCAAGTGATCCTTGAGGAACTGAGAAAAAGAAGTCACACCTTGTTTTATAATGGATGCTAAGGAAGCTTCTATTCCAGTGGTACACAGGCTGAGGTTTGGGACTATCCCTGTCCTAATACTGTATGCGGTGGAGGGTGGTTCTCAGCCCAGCATGGTGGTAATCCCAACACTCTGGGAGGCCAAGAAGGGAGGATCACTTGAACCCAGGAATTTTAGACCAGCCTGGGCAACAAAGTGAGACCCTGTCCCTACAAAAAATAAAAATTAGCCAGACATGGTAGCATGCGCCTGTAGTCCTAGCTACTAGGGAGGCTGAGGCAGGAGGACTGCTTGAGCCCGGGAGTTCGAAGCTATAGTGAGCTATGATGGCGCCATTGTACTCTAGCCTGGGTGACAGAACAAGGTCCTGTCTCAAAAATAAAAATGTTCTCCCTCCAGCCTACACCAGTTTCAAAATAACTGTGCAGAAGACATTTTATTTCATCCTCTTACCTGAGCAATCTTGGTTTTCTTTTGTTGGAATTTGCAGAGACGTAGAATCTGGGACCCAGAGTAATCACTGAACTGCTCATGAAATGGGTGTAACAGCTTTACAGATTCTCCAAAACTTGGGGGAGGAAAACCAAATACAACAGGAGTTATTTTTTGGCTGTGTGATCAAAATAACCAAACAGGTTGTGAAAAGTTTTCATAAAGGAATTACAAAGCAACCTTACCTACACACTGCAATCTGACCCACTTCCAGGAGGGTTAGAGCATTTCCAATCACAGCCAAAGATTCAAATGCAAGCTGTGAATTAGAAAGTTAATGATTTTAGGAATCAGAATATCCTCTAAACCAGAGCCTCTCAACTATTTTTTGCATCAAGATTCCCAAAGAAAACATTTTTTTGTTCGGCAAGTAGAGGAATAACATCAGTAAGGCTACTATAGTCACAACAAACCCGAAGGCTTTGGTGGCCTGGTACCACAAATGTTGAAACCTAGAATCCATTACACTGATAGGAATGGTCTGCTGTAGACATCGAATAAAAAGTGACCTTGAGGGCCAGGCGTGGTAGCTCACACCTGTAATCCCAGCACTTTGGGAGGCCAAGGAGGGAGGATCACTTGAGTCCAGGAATTCAAGAGTAGCCCAGGCAACACAGCAAGACCCCCCACATCTGTGGTCCCAGCTACTTGGGAGGCTGAGGTAGGAGGATCACCTGAGCCCAGGAAAGTTGAGGCTACAGTGAGCCACCTGGGCAACAGAGTGAAACCCTGTAACCCTGTCTTCAAAAAAAAAAAAAAAAAAAAAAAACACACACAATTTAGCCGGGCATGTTGACACACACCTATGGTCCCAGCTACTCAGGAGGCTGAAGTGGGAGGACTGTACTGCTTAAGCCCAGAAGGTTGAGGCCACAGTGAGCTATGATCATGCCACTGCACTCCAGCCTAAGCAACAGAGCAAGACCCTGTCTTTAAAAAAAAAAAAAAAAAAAAAAAGAAAGTGACCTTGAGGAATATGGTCCATGAATTTTTCTTTCTTCTTTTTTGGACCTACATGAAGAGTAACCTCTTGTAGGTAAAAAATTTTAAAAACCAATTTAAAATCCATTCATATATATGTAGTCAGATCAAACTGTAGAACTATATCAGAAAATTTCATTACCATTTGCAATATGACAAAAGCAGCAGCAAACTGAGTGTTCTACATCTATTATTTCATTTAATCTTCATAACAATTCTGCAAGTATGAGGTTATTACTATTCTATGTGTGCTTGTAAATATATATATTCCTCACTTTTCAGAAGGTGAAACTGATAACTAAGAAATAAGTTGCCCAAAGTCATGTGTTAATAAATGGAGCTGGGATATGAACCCAGGTTCAGAGGCTACACTAACTTTTTCCAGCAGAACATACAAATTTTAGGTTGCTTATTAGCCCATGCTGTATAACAGCATCACTGCCCAAAACAAACACTCTTTGGCATCTGTAATGGTGGTATAAGTAATTCTATTCAGGCTCCTAAACTTAATATTAGCACTGATAGAACAATAACTCTGGATAATTTCAGATATAAAAGAAATGTATCCTAGATACCTACCTAAACTATCTAAGACTATGCAGTAATATCTGAAAACTTTGATTTTTTTTTAACAGTACACTGTTGCATTTTCTGCAAAACAAGCACTATCAGATTTACTTATTCTGCAACTAGACAGTTAAGAACAAACAGCAGGGTCAAGAAACAAAACAATGTAAAAGACCTACAACAGTAAGAAACTAACACATCTGAGACATCCTAAAATTGCCCTTTTGAACTCTTTAAATCTTAGGTCTTATCAAAGATGGTTATCACATTCGCAAAACAGGCCTAACAGGTATTTCAAAATGTTTTAGCCATATCATATTTAAAGCATTAGCCATATCATATTTAAAGCATTTTGGTGGCCCATGGAACATAGCTTGATGTTAATTTCCTATCAAACTGCCACTGCATTTCTCTTCCTTACCTGCTTGGTATGATTGTCTACCATACTAGAAGAGTCATCGATAGCCAAACAAATCTGATACTGGCGTTTACTGGGCTTGGTCCTTCGAAGCCAAATCTTGTCTTTCCGAAATTGACTAGCAATGTATGGAATGACTTTCCGTATGTTTAGTCGTTTCCCAGTTCGATAGTCTCCTCTATTTATTCAAACGGGGGCAAAAATTAGTTAACAACTTTTAATTCCTGAGAATTTTTATTAAGGACAAAAATCACAATAATACCTTAAAACCAATAGCAAGTAACTAGGAACCTGGCACAATGAAGTGTTTCTGTCAATTGACGACTAAGGACCTTCTTGACCTCTGGCCAGAAAAACTGGACGTGTATGTGGCAATAATAATTAGGTCCTTCCAGACACATTTTTAAAAATTAGGAAAAAATGCACTAAATAGGAATGATTTTGGACATCTTTGAAAAGATCTAGGTGAGTAACACCTATAGCAAGTGAATAGCTCAACATGTAACAAGGTGATCAATACAGACACCCAGAAACTTTTGTGCAGAGACAATAATAGGAAAACAGGGTAAGGAACAGCATACTGGTGCCTGTACGGCACAAGCGGAAACCTAGAAGCTGGCACTATAAATGGTTAGGTGCCGCGTTCAACAGAATCAATGAAGCTGCCGTCTTCTCAGGGCACTGTGAGGCCTTCCAGAGGGGAAGACTTACTTCAGCTTGGCTGCCTGGGTAGGCTCTAATATGAGACGAAGCTCTTCACATAACCGTTGTGAAAGAGGCGCTGTTAAGATCAGGTAACTCTGCCACATCTCAGCTGCAACCTTCTCCTGTGACAACAACAAAATGTAAGTTACCCTCAGAATGTCAGAGCCAACCAAGTCTTCTAGCAAGATGCAGGCTTTAAGCAAAGTGGTAGAAAATGACCTGCATGAACTTTCTCAACAGAAGCACTTTAAATCTTCTCCCAGCAAGCTACCATGTAATTTACTTGATTAAAAATGTCTCTCCTTCCAGCTGGGGGTGGTGGCTAATGCCTGGTAATCCCAGCACTTTGGGAGGCCGAAGCGGGTGGATCACTTGAGACCAGGAGTTCGAGACCAGCCTGGCCGACATGGTAAAACCCTGTCTCTACAGAAAAAAAAAAAAATACAGAAAATTAGCTGGGCATGGGGGCAGGCACCTGTAATCCCAGCTACTCAGGAGGCTGAGGCAGGAGAATCGCTTGAACCCAGGAGGGCGGAGGTTGCAGTGGGTCAAGATCGCGCCACAGCACTCCAGCCTGGGTGACAGAGCGAGATTCCGTCTCAAAAAAAAAAAAAAAGAAAGAAAAAAGTTGGCCGGGCGCAGTAGCTCACACCTATAATCCCAGCACTTTGGGAGGCTGAGACGGGTGGATCACCTGAGGCCGGGAGTTCGAGACCACCCTGACCGACAGGGAGAAACCCCATCTCTCTTAAAAATACAAAATTAGCTGGGCGTGATGTTGCATGCCTGTAATCCCAGCTACTCAGGAGGCTGAGGCAGGAGAATCACTTGAACCCAGGAGGTGGAGGTTGTGGTGAGCCAAGATCATGCCATTCCACTCCAGCCTGGGCAACAAGAGCGAAACTCTGTCTCAAAAAAAAAAAAAAGAAGAAAAGAAAAAAGTCTCTCCTTCAACCAAACTCATAACCCACACTTCTAAGTGAGAAAGAATGAAACAAGGCAGTTAATTATTGGAATTCATGACCAAATCAATGCCTTACTCATGTCACCTCCAAAGAGTAAAACGTGTACCCTTCATATGGGGAGGGAGATGTGAATGGGTAATTTTGGCACCAGCAGATCCAGCTACTTATTGGTGGATTCTCAGAGTCATGTTTCAAAAGTAAGAGTGGGCAGGACATGGTGGTTCACGCCCGTAATCAGCACTTTGGGAGGCCAAGGCGGGTGGATCACCTGAAGTTTGAGACCAGCCTGGCTAACATGGTGAAACCCCGTCTCTACTAAAATACAAAAAAATTAGTCAGGCGTGGTGGCAAGTGCCTGTAATCCCAGCTACTTGGGAGGCTGAGGCACGAGAATCACTTGAACCCGGGAGGTGGAGCTTGCAGTGAGCCGAGATTGCGCCACTGCACTCCAGCCGGGGCAAGAGAGCAAGACTCCATCTCAAAAAAATGAAAAAAAGTAAAAATACTAAGGGCAAATCCCTCCAGCAACACACTCAACACAAAGCCCCATGGTTTTTCTGCCAACTATGGCAGAGCACTGAATACATATATGTGGTGGGAGTGATTATGACAATAGATATAAAAGTGAAATGTGTATATAATACAGTAAATTTCAGATGCAAAGTCATTAAATATAAAACTGCTGGTTAATCCACACTACCACGTTAAGTCAGCCAGCAATGATCTAGCTGGCCTCTTCTCAGGATGGCACGGCATAGACTCTTGCCCAGTTTTTCAACCACTGTCACAACTATTACATCCATTACAGAGCCAGCAACAGAAATTAAAGGAATTAAGCACACCAATTTCTGTTTTAATTAAGCTATAGATCTAACAGCAAAGCAGCCAGAAACTGATGGACAGATCTGTAGGCTTTAGGATTGTAATTATATTCTCCATATGCCTGGTCCTTTTTATTAAGGTAATTGCTAAGAACCTATTAAGTTTGCTATATGTTGAACAAACAAAAAAAAAGTCGAGATATTTTACGAAAAAAACAGTGAGCAGTGACTTACTTCCTCTGGGTTTCCAGATTCACGTGGCTGCCACATTTCCAGCTGTCTCTCCAGCTCCTGTCTTAGCTCATTGACATCTTTTAAAAAGGGCTAAAAAGAAAAAGCCATAGATAAGAGGTGGCCCAGGTTGGAATCACCAACTTAGTATCACTGGGTGTCTTCCACCCTACAGTATGAACTCAAAGTACATAGTCAAATGCTCCTGAGATTCAAAACTTAATTCAGCAAATACAGTGGCACAATGAGAAGATGCCAGACAAGCATTCTGCTTCCCTCTTAGAGAGACAATATGGATAAAGAAAACTTTTAACATTTATAAAGCCACTGTAGCAAAACAAAACCCAAACACCCTTAAGTCATCAATAATGAAAATGTTATCTGATTAATCAAATAAGTCAAACTCTTAGCTCAAGAACTTAATTAAATAGCTCTTCATAAATACAGGCACTAAGCCAAAGATTTTTTACTTAACCATCACAAACCTAATTGTGATGTCCTGAAGATTCCTTACACAAGGATGGTTAGATTAATTATTAGATTAATCAAATAAGTCAAACTCTTAGCTCAAGAACTTAATTAAATAGCTCTTCATAAATACAGGCACTAAGCCAAAGATTTTTTACTTAACCATCACAAACCTAATTGAGATGTCCTGAAGATTCCTTACACAAGGATGGTTAGAAAAGTGGGATGTGAGTCCCAGAGGCCAAGGACCAGACCCACCATCACAGACAGGTCAGGGCACTGTGACCCTGTGATTAATTGCTGGAACAGTATCACGTGCTTGAAGAACACCTATCATACCAATAGTATTCCTAAAAATTTTGAATAAGAACATGAAACCCCTCAACAACCAGATGTTCCATAAAGTTCTAAAGACAAAGATTTAAAACCAGTTTAAAATTTTATTTTGTTAATTTATTAACACTATATTAATGCAGTAATTTTTGAGTTTTACTACCTGGAAGATCGTGTCCATGAGGAATTGATGAGCTGTATGAATGGTAGACTCTCGGCTTCTTTCTGGTTTCTCATTTTCTGTCTCCTTATGGGCTTTGTCTGTTCTGGGGTCTTGGTCTTCCTCTGTTTTAACAGTTTGGATCTCCACTTCCATCTCATCAAAGCCTATTTTCATTTAAGGACATAATTTTACTTATAATATTAGCCTGATGACTGACCAAGCCTTTGCTATTGCCTGTTAATCCTGACAATTAATCAAACTTCATTCATTCACTCTCCAACACATTTCCACATGTTGATTTCAGAGGTTCTTTCTCTCTGAGACACTCATTGCCAACCCTTACTCTCTAAACTCCCCTCCTCCTCACCTGATGTTGAAAGCAGATGTTCTTGGAAAGGGAAATAGGGGAAATTTTGGGTTGTCCTAAGAAGCCTTGTAAAACTGTATGATTCTTGAAACTATATGCATGTAAAACTTTGACAGAAATAAAAACTAAAAGCCACAATTCCATTTTACAGAAGAGGAAACTGAGGCAAAGAAAAGATCAATAATTTGCTTCAACTTGTGAGGTGAGAGGCAAAGCCTGGCTTGTCACATAGGATAGTCAACCGTTCTAACAGTTCTAACGCTCCTGAGAGGACAGGAACTAAGCAGAAGAAAAAGCCTCTGAATTTGGCAAGTTCTTTTGAATTTGCATTTATTCCATTGCTGATGAAGTTATTTTTTTTGCCAAGTAATTAATAGAACTTGGTTAGCTATGAAAGGGAAACTCCTCATTCTATTTCTTTTAATATTTTACTGCATTTTATGCTAATAGCATATACTTTTATATAATTGAAAATATCATTTCTCTAATACTATACCTTTTCATCATAGCTGTAGTAAGTGTATTATTCTGGTTTCTTCTACATATTTTTTAAAAACTGATGAGATTTTGCCAGAAATTCAAGTTTCAGGGGACTCCTTAAAGGATAGTGTCCTGCAACACCCACCGCTGTCCATATTTTTGTTTTCTGGTCCCAAACAAAATATGTGAAATTATTATAGGCAATTTATTCATCTAAGCCATGGATTAGGACATGGAACTGAACACCAGACTAGATTATAGTGAGAGAGAACTGACTACTTCAAGTCAGAGAGCCTGGGAAGGGTTTGTTCACTAGCAGGACTCACCCAAGGGTGCTGTGGTGCCCGACTTGATTTCCTCTGGCTTCAGCTGCTCCACGTCTGCTGCTTTGAACTCCTCCTGCTCCTCTGTGTCCATAAGGGTGTCCTCTATCTCCTCCTCTTCCTGATCTTTGCCAGAGTCTTTTGCAGACTGTTGCTGTTCTTTGCTGGCCACATCTGTCAATAAAGCACGCACCCACACATAAAAATCCTAGGTCTCTGCAGAACAAAATAATAATAAGTGGGTATGGTTTCTGTCATTCTAGCTTCCAAAATGCTAGTGATGCAAGTTGTGCCACTGACCAGCTATGTGGCTTGGAGACTTGTCTGTGCCCAAGATTTCCTATTGACCTATTGACATAATGAACTGCCTGTTCCCTACCCCCTACAGAAATTATGAGGATATAATGTAACTATACATGTGACACTGGCTGCCTTCCGCCCTGCAGTATGAACTCAAAGTACACCGTCAAATGCTCCTGAGCATTTGACAAAATAGGGTGTTTAACTGGGCTATAGGGTGACTCTAACAATAATTTATTATATATTTTCAAATGACTAGAAGAGCAGATTTGAATGTTCCCAACACAAAGAAATGATAAATGTTTGAGGTGGTAGATAAGCTAATTATCTTGACTTGATCATTAAACATTGTATACATGTATCAAAACCTCACACTGTACCCCACAAATACATATCATTATTATAGGTCAATTAAAAATAATAAAAAGTAGTAGAAAACAAGGCACAGAAAGACGAATAGGAATCCCAGCATTGTGATCTTGCGTGAGTGAGTTCTTAAACCACCTGGCCTCAGTGTACTTACCTATACAACAGAGAGACTCTAGCTCATAGGATTAGTTGAGGAAGTTTATGATCACGCAGCAAAGGCTCAGAAAAGTTTTTTGGCACAAAGCAAAAGCTCAATACATGGTAGCTACTGCTCTATTTTTTTTTTAAGTGGGATCAAGGAGAGAAAAATGTAATCCAATGTAGAGCAGTCATTTTCGTACCATCCTAAATGGTAGATTATTCTCAATATAAGTTTACATATTAGGAATGAAACTGAAGTCACCAAGAGAACCAGAAGGGGAGACTGACCAATGACCTCATGCTGAGACATTTTTCCTCCCTTTTGCACTTATGGAGAAAACACATATTTCAAATTCATAGCACCTGTCAGTGCAGGGACCTATCCAGAGGTGACTAAGAAGAAAGAAATGTCCAGTCCTAAGAAACCCTGATATCGGGGTTTGGATGTGACCAACTTATTTTTAACTATTATATTTAAGGATATTTAAAGGGTTTATACTAAACCAAGAAATCTTAACCATCTTCACTTGGTTACAGATACCTTTGTACCAAAAACAAACTGTATTTCTGCACATTTCTTATGTTTACAAAGCCATTTCCTCTCTCCCCTGATACAAGTGTATACAATCAGCTGCCAGGCACAGCTGACTTGACTTGATCATTAAACATTGTATACATGTATCAAAACCTCACACTGTACCCCACAAATACGTATCATTATTATAGGTCACATAGCACAAGCTCTCATAGAGAGCTCAGTGGGCAAAGGCAGCAGCTTTCCCAGGACCGTACCATAGGTCTGTGCATCGTATGCGTCACTGCCTTGTTTAATGTGCTCGAATGCATCTGCATCCTCCACCTGGGCCTGGGGCTGCTGAGCTGGCCCCTGCTCGGCATGGCTGTCCGTATCCACAGTCCTCAGCCTCTTGTGCACACGCTCATTGTGATCACCCATGGAACGTTCATTGTCAGCCTGCCCAGGTTTCCTCTTAAAACTCTGAGAAATACAAGGAAATTCATCAGAGCCTTGCCTGTCATGACAAAAGGACTCAAAGTAAACATAATATCCATCTATAGGGGACAGGATAAGTAAATCAGGTGTAGCCATACAAGAATGGAATTCAATACAGCTATTAAAAAGAACTGGGACTCTATATACTTATATAGAACAATCTCTATGATATACTTTTATATCTAAAATGAAGGCAAAGAAACACACTTTCACACATCCATATATGTCATATATGCAGAAAATATCTCTGAAAGAAGAAGGAATTGGTAACACCAATTTGCTCTGAGGAGGGTCCCTTGGGGACAGAAATGGGATGTAGGCTTTTAGGGGATTGGTTTTTTGCACTAATTTTGCATCACGTGCATAAATTATACCCTACTTAAAAAAAAACTTACTCTTAAAAAAGCAAAAGCCTATGGACAATGAAAAGAGTGAGACGGTTTGTGCTGGGCAGCCGCACACAGCACTTGGCTCTTAAGACTTCGTGGCCGGAATCAGGGGTCGGGGAGAGACACAGGCAGGGAAGAAGCCGTGACGGGATCCCACTGGGTAAACCCCCATGGTCGTGGTCTGCTCACCAAGGCTGCTATCATATCTGATGCAACAACAACAAAAAAACCAGGAGTATAGCTTTTTTTTTTTTTTTTTAAAGCACTACGTTTGGAACATCTTTTTCTACATGATGCCTTCACCTAAGTTTAGCTGAGGAGTGATAGAAACCTGTGTGTTTTTCCTGGTGTGCTTCTGGGAGGCCAACTGGGCAATGAAATTCGATTCATGGCCTTCTGCCTGGTTTGCATCTGCAGCTCCACTTCCGTGTTCCTAGGAAATCCAAGCCACAAAAGAATGAGGTGAAAGAAGCTATTACAAGTCCCTGGTTACTGTGCTGCATTGAATACAACTTCTCTCACTGCTGTCCTTTATTCTCAGTCATATAATCACTCCTGCCTACCTGCCTGCCCTGGAACTCACCGTAACTAAGGCCTGGCCTACAGGCAGAAACAGGAGTGTCTAGGTACAGACCTTATGTTAACCTCTCAGGGGCCTTTGTAAGGCTGCTTAGTTCTTTGCAGGAATATTATGTCTCACTCCAAAGACAGGACAGACCTCAACTAGAAACCAGGCTTCATCATCAACCAGCTATGTACACTTGAGGTTGTCATTTAACTTTACTGAGGCTTATTTTTCTCAAATATACAATGAAGAAAATAGTACAATATCATCTATCTCATGGGGACATAGGACTTTCTGAAGTACTGAAAATGCTTAGCACCTAATGGGTGCTCAATGAATATTTGTGGTGGTGGTAGTCATACAGTATAAGCAATATAAATGGTTGTTATTGTCAGTAAGAACTAGGACTCAAAGAGACTAAAGTTGTCCAGAATCACCACTGTAACCAGCAGGTCCTGCGTTGACATCCCATGTTCTTTCCCTAGCACCCAGCAACCTGAATTGTGGCCATATCAGAACACATCACCACCAGATCAAAGAATGAAAAAGTTATCTGCTTTTTAAATTAGACGTTTAGAAACCTGATGATGAGCAAGGAAAAGCAAAACACCGTTAAAGGTATACATTGCCTGAAGTCTAAATTCCATGTTTCCTTCCTGGAGAGCTTTCTGAAAAACAACATGAACCTGATTCTCCCATCTAGAGCTACCAGTCTAACAACTTTTTCTTATTATGCACACCACTTAAATACAGCCGATATTCCGGGGTTTGTCCTGGGAGGCATATAAAAATAAGTATCAGTCATGTACCACACAACAACGTTTCAGTCAAGGAAAGACTGCATGTGCACTGGTGGTCCTGTAAGATAATAACACGTTTTTACTATATCTTTTCCATGTTTAGATTCACAAATACTTACATTGTGTTACAACTGCCTGCAGTATTCAGTACAGTAACATACTGTACAGGTTTGCAGCCTAAGGGCAATTGGCTCTACCATTGAGGTTTGTGTAAGTACACTCTATGGCGTTCGCACAATGACGAAATTGCTGAATGAGGCATTTTTCAGAATGTATCCCTGTCTTTAAAAAATAACTGTTCAGTCACACGTTGCTTAAAGAATGAGATGTGGTCTGTTAGATGTCAACAACAAAACAAACAACAAAATACCCAAACATAAACCAACTAATGCTACACAGAATGTGATGTCAGACAGGGAGAAGAGACCCTACTAAGAGGCAGCTGGCGGCTGCAGTGAAACCACTGATCACCTCTTTCCCCTGCTCCTTCTCAGGTGCGGCCCCAGCCAGCTCCATGGCCTGTGTGTTCTGCATGTTCTCCACACCAGTCTGCCCACAGGAGGCATGCTCCTTCCTCTCCAAAGCCTCTGGCACCTGCTCCTCTGTATCAGAGTCCTCCTGTTCTTCTTCCTCCTTCGGCAGAGAAATCAAACACAGCATTAAATGCTCTGGGGGAACAGCATAAGGTGGGAGACCTTGCAACAAGCAGGCTTCCCCACTCCTCACTGAGGGTCTTAAAACAGAAACCTAGAACTCCTCGGAAGTGCCACATGTTGATGGAGGAGTATCCTAAAAGGGATTCTAATGGGAATAAGGTGACTTCTCCTCTTCCTCATTATTTTTAACATAAAAAGCCAGACATCTCATGATACCTGGGGCTGGAAACCTTGGTCAGCAGGGCCATTCTCTCCACCTTCTTCATCGGCTTCCTTGTCTTTTTCCTCCACAGACTGCTGCTGCTCCTCAGAGTGTTCTTCAGGATGCTGAGCAGCATCTCCATCTTGGTCATCAGCTCCTGTGTCCATTTCCTCTTCCCCTTCTGCCTCGTCATCTTCACTGGGGCCTTCCTCAGGCTCCTGTGGACTCTGACTTTCGTTCTGGTCAGTCTCGGTCTCTCCTCTTTCCTCAGCTTCATGACCTGCTTCTTCTGGTTTTTCTTTTATCTCCAAAGGATTCTCTTCTGTATAGATACAACAAAAAGGAGGAGTGCAGAATTTTTGAAACGTACATGATTTCTTAAGCTGGGAGCTAGTTATGCAAGTTTTGTCTTATTACAATTCTCTAAACCAGCGAGTGGCAAATTGTGACCCACAGGCCAAATCTGGCCTCTACATGTTTCTATGAAGAAAGTTCTACTGGCTGGGCACTATGGCACATGCCTATCATCCCAACACTTTGGGAGGCTGAGACAGAAGGATCACTTGAGTTCAAGACCAGCCTGGGCATGCATCATAGTGAGACCCCATCTTTTACAAAAAATAAAAAATTAGCCATGCAAGGCGGCATACACCTATGGTCTCAGCTACTCAGCAGGCCGAGGCAGGAGGATCACTTGAGCCCAGGAGGTCAAGGCTACAGTGAACTATGATCATGCCCCAGTACTCCGGTCTGGGTGAGAGGGCAAGACCCTGTCTCCAAAAACAAGTAAAGTTTTTACTGGAACACAGCAACATATATTCTGTGTTTACCCCATCCGTTTTGTACTGCCTATGGCTGCTTTCACTCTACAACAGCAGAACTGAGTGTTTGCAATGGAGAGCTTATGGTCTGCAAAGCCAAATATATTTAATATCTGACAATTTATAGAAAATGTTTTCCCACCCTTGTTTTAAACCATACTCATACATACAGTTGTTTTAATGGCACATTTCATGAAAAAATAATAGCTAATCCACCCAAAAAAACCCCCATAAACAAACAAACAAACAAAAAAACACAATAGGAAAATTTTAGGCCAATGGAAATGGCAGCTTAATGCTCAATTATCATTGTGAATAACTGGTGGATGTCATGATCATATACAGAAAATACAACTCACACTGAAATAGAAACACTCTTATTTTGAAAAAATTTTATCAAAAGAGATTTTCTATACTTTGGACACTTCAAAAATCAGTTATTAGCAAATTCTTAAAATAACTCTTATTATTTATTTTTTTATTTTTTTGAGATGGAGTCTCGCTCTTGTTGCCCAGGCTGGCATGCAGCGGTGCCATCTTGGCTCACTGCAACCTCTGCCTCCCGGGTTCAAGCGATTCTCCTGCTTCAGCCTCCCAAGTAGCCAGGATTACAGGCATATGCCACCACACCCAGCTAATTTTGTATTTTTAGTAGAGACGGGGTTTCTCCGTGTTGGTCAGGCTAGTCTTGAACTCCCGACCTCAGGTGATCCGCCCGCCTCAGCCTCCCAAAGTGCTGGGATTATAGACATGAACCACCGCACCTGGCTAATTTTTTAATTTTTTAGAGACAGAGTCTCGTTCTGTCACCCAAGCTGGAGTGCAGTGGCGAGATCATGGCCTACTGCAGCCTCAACCTCCTGAGCTCAAGCAAGTCTCTCGCCTCAGCTCCTGAGGAGCTGGGACTACAGGTGTGTGCCATAATGCCCAACTAATTTTTTTTTCTTTGGTAGAGACAGGGTCTCACTATGTTGTTCAGGCTGGTCTCAAACTCTGAGCTCAAGTGATTCTCCCACCTTGGCTTCCCAAAGTGTTGGGATTACAGACATAAGCCTCTGCGACCAGCCTATTGGTTTTTTTTTTCCATTATCTATTATTTAATTAGCAAACAATTTTAAATAATTGTTCCTTAGTTACAAAACGAGTCTGGCTATTTAAAAGCAGACAGCGTATTACATTCTCAGTGGATTTTAATTTTCTTAATTTTATGCTTTCTTGGTAATTGATTTTGTTTGCAACTAGATTCCAAAATTAATTTTTACATAAATGGCACCTCTTATTTATTCCTTTGTAACTTGCTATTTTTGTTCTAATACAGCATTATAAAAATATACATATACATTTTTAAAAACAGATTTTATAACTATGTAACTGACTCATTTATCAGCGAGGCCAGCTCACATCTTTCTGTCTGATTAAGCAGCAGCAGGAATGGGGCCCTCTGTTACAGGGGCACCTCCAACACAATGCTTTCAACTAATACCAGATAACACTCCCTAAAGGACTCACTAGGGTTGAAAAATGGACAACAAAGGCACGAAATACTGTCATATGCCATGTGATTTCTCTTGGGATTATTTAGTCTCATTCCTCACTACACGTGACAATCAATAACTGAAACCATCATTTCCCTAAAAAAGCTATAACTGGACTCCACGACAGCTTGGTATACCCAGACTGCACAGCGTTTACACCATCCCATGAGATGGGATACACAGTAATGGCTGTGAAGAGACAGTGCTGTGTGTGAAGCACCACCAGGGCATAGCAGTGCCAAAAGCGAGAATAGGACATGACAGTAGTTTGAGAAATACCTGCTGGTTGATGAGCTGTAGGGATAATCACATGAGAAATACTACAAAGGAAAGGCAAACCATTTTCTCAGACTGGGATTGAGCCTACCAAACGTGATTTATCACCTGGCCATGACACTGAGCTAGCTTTCAAAAGAGAAATCAATTACTGTTCACTAATGTGAGTTCTAACCGGTCTCTTTGTTTCTGAAAGACGCACCTTCTCCTTCTTCATTGTCGGTGTCCTCACCACCATTCTTGTCTTCACTGTCGAGGTTCAAGTCATCTGGAAGGTCCAAAGCCTCGGGTTCTGGCACCTTTTCCTGATTGCCATGGTAAGGGTCCACCTCATTTTCATCATATTCCCTCTTTGGGACAATGGAGACAACAGGGATAAAATAAAAATACAAATATTTTTTTAAAAAGTAGAATTCCCATAAAATCAGCTCTAAGTATTTACACTGTGAGAGAATACAATATCTATTCCCTAAAATTATCTGCACACATTAGTATTTTATTTTTAGACCTTTCATGTTGGAATCTCAGATTTCACTTTCTGTGCAGGTTATCCAAGGACAAGTGGTGCTATGTTACTTAATCTCGAAGAAACTTACAAGAAGAAATAAAGAAGGGATCACAGGTTTTAGCTTCTGATCTATAGCATGAGCCCAGACAACATGTGGACTACCCTGTCAGGAACCAACAGTTATATATTTTATGTCCTGTTAAGAGCCTCTGTTGCATATTCTTTTATGAGGTAATGGGAGAGCAGTCAATGAACAGGGGAAAAAGTATCTTGAGACACCTTGAGAACTATACAGTTCAAGAGCTCTGGCCTTGAGTCAAGAGAGCGCATCAGTTTCAAATCTTCATTACCTCATCTATTTGTTCATTAATTTTGTCTTCACCTTGTCCACCATCATCAGCTTCTGCTTCTTCCTTTTCTTCCTTCTTATCTTGCTGGCTTTTATCTTTGTTTGAATTGCCACTATCCAAATTGTCATCTTTAGCAACAAGTTCAGAATCTTCCTAAATGTCAGAGGAAGAAAAAACAATCATCACACTCAATCCAAGAAACTGCTTCTGCATGGGTTGACTTTTAGACATGCATAATTTCTGCCTATTGGACCTATCCCATGGATGGCTGATAAAGTGCCATCCATGACCTAGAGAAAACAGTGCAGGTCTCCATGACAGCAGCAATATTATTAAGTGTGTGAATGGTGGGGTGAGTTTGATAATTCATTGCATCACCCTGGGCTGTTGCAGTGTTACACTCAGCCCTGGAGTTCTCCCAAGCTGGGAGCTGGAAAAATTCAGTGGCCTATAGGAGAATCAGCTTAGAACATCTGCACAGGGTCTTGTTCATCCTCCTTCATAACACATGGGATGACTCAGGTCAAGCTACTCTTAGCTCTGAATGTAATCAATAAGATAGGATAGAAAAAAGAAAAAGAGGAATAGAAAAAAGAGAACAAAACAAATACAGAAAAAGAAGAGAAGTAAATGACAGAGAATGGTAGGTTGTGGGCAGATTACCTCCTCTCAGCTTGTTTGGGAGGGGGGAAATCTTTGAATTACCTCATCCATTCCTGGTCCTGTTTCTTCAGTTTTATTGTCTTCTTCCTCCTCATCTTCCTCCTCATCGTCATCACCCCAAAGCCTCTCATCTAGTTTGTCAGCTTCCTCACCATTGAGATCGCCCATGTGTTTATCCAGGTCTCCGCCCTCACTATCTGATTTCTCATCATCCTCTTCTGAAAGGGAAGGCACTGAGCTTAGGCAGATCTCCAAACTGACCCAGTCCTGTGTATTTAAGAGAGGTGTGGACCCGCTTCCCTAGCAAGGGCCCCACCTGAGATTTATTGCCTTTTTCTACAGAACACACCCTACAGGCAGATGCCTTTAGATCTACTGACATAGTCTTACTGTGTTTTGCAAAGTAGAGGTACAAGGAAGTCTATAATGTGTGAACATATGGTAAAAAGAGTAAGGAAATACCTATGAGGATGTCTGGTTTTGGTGCTGGGGGAATGGCCATTATGGGACTCAGCAACCTGAGTTTTATGTCTGAAATGATGGGGTTGGACTAGGTGGTTTCCATGGGTCCTCCCCATCTTCAATATACTGCTATGATTTTTTCCAACACCTAAAATCAGGTCTCAATCAGAACTGTCTTCATTTGTCTTTGCACAGGGTATACTTTGCAAAAGGTCATATCCTATGTGCCTTAGGCCAACTGCCACTAAGGTCAACTTTCATTTCTGCAAGATATTCATTTTAGAGTAAGATACAGTTATCTCCAATTGGACAGAAATTTGGGGCAAGGGCTGAATTATGGTACAAACATATGACAGATGATGATGTACTTTAAAAAATCAAATTCTCAAATAATTTTTAATGACAGGGAGAATGTTCATAAGATGTTAAATGAAAAAAGCAGGCCCAGCGCGGTGGCTCACGCCTGTAATCCCAGCACTTTGGGAGGCTGAGGTGGGCGGATCATGATGTCAGGAGATTGAGACCATCCTGGCTAACATGGTGAAACCCTGTCTCTACTAAAAATACAAAAAAAAAGAATCAGCTGGATGTGGTGGCAGGCGCCTGTAGTCCCAGCTACTCAGGATGCTGAGGCAGGAGAATGGCGTGAACCCGAGAGGTGGAGCTTGCAGTGAGCCGAGATTGCACCACTGTACTCTAGTCTGGGGGACAGAGCGAGACTCCGTCTTAAAAAAAAAAAAGAAAGAAAGAAAAAAGCAGACTACAGAACGGTATATGGTTTCTGTGTGTGTATATATGCAATAAATGGAAAGAAATATACCACTATTTATTAAGTGCTATGGCTGGTAGGCCTGAGGGGGGATCTATTTCTTTTCTACATGTTTGTTCCAAATCATCTACAACAAACACCTACTATTTTTCTAATTAGGAATAAAAGGTATTTTAAACACTACAGAACAATTTGCCTTTTGTTGAAAGCCCTTTTCCATTAGGGATCATCTCCTTTCAGGCTTCCCTGAAGGGCACTACTGAGCCACTGCATCTAGCACACGAGGCAGCTAAAACATCAATGTGAGAAGAATCTATGAGACACCAGGGACTTCTGCCTCAGTGGAGGTGGTGATAGCACATGCAGCTGCTGAGGTTTTCATTTGCACTTAAGCACAGTAACCAACTTGTTTCAAAAGATTATATTAGGTTCCTTATTAGGAACATGTAATTTCCTGGATAAAATATTTATGCTTTCAGAAACAAGAATGAAGTGACAGATAATCTGAAACCTTGTTCTTCAAGCTCCCCATCATGCATTTTCCCATCAAAATCTTCCGACATCTCAATGGCATTATCCTCGCCCTTAATATCAGATTTTGAATCAGGATCCTCTTTGTCTTTTTCTTGACCCTTCTGAAATGTATCTTCCACCTACATAAAGAAGTATTAAACATAAATAAATGAAACTTTACCAATGTTTGCTTCAGCTGTGAGATATAAATGCCAAGGTTAATGGTGTAAAAATATATCTGGGAGAGGAAAAAAAAAAGAGAAACAACAGAGACAGCCACATGGAATTTGTAAAATTTCTGGAGTTAGTTTCCACTTGTTTTAATCAGAGTATAGAATTTTGTTCAGGTTTTCTTATTGGGAATTGTAAAAATAGTCCCAGAGACATTTGCAAGAATATATATTCTTTGTAGGATAAAAAATTCATCAATCTTTTATTATCCAATTCTTTAATATATTTTTGTCACTATTATCGCTGAAAGACAGTGGCCCAAGAGAATCTTGGTCATTCTTCCTTGGTTTCTATATTTCTTTTATAAAAAATTATTTTTTATGTTTTTAGACAGTGTCTCACTATGTTGCCCAGCCTGGAGTACAGTGGCACAATCATGGCTTACTGCAGCCTCAACCTCCTGGGATCAAGCAATCCTCTGCCTCAGCCTCCCCAGTAGCTGGCACCACAAGCACATACAACCACACCTGGCTAATTTTTTATTTTTTGCTAGAGACGTGGCCTTGCAATGTTGCCCAGGCTGGTCTCAACTCCTGGGCACAAGCAATTCTCCTGCCTCGGCCTCCCAAAGTGGCGGGATTACAGGTGTGAGAGACTGAGCCCAGCCTAATTTATATGTTTCTATATAATTGATGTGCTATTTGGGGCAAAAAGTTTTGTGATTGTTACCTCTTTCATTATGGTTGATTTTTGAAAGTCCTTTTTAAGGCCAGGCACGGTAGCTCATGCCTGTAATCCCAGCACTTTGGGAGGCTGAGGCGGGTGGATCACGCGGTCAGGAGTTTGAGACCAGCCTGGCCAAGATGGTGAAACACCGTCTCTACTACATATACAAAAATTAGCCAGGCGTGGTGGTGGGGGCCTGTAATCCCAGCTACTCGGGATGCTGAGGCGGGATAACTGCTTGAATCCGGGAGGTGGAGGTTGTGGCAAGCTGAGCTCATACTACTGCACTCTAGCCTGGGTGACAGAGCAAGACTCCATTTCAAAAAAAAAAAAAAAAAAGAAGTCCTTTTTAAAATACAAAAGTAATAGCCAGGCATGGTTGTTCACGCCTATAATCCCAGCACTTTGGGAGGCTGAGGCGGGCAGATCACTTGAGGTCAGGAGTTCAAGAACAGCTTGGCCAACATGGCAAAACCCTGTCTCTACTAAAAATACAAAAATTACCCTGGCATTGTGGCGTGCGCCTGTAATCCCAGCTACCTGGGAGACTGAGGCATGAAAATCTCTTGAACCCGGGAGCTGGAGGTTGCAGTTGAGCCAAGACTATGCCACTGCACTCCAGCCTTGGGGAGAGAGCAAGACTCTGTCTCCAAAATACAAAAAAACAAACAAAAAAACAAGTTTCCCCATAACACCTCCATCCTCGAAGCCTCTCAAAGAATGACTACCAACAACATTCTGGTGAACCTTTGACTTTTTTCTATGAATACACCAACATATACTTAAGTGATACAGGTGATAGTTACCAATACCTGCCTCCCAACATCTTTTTAAACAAAAAAGAGATCATGCTTTACAGACTGTTATGCAATCTGCTTTTTTCATTTTTATTTTTCTGAAACAAGGTCTTGCTCTCTTGTCCAGGCTGGAGTGCAATGGCACGATCTTGGCCCACTGCAACCTCTGCCTCCCAGGTTCAGGTGATTCTCCTGCGTCAGCTTCTGAGTAGCTGGGATTACAGATGCATGCCACCACACCCAGCTAATTTTTGTATTTTTAGTAGAGACGGAGTTTTACCATGTTGGCCAGGCTGGGTTTTGTTTTTTGTTTTGTTTTGTTTTAATTTTATAGAGACAGTGTCTCCCTATGTTGCCCCGGCTGGTCTCAAACTTCTGGCCTCAAGCAATCCTCCTGCTTTGGTCTCCCAAAGTGCTAGGAATCCAGGCGTGAGCCATCACACCCAGCCTGTAAAACACATCTCTTCTTAAAAACATCTCAGCCAGGTGTGGTGGCTCACACCTGTAATCCCAACTACTCAAGAGGCTAATGCAGGAGGACTCCTTGAGTCCAAGTCATGGCTGCAGTGAGCTATGATTATAGAACTGTACTCTAGCCTGGGCAAGAGAGCAAGACCTCATCTCTTAAAAATAAGATCTTAGGTTATTTCCATGTTGATACATACAAAACCATCTCATTCTACTTCATTAATACTTTTACCATTGTTCTGCATGGATGGTGCCATAATTTAATTCTCTTCTGATGAATATTTGGATTGTTTCACAATTTTCACCATATAAATAATGCTGTAGTAAATATCCATGTGTAGACATATATACACACTCATATACCTATTTATCTTTGACACTAGCATTTCTATAAGAAAACATGGAATTTGGGTGTCAATGAATACACATAATTTAAAATTCAGCAGACACTACCAAATTGTTCTGCAAGCTTTTTATTCCATGTAATGTTTTTTGTGTGAACTTTTCTATTAGATTTGCTTTTTCTTTTGACTTTTTTTTTCTACTAGAAAAGTAGTATACACTGATTTAGATTTGAGAAATACAGGAAGGCCAAAATAACAAAGCAATTATCTAAGGACAATATAGGTCCAAAAAAAAAAAAAATTAGAGCTCCATAACATAAATACTAGCATTATTCTTTTGGCTTTTAATTGCTTTCCAGTTTTCTCTGCCAAGGAACGGAGGGAATTTGAATTGGTTTTCTCCTTTATTTTTAATAACTATAAAATTACCTTAAATACCAGTTTCTGATCTGATTTAACTTAGAATATAAGTGATACACCCAACACACATAAATCACTCACAAATGAGACAGGCATTTAAAAAATCCATGCAATGTAACAATCTTAGTTCACAGCATCTGAATAGTTCAGAAGGTTGCTTGATTCCAACCAAAAAAGGATACAGATTTTTTAAAACACTCTATGCCTTAAAGATATACAACAGTAAAACCTATTAACAGCAAATTTTGGCATTATTGTTTAATGCAATTATCACTTAAGATAGCCAGGCCTTTTATGCTTAAAAATACTATCAAAAATACTCTAGAAAATCATCAGTAAATATCTGCCCATTTAAAAAAAAAAAAAAGTAAAAATCATTTCCTCCATAATTATAGCCAAAACCAATGATGGAGTTGCCAGGTTCCTTCCTGTGGATTTTAGGCTTTTTATTTACACCCACTGCCGAAGCACCAATGTATCTAGGGCTCTGTAGATCACAGATTAAAAATTATTAACCTAGTAAAAACCGTTTTTATGTGTAACTTACATGTTGAAAAGAGAGAGAGTGATCTTCTGTCAACTGTATACCTATGTGAAAACGTACCTGTTCTTCATTTTCGATCTGGTCACTCACATCCTTCATGCCCTCGCCTTCTCCAATTCCACCTCCCTCATAGTCATGGAACTCAGTTGCTCCCTCTCCAGCTGAATCTTCCATAAATTCTTTGGGCAAGCAAAATCCCTTAGAAAAAAGAAAAAGGAAGTGAACAATTAGGCACAAAAGCAATTTTAAAAGGAGATTTTCATTCTTGCCACAGGAAAACAATTTAAACACATACTGAATTCTTTTTCTAGCTCATTATCTTAAATCCGCTGGAAGTACAAGAGACTTCTGACATTCTTCTCCTCTTTGGTGCTAATAGTTATGCAGTTTCACAGCTTGACATCAGATTTAACATATGACTTGACTTTGTAGAAGCCTCTGGCATGTGGTCATTTGTCACTTTGCCAAGACAAAAACCTAAATGAAGTATACTAGAAGGACAGTATTTTGGAAAAAGTCCTTGAGTAAGGGCAGAACAGGCTCTGGAGAGAACACAGTCAGACATAGTAATAACTGTGAAATGTTGAAAAAAACTATTTTATACAGGAAAATAACCTGAGAAGAATACTAGCCTGCTGAGCAGAAGTAAAAAGAAAAAGTAGTAGTGACTCTCAATCAGAAAGTTTAATTTTGTAAGAGAAAATATATACTATGAAGATATATCTGAGGATGGGAATGCACAAAAAAATAAGCTGCTAATTAGCAAGGAATTAAGATCCCAAACCAGTAAACACTAATTATGACTTGGTTACACAGAAACAGCTTCCTGCGGATCAAGAGCTTTAATTACAGCCTAGATCTATTATCTTAGCACTGTCTAACCTACTCTCAAGTTCCCTTGGAACTACTCAGAAAAGATATGAATACAATTTGGACACTTAGAAAAATTTTTAACAAGCCAAACCCACTTTTAGGACATATATTCTCAGAATGTTGATAGGAAAATACAGTTTGGCTTACTTGCTTAATTTTCCCATTGAACTACATTATTTAAATGAGAGACATTCAGAAATAGACGAAGAATACAACCACATAGGAGGGAGTTTCAGATGCCCTTACCAGAGTATATCATTGCAGTTGCTACGTCTGGGATAGCCACAGGGCTCCCAACATTCTGCACATATCAGAACCATTCCTACCCGCAAACAGACAAAGGTTTGAAAGGCCAAAGTCATTCTACAGACTGTCAGACAAAAGCTACGGTGCAAATGGACAAATCCAGCTGAGCCAAATCTCAAGGCACCCGAACCACACATTTTCCTGCCACTGTCTTTAGTATACAGTGTTTTCTCCAAGAAGCAATGGAATGTTAAGGCTGGCTTGGTGCCCACCAGAGGCAGAGAAACCTGAGACTCATTCTTTTACTTATTATTACTTTTTATTATTATTATTACTGTTACTTATCATTACTACAGATAAACATATTTATCCTCTTGATACAAGGCATTAGGCTTGGCTTCCACTTTTTACCTCTTTCCAGTATTTCAGAGACTCGGAACTAAGAACTCTTAATTGTTTATAAGAAATCTAGACCCCATCTTCAGTTTGTAAATTCATATCTTCCTCAAGTACATCTCATCTGTATTAAGCTTGGAGAAAATCTTAGAATGCTAAGGAAGAACAAAAACAAAACTTATATACTCAAATGCAGGTGGTTCTCACAAAAATGCATATGAGTATAGGCAGATCTCATTTTACAAATGAGGAAATTGAGGCTTGGTGAGGTTAAGAGAGACCGAGAGCTGGATATCTCTATGACTAGACCTACCCACACCATGTTGCTGTTAGATTTCACTGTCTACTGCCCCTGAGTTTCAAGGGGAGGGTCTACAATCTCTACAACCTCAGTGCTTTTCACAATACCGGGTACATGGCTGAATGAACAAATGACTTCCCTGCTAAAGAAAAAAACTGGCTGGGCGCAGTGGCTCACACATGTAATCCCAGCACTTTGGGAGGCCGAGGTGGACAGATCACGAGGTCAGGAGATCGAGACCGTCCTGGCCAATGTGGTGAAACCCTGTCTCTACTAAAAATACAAAAATTAGCCAGGCGTGGTGGCACGTGCCTGTAATCACGTGGAGATTACAATTACAATTACAATTTTGGAGACTCTGTCTCCAAAAAAACATATATATATATGTATTTTTTTTTTTTTGAGATGCAGTTTTGCTCTTGTTGCCCAGGCTGGAGTGCAATGGCATGATTTTGGCTCACTGCAACCTCCGCCTCCCCGGGTTCAAGCAATTCTGTCTCAGCCTCTTGAGTAGCTGGGATTACAGGCACATGCCACCACACCCAGCTAATTTTTGTATTTTTAGTAGAGATGGGGTTTCATCATAATATTGGTCAGGCTGGTCTCGAACTCCTGACCTCAGGTGATCCACCCGCCTCAGCCTCCCAAAGTGCTGGGATTACAGGCGTGAGCCACCACAACAGGCGAAAAACACTCTAATAATAACAGGCCCATTATCATTTAATCATAATTACACCAACATGGTTAAAAGAAAACTTAATAACCTTAAGGGTTTATCCTAGAACTCTAGTTCAAGAGTTATCTGAAGAAGATTTAAATTGGGGATGGGAAGGGAAGGGTGTTAACAGACAGCAGCAGCTTTTAGACAGCGCTGGAGTTTAGGGAACTCGTCAGTTTAGGGGAAAGGGTGGGTTGGGGATAGGAGGTATCATCTGCAGGTTCTGAGACTTTAGTGGAAACAGCGTTAGCAAAAGGATGCCAGACAAAGCCCTAAATAATCTACAGGGAGAGCAAATCACATCCTGCTATTTGTGGTGGTCCAAAATAAAAGCCTATCACACCAAAGACTAATGACATGAAATTTACTTGGGTCCCTGCTGCTCACAGTGCACCATGTGAACAGTCCTTACCTTCTGGGCAAGCTCTGTAAAGACCTGGGCAAGCACAGAGAGCAGCTTTGCAGTACTACGGTGAGTTGCTAAAGACATGGTCAGGAAGAAGAGGACGAGGTCTGAGTAGCTGGAGAGGACCGGCACCAGGCGCACCAGCAAGGAACAGGATTGGCTGAAGAACTGAGACCAAAACAAAACAAAAGGCCTGCTCACACTGCTTGGCAGGTACCAGGTTTCCATTCTGGAACTAGATAGTGGTGGTAATTGCACAACATTGTGAATGTACTAAATAGTACTAATGGCAAGTTACATGTATGTGTTTGTAACCTCCACCCACCCCAATACACACAGCTGAGATTTCTTCATTTACATATATCGTCACAAAAGTACAATCTCAAACCGATGTCTCCTTTGGCTAACAATGTTGGTTTTTTAAAAATAGAATGTTGGCCAGGCACAGTGGCTCACGCCTTTAATCCCAGCACTTTGGGAGGCCAAAGTGGGTAGACTGCTTGAGCCCAGGAGTTCAAGTTCATGTTGCCTGGGCAACATGGCAAAACCCCATTTCTACAAAAAATACCAAACAAAAAAAACATATAGCCAGAACCCATCTCTACAAAACTTTAAAAATTAGCTGGGCATGGTGGTGCATGCCTATACTGCCAGCTATCTGGGAGGCTGAGGTGTGAGGATCACCTGAGCCCAGGAGGTCAAGGCTACAGTGAGCCATGGTCATGCCACCACACTCTCCAGCCTCGACAACAGAATGAGACCGTGTCCCAAAATAAAATAAATAAGAAAAATAAAATGTTTATAAATAAATTCTGCTGATTCAAAGTTAGCACCGGAAGCAATGCTACAGAATAACATACAATGTCCTGCAAACTAAGTTGCTTCTCTGGACTTACTGTAAAGCCTACAACTGCTTACTCTGTTTGCTTATTGTAGTGGGAATGGTGGTTACACAGGATGGCTGCTTAGCCTCAGTTGATAACATCGTCTATCAGTAACATCAGATACTTGGGAGTATGTGAATAAGATATGAAAGAATCCTAATATAATGGATATTCTGAATGGTTAGCATTTCTGCACCTATGCATCTAACAATTAGCTAGCAAGCCCTAAGCTCTTCAAAGCTTGTCAATGACTTTGCACGTATAAATAAAGAGACCAAGTTCTTAGTGATTTTGGCACTGAGGCCTGCTCTGGCACTTATCTACGTGGAGGGAGGTAAAGCCCACTCTGCCTTTGCTCAGTGCATTCTGAAGAGGAAGAAGTTTGTAAAGAACAGTTAGTTACCAGGTGCTTTGCTGCTGTGCCATCCTCACCGTACGATTTCAGCCTCTCCAACAGCTCGGAGATGGCAGAAATTATTTTCTGCACGTGCAAAGTGCTCACATCGGCCCAGAAGTCATCCTCTAAGAGTTTTGTTAGATGTCCTGATTGCAGTCTCTCAAAGCCTACTGCCTCATTCATTCAGAGAAAATAACAACATGATGAATAACAGAAAACAAATCCTTTTATCTCTATCCATGCAGTTATCTGTTTCTAACATCCATCCTTAACTATTTAGCCACAGAAATAAATCATCAAACACAAAAATTAAATCAGGCATGAAACTAATTTCTGCCTGATTTCAGACATACCATACTCTTCTTGTGGGCTTGCTTGGTCAGTGTTCTCCTCTGCTTTTTCATTCTTTCTTTCTTCTAAGTTCTGGATGGCACAGAGGATGGCTCGGATGGCAATTTCCATTTGCTCTGAAAAATCTTCCACAAATCCTTCGTCCAACATTTGATTTCCTAGCAGGTAACATGGTGCAAAACAAACATACAAACAAAAGACACCAATCATTTGCTTTAATGCCTCTGGAAATCATTAAAAATACTCATTTATTGATGAGCCACTGTGTCAAGCTGTGCCAGATACAAAGAAGAGACAAATTCCTTGCTTCGATAAACCTACAAGTTTATTACCTTGTATTAAAACATTTTTACTAAAATAATGTAAAAAATATAAAAATAACAGTTAAGACAGTATGAATAAACACTAACTTAGTCCAAATATCAGTGCCAAGCTTTTTCAATCTAAGGGAAAACTAACAGACAGTGAGCTGATGCTGCCTTCCTATGTGTGTTACAAAGTATGTAACAGGCATCCAAACAAATGGGGCAAAAAAGTTAAGAGCTGTGGATTTCAACCGCACCTCCCTGCCTCAGAACCCTGGACAGGTACATGTAGACCAAAATATAATGTGTCTTTAGGACAATGAGACTTACATCTATAAGACATCATTTCTACACTGGACTTTCATTCCCTGACTGAACAATATTCCTTACCTCCTTGGCTACCTGAAGTAAGCAGATGGGTCTTCCAGGTAGTAAAGTCAGCCATGGCTTTACTAATTTCTCCTCTTACATATTCCAGACTTTCAACTAGTGCCATTTGTGAGTCTCTTTGCTCAACCTCCATCCCTGGAATAATGAACAAGGACTCTAGGCCCTGCAAATGAACTGACACCTGGGACAAGCAACTCAGCGCAGAAGAGCAAACTTCAAAATCTTTCCTGCAACAGAAATGCCACAATGTTGAAAGGAATGCATTACAGTTCCCACAAACACACACCCCTCCCTGCAACCACTACAAGATATGCAAGGTAGAACTCATCATAGCTGAAGGTTTACGGCTAAACACATGCCACAAAGTGCTGTGCAGGTCCACTGAGTAACAGAGGACTGAAGCACAATTATTTTCATAATTTGATTCTACTACTAAACACCTAGGTTTAGTAATGGAATAAATTACTAAATTTATTCCATTAATGATAAATTTATTCCATTAATTTATCCCAATAAATGGTAAACTTATTCCATTAATGATATTCCATTATCATTAGTATTTGGTGTGACAGGCTTTTATTTTGGACCACCACAAATGGCAGGATGTGATTTGCTCTCCCTGTGGATTATTTAGGGCTTTGTCTGGCATCCTTTTGCTAACGCTGTTTCCGCTGAAGTCTCAGAACCTGCAGATGACACCCCCTATCCCCACCCCACCCCATCCCCCAAACCGACGAGTTCCCTAGGCTCCAGCGCTGTCTAAAAGCTGCTGCTTTCTGTTCACACCCTTCCCTTCCCACCCCCAATTTAGATAAGCACAATAAGAACCTAAGCACACAGAGAAGTGTAAAGACATAGACACACTTACCAAGAATGAAAGAGAGTCTCACAAGACTGCTGTCTAATTTTGTCGACGTCAGCTTTCACTGTTTTAATGGTTTTTAGCATCTCTGTTAATCTCGTAGTTGACTGTTGCCAAAGGTGATCCTGTTTCCGCATCCGGCAACCAGAGGGCAGCTGACTTCCAGGTATTGGAGATGGGTAGCTCAGATTGGAAGGAATTAGGTCCAGCACTACTCCACAAAGTTGTCCCTTGCTAAGTTCTGGTCCTTCCAGGCAGGGGGCAGGAGGCTGCCCCAGTACCTGGACATTGCCATGGCCTGGAGCTGGCCCTACACTGGGGCAGCACTGGAGGAGCCAGGAGAGCTGCTCAAGCAGGATCTGGCACTGCATGGCCAGGTGCTGCAGGCGCTCTGTCCACTGCTGCACGCCATCCTGAGGGGGGAAAGCCACGGGGTAGGCCTGGGGCCCCATCAGCCTGCTGTGAATCTCTTGCACACAGCTGAGGAGGTTCCTGTACAGAGAAACCCATGGGAAAAACACAATGAATGGCACCTTAAACCACTTTACCACATTGTTTTAAAAGAAATTTGTGTTTCTGAACAAGCATGGGCTTTTTCATACAGTCAAGAAGGAAGAATCCCCCAGATAGGTAAAAAGTCTGTTAAAATGCCTCCCAAAGTACTTAAACCCATCCCTCAGTCTTTCAGGAGAAGTATCACAACACAACCACACCACTACAGTGACTTCAACTAGCATTATCTAGTAAATGTGCTGTACTTTGCTACGTAAACCCTAATGAATGGAGCAGAAAATACCTGAAGCTAAAGTGAATAGTCTGGAAATACTGTCCTTCAGCCACGAATCCATTCAACAGATGACGACAACCTTCCTAACTGTCCTCATCTCTTAATTATTTGTTTCCATTGAGGAGCCTCCATATATGGCTCAGATTGCCATTTGGGGGATCCCCAAAGCCTAAGTAACAGAAGCAGACTCAAATCTCATCGGTGCCCAAGACCATCTCACCCTAATACCATGAACACAAGCCTAACTATTGGCCCACATGGACTTTTGGCAATGTATATCCTCATTCCAGACACAGGTATAGTTCACCCATGACAATTTTCACTGCCTGACACAGCCCTGAAATCTCTGCAGCTCCATATTCTCAGGAGGTTCAGAGCACGGAGGGAGAGGGACACTAGAGGCATATCACTGAAAGCAAGGGGCAGAGCTGGGAGAAACCCTACCTGCCTCTTTGGGCCTTAAATTCATTTCACAATTGAGAGCATGTCTTACTCCTCTCCCCACATGCAGCAACTCTGAGCTGACTTCGATCTAATTCTTCCCAATTCATGCCACAAGCCCAACTCATCGGCTGATACCTGAGGATGATCCACTGCTCACTGAGCGTGGTCAGGGAGCGCCGCTGTCGGACGAGCATCTTCATCAAATGTGCTGAGAACCCTCTGCACCTCTCCACATTGCCCATGCCCATTTCCTGGCAGAAGAAGGAAAAACATGCTGAAGGGGCTGCTGACAAACATCACCCACAGATGTGCCTCTAGAAAGCTGTTTCTACTATAAGCGTCAGACATGCCACACTCTAGAGGTGACATATTCATTTTTTTGAGCAGTGTTTCTCCAATTATGCTTGCACAGATCATTGATATTCCATAGACAGGAACTGGATTTAACTCCAAAATGCATTTATTAGTGGTATTTTCTCAATTCACAAAGGGAAGAAAGATCTAAAGATGGCATTCTCAATTTGAAGTTTTTAATTTTTCTTGAACATTAAGAAAATCTGTCCTGCTGGCAAGTGTAACTGAATTTATTTAAGGTGTTCTGATTTTGCACAAAATTACATTGATGTATATTTTAAGTTTAAGGATGTACTGCAAAAAGCTCAGTTCCACTAACAGGCTGTTATCACTTAACAAGGTCTGAGAATGCGGCCCTGGGATGAACAGAACAAGGGCTTTCCCTGAGCCCCTGCAAGACTCATGTTCTATCATTCTACCTTGGCAGGAGTTGCTAGTGCTGCATTAAGCCTGGCATGCCGTGCAAGAGAGCGATAAAAATACTTCTGGCATCCATCCCATGAAGACGAGATTTCTGTAAGCAGCCTGGAAAAGATATCAACATCGTTTACTTAATTAAAACCACGCTCTCCCACCCCAGATCCTGAAAACTCAGATATTGGTATATTTGGCCATAACCAAGAGTCAGCTGTCTGAATAGGTTTATTTCTATGAGGAATCATTCAGTGAGGCACTCATTAGTCCTTTACTTAACTCAGCACTGGAAGTATCAGGGGAAATAAATTATGCTGACAATATGGTTTCTTCAATGAAATCTTCCTATCTTGGCAGTGGAGGCTAGGGGGTCATAAACTCTGATGCCTACAGGGGCCAGGCAAATAACATAAGAGGACTAAGGACAGCCAAGCATAAAATGATGCATGGCAGTGACAGCTGACCTCAACGTGGGGAAGACACAGGGGTTGTTGAGGGCTCAAGTAAGCTGGAGAGCATGTGTCCTATCAAAAGGAGGAAACTACTATTCAGCTACAGCGCTGCTGACTGAATGGGAATGCAAGCCCACTTCGCAAATTTTCCTGAAAAAGAATGCTTATGTAAAATTTCCCCTTTCTACAATGTTCTGTTGAATTCAAATTTAAAGCCCTGGGAGCAAATAAAACACACATGTGTACTATACCCAGTTCATGCAAAGCATCATTCACCACATCCTCTGCTGTGTTGTAAACAGAGGTAGCTCTGCCTGTCTCAGTAGTGTATGGACTTGCAAATTCAATAACATATTAGAACTTATGAGGAGTGTATGTATATAGAGCAACTAAAAGTATACCATTTTCTAATAGGTTTCCACATGTATGATCAAATGAAGCAAGTAGACCTCAGGAAAATCAAAAGACAAAAAAAAAAAAAAAAAGGGAAGAAGAAGAATGGAGAGGTGAATGCAAGGAAGAAAGAGAAAGAAAATAAATGTTTTTTTTCTTTTTTTTTTTGACAGAGTCTTACTTTGCTGCCCAGGCTGGAGTGCAGTGGTGTAATCTCAGCTCACTGCAACCTCCACCTCCCAGGTTCAAGCAATACTCCTGCCTCGGCCTCCTGAGCAGCTGGGATTATAGGCATGTGCCACCATGCCTGGCTAATATTCTGTATTTTTAGTAGACACAGGGTTTTGCCATGTTGGTCAGGCTGGTCTTGAACTCCTGACCTCAAGTGATCTGCCCACCTGAGACTCCCAAAGTGCTGGGATTACAGTCATGAACCACTGCACCCAGCCTCACACTCTCATTTGAATGTCCATCAGGAGTCAGATCCTGAGCCAGGCACTTTTGTAAGTGGTAGCCACAGTGGTATTGCTATCCCCATTTTTGCAATTTGCAAATGAGGACAAGGAGTTTTAAATTACTTGCTCCATTTATAAGTAGGGAAAAAACAAAACAAAAACAGACAAACCTAGAATCAGCCTCCTGAGTGCTGCTGACGATGGACAATGCGCTCTGGAGATCTAATGGGTGAAGATGAAGCATCTCTTGAGGGTTTTTTGAACGGGCCCAAGCAAGACCTTTGCGATACGACAAACCTAGGAAATAAACAGCATTTCTTTAAGCAAAGATGCTTAGTAGAGAATGGATGTGCCCCCCTCTCCCCTGCTACTCAAAGCAAAGTCTTCTAAACAGCATCACCTGAGAGCTTGTTAGAAATGCAGACTCTCAGGCTGCACCCACACCAACTGAAACAGGATCTGTAGCTGCACTTCCACAAGATTCCCCAGGTGATTCACATGCACGTTCAAGTTTGAGAAGCACTGCTCTCTATGCTATGCTGCAAGCATATGGTACAGCACGTGGTGACAGAAATTTTAAAAATACAGATTCTGCCAGGCACAGTGGCTCACGCCTGTAATCCCAGCACTTTGGGAGGCTGAGGCGGGTGGATCACGAGGTCAGGAGATTGAGACCATCCTGGCTAACACGGTGAAACCCTGTCTCTAGTAAAAATACAAAAATCAGCCGGGCGTGGTGGCACGCGCCTGTAGTCCCAGCTACTTGGGAGGCTGAGGCAGGAGAATCGCTTGAACCCAGGAGGCAGAGGTTGCAGTGAGCCAAAATCACGCCATTGCACTCCAGCCTGGGCAACAAGAGGCGGAGGTTGCAGTGAGCTGAGATCACACCGCTGCACTCCAGCCTGGGCAACAGAGCGAGACTCAGTCTCAAAAAAATAAAATTAAATAAATAAATAAATAAAAATATAGATTCCGAGAAACCTCATACAAAGCGGGAAATATTTGGGAATCATGGATGGCTGGTCATAGGATTTTCCTGCATGTGAGTGGAACTCTTAGACATCTGGAAACCTTGCCTGTACCTTCTGTTGTCCACCATCTCAACTGTCTATGGAATTTCCCCCCAAAATCAGTCATGTCATTTCTCTCCCTAAAAGTTGGTGACTACATTTCACTGGGTTTCAAGTGAGAACCTTACCAATTTTTGCAAGGTGTTTAAAGAGGTCTGACAAAGCTCGCTGTTTTTGCATGAGAATGTGCTTGGCTTCTGACCGCTGCTTCTCCTTCTCTGCAGAGGGTTCCACCTTTAAGCTCTGCAGCTCACTCACAGAGGAAATCACTTCACCTGTAAGGGAAAACAAGGCGGGGAGGGGAGACAATAAGAAAATCCCAGGGGTCTGGTAATGTGTTTGTTACCCAACACCAGGGACCTTCTGGAGAACAAAGGCCAAGTATCATTCATCTTTATACCCTGGGTACTTAACATAGTCCCTAGCGTTTGGTAAAATCTCATTAAGTGTTTTAACCAAACTGGTCAAGGTGCATGGAAATAGAAAAATAACACACAGGATTTCAAATCTCTTGACAATAACAACCCGAACAGCAGCAGTCATTCTTTTGTATTTAGGGGTTTTATAATCTATCAAGCAAATGCACTTACTGAGCACCAACTATGTGCAGTGCATTATACTAGAAATTTATAATCACTTGAAGGAAATTTCAGATTAATATAATATGTATTGAGTTTCCACTTGTAGCTAGTACATGGTAAATTCTCTTTTCATGTGCACAACTTCAGAAGCACCTATTTGTAGCTCCATTTTACAGACTTCAAGAAAGGCTCAGTGAGGTCTAGTCACTATCTGAAGGCCATGTGGTGAACGAGTAGATGAGCCAGGACTTGAACACTGGCCTACCTTACTCCAAAGCCCAAGTTCTTTCTATACAGCACCAAGCTGCCTTCCTGAATACACCTGGGTACCAATAACACAAGGGTGCCGCCTCCCTGTTGCAGGCAGTGTTATAGGCTGGGTTGTGTCTTCCCCCTCAATTCATATGTTAAAGTCCCAACCCCCAGAACTTCAGAATGTGACTGTATCTGGAGACAGGGCCTTTAGAGAGGTAATGAAGGTGAAATAAGAATGGGCTCTAATCTAATCTGACTGAAGTCCTTAAAAGAAGAGATCAGGACACAGAACACACAGATGAAGAGTGACCACGGGAGGACACAGTGAGAAGGTGCATCTGCAAGCCAAGGAGAGAGGCTTCAGAAGTAATCAACCTTGCTGACATCTTGATCTTGGACTTTTAGCCTCACACTGAAGCCACCCAGTCTGTGATACTATATTAAGGCAGCACTACCAGCCAAATATAGGCAGTCACCGGTGAGCACAAGGACACCAAAGACATCAGACAGTGTGGGAGAGTTAGAGGATGAGGGAGGCTTTACATCCTGCAGCGCATCCCCTCTCCAGGAGATGCAAATGGATCTGTATTCCACTCACCCCCACCCCTAGGCCTGAGTCACCTTGAGCAACGGCTGACAAGTTTTAAAAAGGAAGAGCTCCCTGTGATTAGATGCAACCTCATTAAAGGAAGGCCAGCCTCACTGACAGCACACTCACTGCGGTTGAGGGGTAGATGGGGTGAAGGAGGTAGTCAGAGGCTGCCAGGGGCCCAAACATTCTATTAAATTCTGGGTTCCCTTCCCAGCTATTGCTGTGTTACACTATGAGATCTTCGCTCTCACCTTCCCTGAGCAAAGACAGCCTGAGAAATGAAACTGCTGTGCGTCTCTGAAGTGAAGAAAGCAAGAGGATGGGGATGAATCCTCCTCAAGTGAGACAACTTTTTGACAGTGGGGACAGCTTAGACACTGGGAAATCCACCTCTGTGCCCCTTTACTGGTAACACCAACCAACAGGAACTAGTATAGACAAGGCTCTCATAAAAGATGGCAGAGTGCCAAGTTACATGAGAGGACGACAATGTGAAAATTATGACTGTGTGTTCTCAGTAGGCTCCTGTTTCTGAGCTCTGTGGGTTTTTAAGCCCACTTGCTTATTCAATCAACTGTTCAACACTACACAAGGTATCAAAAAAGGACACAGTTGCCACATTCTCAGCCCTCCTGCGCCACTGGGGAAAACAGAAAGATCCACCCTTGACTTGGATGCTGGCACCCACCTGTGAACTGATCAAGGCCCTCCACAAGGCGAGGCAGGGGGCTCTCCTTCATGAACGTCAGGCACATCTTCCTCATGCGTTTCCTGAGCTTTGGCAAGCGACGCAGAAGCTCCCCTTCCAAGCCGGAAGGAGCAGCGCCCTGACACCACTCTGGAATTGTGGCCTGTGAGACAAAAGACAGGTTAGCCTCACTGCCAAGAATGACAGGCAATGTCCCTGCAACGGAATGAAATTTAACTGTTGTTCACACAAACACATCCCTAGTTCAGCAAATAGAGAACAAATGTAGCATCACTAAAATTAAAAGAGACATACTGTGGATATTTAGAAAACCATATTACTGCTCCATATGAGATCATTATAACTGAAGGACCCCCATGCCCCTACATCCAGCAATGCTTGCTATGATAGCCACAAGGAGACTCCAGTTCTGAATTATGAACAGAGTAGAATGAATAATATCACTGCTGCCCTTAAGGTGCTAAGCCACATTGTGTTTCTCAGACACAGCAGCCAGGCGAAACTGGTCCTACTCCTGTGACCAGTTACCCCTAATTAACAGTTTAAATTTCAGGAATTCAGATTTCTTTCCTTTTTTTTTTGAGACAGGGTCTGGCTTTGTCACCCAGGCTGAAGTGCAGTGACCCGATCTTGGCTCACTGCAACCTCCGCCTCCCAGATTCAAGTGATTCTTGTGCCTCAGCCTCCCGAATAGCTGGGATTGCAGGCATGCATCACCATGCCGGGCTATTTTTTGTATTTTTAATAGAGACGGGGTTTTACCACGTTGGCCAGGCTGGTTTCGAACTCCTGGTCTCAAATGATCCGCCTGCCTAGGCCTCCCAAAGTGCTGGGATTACAGGCATGAGCCACCGCACCTTAGACACAGGAATTCAGATGTTATATGAAGGGAAGAGCTTTCGTCCGTCAAGGGCATATTTTCATTTTTTTTTTCCTTGAGGAATAACCTGAAACTCCTATGTTGTCATTATTAGCAAATCAAAATTGTTGATCAGAATGACAGAAGCAGTGAGCTGACAAATACAGTCAAAAGAAAATAAATTTGGTAGCCATATCATATCTCTGCAGCCATCTTATGGCTGTATGTTCAGTTTCTATTATGAGTTTTGAACCACTAAAATAACAAAAATAGCTTAAGGACTTTCATTACTAACTCTGTGAGCCCCAGGTAGGAAATACAATAAGAAGACAAAGCTAATTACTCTTTAAAAAGTAATTTTTTTTGGAGAGACAGGGTCTCATACGTTGCATAGGCTGGTCTCAAACTCCTGGGCTCAAGTGATCCTCCTGCCTCAGCCTCCCAAGGTGCTGGGATTACAGCCGTGAGCCACTACGCCTGCCCAGAAATTACTCTTCTGAGGGGTGTCTTCCAATCCTGGAGCTCCCCACACCCAAGGACATGAAGCAGGAACATCCATTCTGTAACAGACCTGCTAACTCAAGATGTATCACTGTTAAATTTTCAGGAATTTTGCAAGCCAAATCTTAACTGTTGGTGCTTGAAATTGGCCATAATAGGAGTATCTACACCACAGTAATCAGCATCTGCTATAAACCAGCACATCATGGCACATATTCATACCCTGTGCAGTAGCTTCCTCATGTGGTAGCCCACAGGCAGCTTCAACGGCATATTCTTAAACTGATGCTTCAAATCTTTGCTCATAGCAGATGAAATGTTCACAGGTAAAAGCACAATTATTTCTCACAGGCTGACATTAAATTTTAAGCAGCAAGGCCAAGTGCGATGACTCATGCCCATAATCCCAGCTCTTTGGGAGGCCGAGGCAGGGAGGATCACTTAAGACTAAAAGTTCGGCCAGGAGCGGTGGCTCCCGCCTGTAATCCGAGCACTTTGGGAGGCTGAGGTGGGCAGATCATGAGGTCAGCAGATCGAGACCATCCTGGCTAACACAGTGAAACCCTGTCTCTACTAAAAATACAAAAAATTAGCCAGGCATGGTGGTGGGCACCTGCAGTCCCAGCTACTCGGGAGGCTGAGGCAGGAGAATGGCATGAACCCAGGAGGCGGAGCTTGCAGTGAGCCGAGATCGTGCCACTGCACTCCAGCCTGAGCGAGACTCTGTCTTAAAAAAAAAAAAAAAACAAACAAAAAAAAAAAAAAAAAACTAAAAGTTCAAGACCAGCCTGGGCAACAAAGTGAGACCTCATCTCTACAAAAAAAAAAAAAAAAAAATAGCCAGGCATGGTGGCATATGCCTGTGGTCCCAGCACTCAGGAGGCTGACGTGGAAGGATCATTTGAGTCCAGGAGGTTGAAACTGCAGTGAGCCATAATCATGCCTGGGCAATAGCACGAGACTCTGTCTCAAAAAAAGCAAAAAAAAAAAAAACCCCAAGATTTTTTGCCTTATTCTGCAGGGAAGTCAGGCAAATACATGCTATATATGTCCAAAGAACAAGATTTCAAAGGCATTTTCTTGTCTAGTACTGAGGCATGCCTTGCACATAAAACACAGATCCCACTTGACTGGCTTGGGAATAAGCCAGCACTGTCCCACAACCAAGTACCTGCCCAGCTGCTGGTTGGGCTAACAGGGTCTCCCTCAGTGCCCTGTTCAGATTCTGAATGGAAGACCGTTCACTTGCAGCTCCATCTGTTGGCCTGGGCAAAAAGTCAGGCTGTTCTTCCTTGTCACTCTCCACCAGGGATGACCGGCAGGGTTCACTCAGGACTGCTTCAAATTTCTTCATGAATTTAAAGAGGGTCCTGTCCCCAGGTAATGACAGAGATAAGAAGAAAAAAACTGGATTAGCAAGTGAAGACATATAAAAAATACATTATCACGCATCCATACATAATTTAATACCCTGTACCTTTTATATACAATGCTCTCCTTAAATATTAATAGTTGTTTTATTTTTAAGAGAAAAAGTATGGCAGGTACTGTTATCCTCCTTTTCTAGAAGAGAAACTAAAGCCAGAAAGAATGGGATTGCTTTGCTCAAAGTATACAGCTAGTGGGTGGCAGAAGACTTGAGACATAGCCTGCTTTGTCTCAAGGCACACTAATCCTTACTGCAGGTAGACTTTGCTTGGAGAAGAAGGGGGTGGTGTTGAAAGCAACATCAAAACAATCAAGGTGTTATTTTTTGAGAAGTTTAACACACTTAATATTAAGTTAGGTTATGGTAACTATGTCGTTTTGCTCCCTACCACACAAAATTCTATTCTATTTCGGTTGTCCCCAGTTTTAAAAGATGGATTACCTGTGTGTCTTTTCTACAGATTGCTTAATGGACCAGAAGCTGACATCATTCCACTTGGAAATCTTAACAAATTCCTGTAAGATAAATGATGTTCAAGAAATGGCTTTATAAAGCTAGTGTCATTCTGTTTCTTTCTAGATGTCTGTTCAGCAAAGACCAGAGCCCACTCTATCCCAAACACAGGACTGTGTGTCAGTGAACAAGTAAAACAAGTCTAAAAAAGAAACCATGGGCTAGGCGTGGTGGCTCACACCTGTAATCCCAGCACTTTGGGAGGCCAAGGTGGGCGGAATCACAAGGTAAGGAGATTGAGACCATCCTGGCCAACATGGTGAAACCCCGTCTCTACTAAAAATAGAAAAAATAGCCGGGCTTGGTGGCTTGCACCTGTAGTCCCAGCTACTCGGGAGGCTGAGGCAGGAGAATTGCTTGAACCTGGGAGGCAAAGGCTGCAGTGAGCTGAGATCGTGCCACTGCACTCCAGCCTAGACAACAGAGTTGAGACTGGGTCTCAAAAAACAAAAACAAAAACAACAAATGTTTTGGTCTCAAAGTGATTTAAAAAAAAAAAAAAAAAAGAGTGCTGCTACAGTCATTAAGTCACCTGACATATACTCCAGCTTAGGAACCACCAAGTTAGTCATGTCCCTTGTACCATGGTTGGTTCCACAACCACTGAGAATATCAAAAAGAGAGGTCCCTCCTTCCCCTATGGTAATTCAGTAGTGTGTGGACCAACACAACATGGCATAGCTCTGAGGTGGGAGACAGGCCTGGGCAAGACCAGGGGAACACAAACAGATTTCTGTGGCAGTCCTCTGAGGAGGCTCTGACTGGCCACTCCACCAATCGCTCACACACTCTGCAGGTGACAAAAGAAGCCAATGCCACCGATGTGCATACTGCCATCCTCCCTAGCGGTGGCAATGCTCACCTCTATTTCCCTAGGTCCCTGCCTCAGTGTTAAATGGATAACAGGGTTAACGAAAGAGAATTTGCTGATTTTGTCCTCCCAAGAGTGATCATGACAGCTGTTCATCTTACTTTAAGTTCTTTTTCTAGGGGGGAACGAAGTTCCACAATTTTGGCCTGGACCCGGTCAAAGAATTGCTTGTAATAATGGTACAAATTCCATAGAACACTGCAAAGTGAATCTGGAAGAAATGAAAAGGAAACAAAAACACCACACTTGCTGCATGTGCTACTGGTGCCAGCTGTGGCCTTCATATTTCAGTGATGACCCTTCCTCATTACTCTCTATGCCATGAGATTACAGTGAGTTTCACAGGTGCATTATTTAGGGATCCTGTCTGAGTTTAGCATTTCCCAGAGATGCAGGCTGTCAACACTCCCCTATTTTTCACTTCTGCTTGTAACAGATGCTTTTTTGCACTTTTGTTCTTGAAGATGATGTACTCCTAGGTTCTTGTAAAATCACAATGTCAAATTCCTTCTGTGAAACTTATTGTAAAATCAGCAGAAACTGAGCTTTTTTTAAAAGATGGCATATTAAGCAGTTCACCTCAAATGCTCATTCATGTACAATCTATACTCATCTTGTAGTGAGACTTTTATCCCAGTTGCTGTGATCAGGGATAGTACTTGACAGCGGGCAGTTTTAGGTGCAGTTCCTTGATGGCTGGCAGTGCTCTCACTGGATGAAAGAAACTAATAATGGCCTGGATCAAGGAGCAGCTTAGCAGGACATTTACAATGTCTAGACAGAGAGATGTGCTGCCTCAACATGGTAGGTCCTGAGATCTTCATCTGGCAATTTACCTCTGCCAGAGCTCACTAGTCAGTGCTAAACTTATAACCATCTGCACCTCACTTTGAATGTTCTTCTCTATATCTAATGTGAATCGCATTAAACATAACTAAATGTGTCTTGTTTAAAACCTAGCGTGCAACAAGGCACCTGTCTCATGCAGAAAATTCAAAGCCTAACTCATTTTAGTCGTGCAATGTCAAAGGAAAGGAAAAAAAAATCCTCACCCTTTCCTTCAACCTGTGGCATCAGCAAGACGTGACAATGGAAAACCAGTAACATCTGAAGTCGCACATGGAACTCTCCCAGCGAGGATCCTTCAATAAATGCTTGTAATGTGCTGACCAGCAACATCAAGGTCATCTGTTTGTCATCTTAAAAAATTCAAAGAGAAAAATATATATGTTCCTTCGACCATGACTCCCTATTCCTAACATGCACGCAAGCTATTTGGGATACTACGGATGGCCAAGAGGTAGACATCACAATGTGAAGCTCTCAAGCAAGGACCATGGCTAAATTCTAAGCTGATTTAAAAGTAACAGGCCGGTGTGGTGGCTCACGCCTGTAATCCCAGCACTCTGGGAGGCCAAGGCGGGCAGATCATTTGAGGTCAGGAGTTCAAAACCAGCCTTGCCAACATGGTGAAACCTCGTGTCTACTAAAAATACAAAAATTAGACAGGCATGGTGTTGGGCACCGGTAATCCCAGCTACTGAGAAGGCTGAAGTAGGAGAGTCACTTGAGCCTGGGAGGCGGAGATTGCAGGGAGCTGAGATCGTACCACTGTACTCCAGCCTGGGCAACAGAGCAGGACTCTGTCTCAAAAAAAATAAAAAACAAATATAAATAAATAAATAAAAGTAGCAGCTGCACATAGAGCATGTGTTAAATGCACTCACAGCAAATTATGAAAATGAATTATAAGGTGCTTGTCACAAGTATAAAATAAAAGACTGTTCATTCAAGCATGTTGGCTACTACCTACCAAAGAGTCAGCTTTCAGTTTGACTTCTATCATGGACATAGAGAAGACGGAAACCTTATCATACGACTGGTTCTCTAGACTTTTGGAGAAGACATTTAAACCTCTCACACTTTTGTTATTATTCTCTCAGTTAGATAAGCACGATTTACAGTTTTCTTGGCTGACCTCTCAGAAATATCATGAAGTCAAATGGGAGGCATTCCCATGAAAGCCATGTAGCGGGAGAAGCGGGAGCAGGAAAATCCTACACTTTGCAGCACTCCATTTAGCCGGGAAGCTCTAAATGGGCAGGAAAGGTACTGCTAGGCATTACCTTCCTGTTCTTCTGTTTGTTCCTGCATGTGCTTCTCAAGCATCTGATAGATGGAGAACCAGTGCTTGGTGGATTTCTCGGTGTGGCGCTTCATAGTATTATCCAAACTCATGGACCAGCAGCTGAAACGAGAAGAAGCCAAGGAGGCATTTAGGAAAACCTATTTGAAATATCTGAAACCAAAGATGCAGAAGCTACATGCTCACATTTCTCTCCTCCCAAATGGAGATGGAGGAGCCATCCAGTTTCCTCCCTCAAGAATATATGCTGTTGTCTGGACTGTATTCAGGTCATTTTAATGCCCTACTTTTAACTCTGTGATTAATAACTGAAAAGCACATTCTGTAGCTGTAATACTATATAAATCCTAAAGAAATTTAAACTACCAAAAGACAAAAGCCCTTACAACCTAAGTTTAGGAGAGGGAAGGAGAGTCACTTACTTCAGCTCCAGTTTACGCCACCGAATGATCATCTGACTGATCAAATCAAGATGTTTCCGCAAAGACAAAGCTCGACTTGCATTTTCCTCCCAATCCTAAAGAAACAAAGATAAAATTTACTACAGATATTATTCAATGCCATAATCACCTCCTCCCTCAAGAACATCTTGAACTTTGCTTGAGTGAAGACTACTGGGCCCTTAAACAACTTGCACCAATTGTAGGAATGAATTTACAGTGTATCAGCTTCAAGTTCTTTCTGTTCACATGACAGAACTCCACCAGAGCCAAGTTTAGAGGCTGGCAAAAAAGCACAGTGTTTATAGACTGGAGCCTGAATTCGTGCTCTTTGCTATCTGACCTAGAACAAAGACATGCGGCCCTTTTCTGTCCAATGGGGGAGGCAACAGCTAACTTAGAGGCCATGAGGGCATTGAGGGGAACCGTGTATGTGGGCACTCAGTTGGAATGAAGGCCCACCTGGAAGGCTGGGAGGAGTGCACCCTCATTACCGGTAGATACTGCATCCCACTGGATAAAAGGCAAGGCAGCTAGCCCTCACCACAGGGGCAACAGCCTCACTTGCAATGATCTCACCCCATGCCAGAAAAACCAAGGATGTTTATCTTTTTCCAGCCCAAACTATAATTTTCTGTCTAACAACAAAGGTGCCACAAGACGTATCTTTTGCCAAGTGACCACAAACTAAAATGAGGAAGAGAGGGATTAGCTCACCTGTGCCTTTGCCAGAAGGATCTCTAAGCCATTCAGGAACTTTGAGATGGGACTGGAAAGTGGGAAACTACGAATTCTGTCCATTACAACCAGGAGCTGCAGAAATAAAGATTTGGGTATCTCAGTAGGAATACCAGTGATCCTAAGTCACAGGGTACTGAAGAGAGTCCTGACCAGAAGATTCCCCCCAGTTCTCTACTTTTAAAACACCTCTGAAAAAAAAAACAGAGCAACATGGCAGCATTTTATTATGTGGTCAGCAACTCCTGACCAACAAATAAAATTAACAGAATCCCCAATCATTTACACAAGAGAAATACAAAACTGGTGTGTTCATCCTGCAGTTAGTAAGTAACATCTCATTGAACTGCAGTTCTTTAAGCCTTTGTTTATATGTATACATGTGCAAGTGGGTGCCCCCAGGGATAATGGTGAGGCTGCATCCTCATTGCAGACTCAGTACTGTGAGCACTCCTTCCTCAACAGCTGCCCTACCTGTTCAAGCGCTGGGTGTTCTGGCCAGTCCTGTAGCAAGTGACTGACAGCCTCTGAGAAACCTTGAAGCACAGGTTGACACTGCCGTGCTTCTGGAACATTGGGATGCTGGTAGAAGTCATAGGGCCCATCAGGTTTCACCATCAGGTCTGAGGGTGCCTCCCCAAAAAGAGTGTTATGGGAGAGGGTACAGGCCAAAAGTTGGCTGCCCAAGAGTCGGTCATTCAGTTCAACTCCTGTGAAGTTAACATCACGGTAAAGTCAGTGAATTCAGTAAGTTGATCTATCAACATGTCAAAAAGATGTCAGCAACAGGGCCAGGTGCAGTGGCTCATGTCTGTAATCCCAGCACTTTGGGGAGCCGAGGCAGGCAGATTGCTTGAGGCCAGGAGTTTGAAACCATCCTGGCCAACATGGTGAAACCTCATTTCTACTAAAAATACAAACATTAGCCAGACATGCATGTGCCTGTAATCCCAGCTTCTTGCGGGCCTGAGGCACAAGAATTGCTTGAACCTGGGAGGCAGAGATTGCAGTGAGCTGAGATTGTGCCACTGCACTCCAGCCTGAGAAACAGAGCATCAGCAACATCAGCAACAATGAACTAATTGGGACTAATGAATGCTATTCTCCCCCAAAGCAACATTGGCCTAGAGAACTGTAATCCTAATACTATAGTAGCTACCTACAGCTCTCAAGTTTCTGGAATGTGCAGAGGAAGTCAGAAACTGCCTAGGTATAAACAAATGGTGTAGGGGTTAACTCAGTGCATCCAAATTCCTAGTTTTTATACCTATTCTAGGTAAACAGAAAGGAAACTTAAAGCCTCCTTCCTACTTCTATGAAATAATGCCAAGAAATCATGTAGGAAACTGCAATGAACCAACTATTAAACCATATTCTACAAGATTGGTTGCTCCCAGGTATGTGTTATTTCATTTGAAAAGCACTAAGGCTATTTGACAGCAGAAATAATGCTAAGGAAAAAAAACACATACACATTTAAATTAAGTCCTTGTCCTTGTTTTCTTAATCCCTCACCCCAAAGGATCCAAACAATAAAAATCCATCTTTTTCTTGGCCCATTTGTACACTGATGAAAATCCATCTTATTACAGAATCCTAAATCAATTTTCTTGAATCAGCTTCAGTTCTTTAAGCCAAGGAAACTCCAACAAGGAATTATGCGAAAACAGGAAATTCATGAGTGTGACTGTTACAGAATAGCAACAGCATCTATTTGCATTTGCTTTCATTTCCCAGGGGCATAACAAAAGTAAACTACCATACCCATCAGGGGGTAGAAGTGTGTCACAAGCGATGCCCCAGTCTGATAGCAAGACAGAAACAGGCTGAGGTAATGCTTTGCTTCATGTGGCGGCAGAGTCTGTTGATACCAGAGGGATCGAGCAAAGTTGAGACACAATTGCTGGTGTATCAGCATTACTGCCTGCATTGAATTCTGGGAGAGGAGAGCTGGGTTTGTGCCTGCTTCCTCTTCTTGCCCATCTGAAGTTCCTTTGTTCTCCTCCAACGTTGGCTGTACCAAAATATCTGCAAAGTCCTATAAATAGCATTAGAGCAATTGAACTTTTAAAAATCAGAATCTACTTCTAATCAGACTAAAAGGAAGAAAGAAAAAAGCATAAGAATGATTGAAAAAATGAAATAGGACTAATATATGTATTAAAATATATTTTAAAAGACTACAGGCTGGGCACAGTGGCTCACACCTGTAATCCCTGTGCTTTGGGAGGCCGAAGAGGGAGGATCACTTGAGGTCAGGAGTTTGAGACGGCCTAGGTGACATAGTGAGACCCTGTCTCTGTAAAAAAATATAAAAACGGCAGGGTGTGGTAGCATGCACATGCAGTCACAGCTACTTGGGAGGATTGTTTGAGCCCAGGAGTTTGAGGCTGCAGTGAGCTATGATTGCGCCACTGCACTCCAGCCTGGGTGATAGAGCAAGACCCAGTCTCTAAAATACATACATACAGAGAGAGAGATAAAGAGGAAGAGAGAAAGCCATCAGAGGGAATGTATATGGCATCAAGGGAATTCATTCCAAAACACACCCTGCCATCACTGCTCTACCTTTTCATGCAGGGGGAACTGTTTTCTGAACTCCCGTTCTTCCTCCTCCTCTTCACTCAGGGCTGTCCTAGAGTTCCTGCTCCTGTATCTATACAGGCTGCTTTCCTGCTCAGCCTTCTCTTGGGCTATGCGTTCCTGCTCATCCCACTCACTGATGATTTCCTGAAAGTCACACAGACAGAAAGAAGCTGAGCTTTCTTTGCTGAGGCATTCACAGAGGCAAGATTTGCTATTAATTTCTCATGAAAATGAAAGTATCATGACTCAAAAACAAATAAAAGCCAACATCCAAGAAACTAAATTCCATGGAATAAAGAGCAAATGGGTTTTGTTTTCCAAGTGTGTAGCCTCAGCAACCAGTTTCCTAAATCCCCCCTGCTGTGTCATTGTAATTTTGAAGGTGTAAAACTTGCCACAGTACAGCTAATGGGAACTTCCTGTCAAGAGGTAAAGGTGCTTTGTAACAAGGACAGACTCAGGGTTGGCCATGAGAGGGTTGTGGTTCAGGCAACACTTGGGTGGCACCCCAAGGAGCTGGCCAAGGGGTTCAGAAAAGAAACACTTAGACTAGGGACTGGGTGGTCAAAGGGCACCAATCAGGCAAAACTGGAATGTGTCTTACCAGACACTTCTGAAATTCCCTACCACTTCTAAGATTTTAGATCTTTAAACTGGCAAAAATTCTAACTTAAAGAACCATCCAGTACTGCTGAGGTTGAGGAAATAAGCACCCACCATCTAGGAAGGTAATTTGCATGTAAAGCCTAAGAAGTGTGTTTAATCTTTGTCCCAGCAATCCTGATCTCTAAAATTTGTATCCAAATATATAGCTGTGAGACTATTTACTGTGGCATTGGGTTGGTTTTTGTTTTTTTTTTTTGTTTTTTTGGCAAAACAGTAAAAAGTATATACAAATGTAAATGTTCAATGATAGGAAAATAGTTAAATTACTTGTGTCATAAACATACAATAGAATACTTGGCAGTCACTAAATATGAAGCAGGTGAAGAATACAGAATAACAGGAAAATAATCACTATACATGAAGTTTTTAAAAGCAAACAGAGTTATCAAATAGAATAAACTTTACTAGTGGTTTGTTGTACATTTTGTAGCAATTTAAGGACATGTCTCAGGGGCCCTGGTGGGGATTAGAATCTACCTTAACCGGAGCAACTCTTTTTTTCTGTTAACTACGCTAAGATTTGTATTTTTTAAAAGCTGCTGCTACTAAAAAAAAAAATTTGTAAGCCACTGGGACAAATTTTTAATAATTTAGAGTGTCACAGACATACAGCTACAGATAAGTATTAATATATATACACATACAAGCAAGCCTGGAATGGGATACCTGGTATGTTAGCAGCGTTTATACAGCTTTAAGTGGTAGGATCATTAGAAATTTTAGTATTCTCTTAATTGCATACAATGAGAGCAAATTACTTTTATTAATAAGGGAACATCTTAATGCAAGTTGACATAAGTACCTGGCAAAATTACCACAAAGTCAAAAGACAACTGACAAACTGGGAGAAAACACATGTAGTGTATAATAAAGGCCACTCTCATTTTTTTTTTAATCTCTTAAAAATTGAGAGGCAAAGGTCCCCAAACATGATAGTTAAATAGGGAAAAAGAAGGAACAGAAAACAAAATGCCCACGCCCCAACGACACTGTGTATCTACTAGGCATGCTAATGTCCTGCAGGCCGCCCTGCTGTGAACCTGGCTCTTTGCAGGAGGAAGGGCAGGGCAGGCCTCCCAGAGATGGCTCACCTGACACACATGTCTGAAGAGCTGCAGGGCCCTCTGGTCCAACTCTCCCTTGCATAACACATGGGAGCGCAGGTAAAGGAGAGCATTCATCAGCAGCTGCTCCCGAGTGGGACAGGCTTTCTGGCCCTTGCCTTCCAGCTCCTTTCCTCCTGAGCGCTTGAGGATTAGCTTCCCAAGGCCTCGTAGAACCTCCTCAGACTTCACTGAGCACAAAGTGTCTGCATGAGCATAGTAAGTGGGGAAGGTGGGGCCCACCGATGGGAAAGCCAGCAAGGCTGTGGCCAGGGTCCCCAGCCTGTCTGCACCAACCATACTGCTGTGGAGTGAGGTGTGGAGCTCAGAGGCCACCAGCCTCATGCCATGTTGTAACTGCAATATGGATGCCTGCAGTGGGCTCACGGCATCTGGATAGAAGGTGTACTCCTCTGACAGCCGCTTCCGGAACTGGTGGTGTGACTGCTGCCAAGAGGCCTCCTCCTTTAGAAGGCTCTGGGCTACTTGGGCAGACCGTGGCCCATCCATGTGGAGGGCCTGCAGAAGCCGTGTGAGCAGATCCTGAACAGCAGGGGCCTTGGCGATGCTGGTGACGTAGTGGTGGATCTCCTGAACCAGGGACTCGTAGGCAGGCAGCTGGGGTCTAAAGGCCTGTTTCTTCAACAGGTGACAGGTTAAATTATCCAGCCGATCCATCCTTTGGCGAAGCAGCCTAACGGGAAATTAACACAATATGCCAATTATGTCAGAAGAAGAGCAGCAAATCTAGATTGGATCCTCAGCTAGGAAAACAGAAGGAAGAAACATCAGCTGCTGCGAAATAATATTTCCAATATCATCTCAGTCGTGATAATACTGACAATTAGTTAATGAAAATGGATAACATTTACACAGCAGTTACTGTGTCATGTATGTTGCTGGTGCTCAGATGCATATCTTACTGAAGCCTCATCATGACTCACTGGAGTAGGTAACTACAATTACCCTTCTTATGCTGATATGGACACTGAGATGTAAGCCATTAAGTGATCTACCCAATGTCTAAAACCAAAGGTCAGGAGTAGGACTGGAACTCAGAACCTACTACACTATACAGGCTGAGCATCCCAAATCCAAATATCCAAAATGCTCCCAACTTTTTGACTGCCAGACAATATGACACTTAAAGAAAATGCTCATTAAAGTATTCTGGATTCCAGATTTTCAGATCTGGGATGCTCAACTGGTATAAATATTCCAAAATCTGAAGAAAAAAAACGAACCCCAAATCCAAAACACTTCTGGTCCTAGGCATTTTGGATAAGGGATCCCCAACCCGTACCATATTTCCTAGTAACACACCTACAGCCAAGAATAGCAGAGAAATATAGTGCATACTATCACACCCCACTTCTTCTATGCTGAGACTAAGTTTTGGCTTCAAACATCTTGGCCCCATGTGAACACACACCTTGAATAGCCCCCCTCTCCTCCTTTCACAAGGCATATTATTTTTCCTGACTATAAACAATGCTTTGGCATCTAATTGCTAATGTAGTTTAGAGGTGTATATTATCACTTCTACTCACACCATAACTACATTACATCAAAAGGAGAGTCAATAATCCCCAAAACAAATAATCACTCTGCTGTGTTACCTGACGTGAGGATGAGAGTAGCTGACAACGACTTCATCTTCCAGGTCTCTTCCAGTCTGCAGCTGGGATGACAGGTTCCGGGTCTTCCATTCACACTGCAGTTGGTGTAACTAATGGAAAAGAGAGAAGTTAGTCCACTGTGTCCCAGCTATGACCATGCACATGAGGACAATGTCCTGGGGACACATAGAGGAACAAGATGGAAGGAATCTGGGTTCCTGAATGACCCAAGGAGAGGTGGCTCTGCTCCATTAATCTACACCACTCACATCAGAGCTGTGAGGGGAAAGAAACGATCTTATTTAATTTACACCACTGAATTTTTTAGTCTCTCTGCTATAGGAGCTTAGCCTTCACTCCAACTAATATAATTTTCCTTCTTCAAAATATGTACTAACATACCATCATCTTAATGTATTTAGTTCCTGAACTTGGTTCAAAACTTCAAATAGCAAGGGATACCACATTACCCAAATCAACTTGACTCTTTTTTAAGACAAGGTCTCGGCTCTGTAGCCTGGCTGGAGTGCAGTGGTGCAGTCATGGCTCACCACAGGCTTGACCCCCCAGGCTCAAGTGATCCTCCTGCTTCAGCCTCGTGAGTAGCTGGTATTACAAGCACATGCCACCACACCCAGCTTTTTTTTTTTTCCTTTTTTTGTAGAGACAGGAATCTTACTATGTGGTGGCCCAGGTTAGTCTCAAACTCCTGGGCTCAACTGCTCCTCCCACTTCAGCCCCTCAAAGTGCTGAGATTACAGGGTGAGGCCACCACACCCAGCCTCTACTTGATTCTTGAGTTTTAGATAGCAAGCACCAATAAGTTAAAAATTCCTAGGACATAGGGATACTATATTCTATCTAAAGAAATATCCAAATCCAGGCTGGCCATGGTAGTTCACGCCTATAATCCCAGCACTTTGGGAGGCCAAGGCGGGTGGATCACTTGAGGTCAGAATTCAAGACCAGCCTGGCCAAGATGGTGAAACCCTGTCTCTACTAAAAATACAAAAATTAGCCAGGCGTGGTGGCGGGTTCCTGTAATCCCAGCTACTCGGGAGGCTGAGGCAGAGAATTGCTTGAACCCAGGAAGCAGAGGTTGCAGTGAGCCGAGATCGTGCCACTACACTCCTGCCTGGATGACAAAGCGAGGCTCCATCTCAAAAACAAACAAACAAACAAACAAACACCCAAATATCCAAAACTAAGCTCAGGTAGAGAGAGTCCAGAGATAGTGAGAGATACCACTATTTCTGACAATGGCTCAGGTTTTCTACCTGCCCTCTGCCCATTGCACCTATTGGCAGAGACCTCAGAACCTTAGGAAGGGCTCCTCCCAGAGCATGAGTATAGTCAGGACAACTCTCAAAGGGGAAAATACAGTCTCTAAAACAGACTCCTGGGAAGTCATAAGGCAACTTATGCAATATCATGCTTGTGATGATCTGAGCACCCAAAAGGGAATAAAAGGAGTAATACAATAAGCAAACCCAGCACGTCAGGGAAGGAGCCCATGCTCCAAACTCTTGCCTCCCATACCTCTTCCTTGGCGTAATTGAGCTTGTACTCCCTCTTCACCGCAGGGTCAAAGCGTGCCTGGGGAAGCCATGTCTGAATCTGGAGCAAGCCGAGGCTCACCCAGAGGCTCCCACGCTGGGCTGGCTCAGGCAGGCTCCTCTTACTCTCCCCTTCACCAACAAAGTGGTGCAGGGAGGTGAGCAACTGGCAGAGCAGTTCCTTGGGCAGCACCTCCTGACCAGCCATGTCCCCAAGTGTCTGGCCCACATGCTGGAAGGCCTGGCTGCTCCCAAGCAGCAGCTGCTCACAGTTCTGCATGTACTCCTGCCGCCGGGACTCTGGGAGCAGCTCTGCTAGGCCTGCCAGGTGCCGGAACAGCACCTGCCCCTGGAGTTGGGAATCCGTGCGTCTGTGGGGACAAAAAGAAAGCACTGAAAGGTTTGTACTGTATCAAAAAGCATTCCTTTTCATACACTATAATTCTCTCAAGAAATGATAACCACAGAATGCAGCATCAATATGTAGAGGTGAATTTCTGTTCTCACATGGTCTTACTTGGTTTACTAAGTTCACCCTCTTGATCACAATATGCTTAAAACTGACAGGGGAACCAGCCAGCTCACGGTAGCCTGAAAACATGCTGATTCAGGCAGAAAATACCCTCACTTCAAACACCAGAACTAGCCACTACAGAAGGAAGTTCTCACTGGGTCTCTGCTCCATGCTGTGGAGAAAAGACAGGAACTTTACAGTCTGCTTCCAGGGCGAGGGAATACCTGAATTCTGCTACTGAAGAGATAGCCATGTTAGTCCAAAGCATCGAACTGATGTCCTGGAGCTGCTGAGTTCTCTCAACCCACTCTCCTAGGGTCACGTGAGAGGAGGAAAGAATGGGGAGGCCACTCACATCCCAGGGACTTGCTCTCCAGCTGCTGGTTAAGACTTCAAAGCAGCACTTAGAGAATATGGGTCTATTGAGATTGCCGGGGCCCTAAAGGACAAGAGAAGAGTCAATAACTTTTAGAAATTAAGACAATTTCCAGAAGCAGCATTAGGGAACCTGAGAGGAAAGAAACAGACAGTTCAGGTTGCTTGGAACAGGTAAGCATCACTCAGAGATTGGCCTAGAAGGACAGAACAGGTTAGTATACCTTAAATGAAAGTGGACTCCATGCTCTAGGAAATGAGCAATGGATGCTTTAGTAATGCATGAGGAAAGCCCGCAAACCTGGGAATCAGAGAGCACATTCTTGCAGAAGGGAAAGAAACACACTGCAGGAGGATGAGAGCCAACTCAGGGTGCAAGGAAAGGAGTGAGAGACAGATGTAAGAGCCAGGGACAAAATTTGCCATGTCTGTGCTCCTTAGACTGTTAGATGGGACACAGTAATAGCTGTCCACAGCAAAGGGTTGTCAAAGGGTGACAGCCAAATGTGTGTGATAGTCAACTCTGTATAATGCCATACAACCCTCAAGGATCCAAAGTTTATCACTAAAGGCTTTGAGGGGTGTTTTACAATAAATCCATTTTGATAGTGCAAAAAAATGGAATAGAGTTCAGGTAAATCCAAAAACATTTGGGGCAATAAGGCATTTCACATGAGAGTGGAAAGGAGGAATTAGTCAAAATGATGTTATTACATCGCTTTTGGATCTGTTTGTATAAAAGAAAAAATTTGCATCCCTATATCATAAAACAACATATACTGATGAAATAGATTTGAACATAAAATAAAAATATAGGAGAAAATAACGGAAAATAGTTTTGAACTCGAGGTGGATGGAGGAAGAAATTTTTTAAAAGCATGACACTGAAGTCAATAAGTAGAAGGGACTGGCATATTTGGAGGGAAAAAAATTATAAAACTTGTGACATATAAGAAAACAAACTTGAGAGATGACAGAAAACTAGAAATATACTTCCAACTCATATTGGGCAAAGGCTTAATATCCATAATACATAAAAAGATCTTCAATAATAAACTGACGCTGAACAACCCTATTTTTTTTTTTGAGACAGGGTCTCACTGTGTCACCCAGACTGGAGTGCAATGGCGCGATCTTGGCTCACTGCAACCTCTGCCTCCCAGGCCCAAGCGATTCTCCTGACTCAGCCTCCCAAGTAGCTGGGATTCAGGCGCACACCACTACTGCCCAGCTAATTTTTGTATTTTTGGTAGAGACAGGGTTTCACCATGTTGGCCAGGCTGGTCTTGAACTCCTGACCTCAAATGATCCACCCGCCTCAGCCTCTCAAAGTGCTAGGATTACAGGCGTGAGCTACAGCGCCTGACCAACACAATTTTTTTTTTTTAAAAAAAAGCACGACTATGACTCGAAAATTCAGAGAAGAACTAAAGGGGATCAGTAAACGTGAAAATATGTTCAATCTTCACACTTATCAAAGAAGTGCAAATGAGTTCTTTTTAACTATGTGACAGAAACAATTGGAAATGTTTATAACACCCAGTGTAGCAAGCAGATGAACAGGTCCTCATCTCCATGTTAAAGGAAACTAAACCTCACTGTGGTCATCTAAGACTTCAGGACTTCCCTCTTCACTGGCTCTTCACATCTTTAAAAAAGTGAAAAGCAAAAACCACATTTCCAGTCTGGCAATAACCGTAATTTTGTTTTTAATGTGTAGACACTCTGACCAAGGATTCAATTCTAATTCTAACAACTTATGCATAGAAATGCTCCAACAAGTGGACAAAGATGTATACTAGGATAGTCAATGTGGCATGCTTATTATAGGAAGAGGGAGAAAATGCAAGAAACTTCAACACTTTATCGGTAAGAAAGTGATTAAAATAAATTCAAGCACATTGATACAATGGAATAACTTTTAAAAGTAAGCTGGAATGACATACACATTTCTGTTACATATATGTGTACTTATTTTTGTTTACATATGTATTTAATATAAAAATATATGTAAACAGAAGGATATAGAACAGAGTGGATATTTCTAATGAATTCTGTATTATATATACATATATCTGCACTGTTTAAATGTTTTATAGTGGGAAACATGTTTTAATTAGAAAAAATAGACTTTTTCAATAAAACCTTTTTTGACTTATCTCAAAATTTCACAAATTATTTAACATGGTATACTTTTACTGACAGTACACTTATTTAACATTCTGCAGAAAGTAAAGTGTTGCAATCACCTGTTTAGTCACCACTCTATGCTAGGAATAAATGTTTATTGATAGATCCATTCAGAAACTCTTTTGCCACTATCAAACATTTTTTATAATTTTAGACCAACAAACCTTCAATGTGGAGTCCAAAACGGACTTGGGTGCCTCCCTCTGCTGCATACCAGGCAAAGGGTTCCACATTAGCCAGTACTCTGGATTTGTGGTCACAGTACTGCTCCAGAAAGACATAAACATGGAATTAAATAACTCGGACCACAAAGATGTAATTTCTTCAGGAGACACCTAGAAATAAAGGAATAATTAGGTAAGAGAATATCTGAGAAAGACTCCATAAATTATTAGGTCTTCTTTCTTCTAAGGCCCATCAAAAACTATCATAAGTTTAAAGGTATTAATCCAAATTTTTCCGTTTCTCTGCCACCCCAGTCAACTTGGTCAAGGAATGTGACATGTTTACAGTTTTATTTAAAGCTGTACTAATGAAATTCTATTAACAGGAGTGTACCAGTATTCATATTCAATTTATTAGAGAGGAAAAGTACAAAAAAGTATAAAAAACACTTTCACAATATATTTTTGAGCAATTGGGAAATTTTAAGCAGCAAATATTTTCATCTCATTTAATTGGAAACCAAATGAATACTCCTGTGATAAGAGTTGTAATATACCCTCATAATTACTACAAAAGAATATTTAAAATTCTTCCCTTTAAGAGGCAATTCAAAAAAACCTGAGGTTTCCAATATGGAATTTTGAGAATAAATAAAATGTTTCCCAACCAGTCTGTCAAAGAAAATCTAACCAACTCATAATGTAAAGGAGGCTTATGTCTTATTGTGATTTTTACCTTCTGATGATGCAGCAAGGACCACAGATCTCGAAGCTCTTGAGGTGTAACAGGTGTGTGATAAAGACAAAATGAGATGAGGTGACTTATCTCCTCATTTATCTGGGGTTGTTGATTTTTGCTGCATCTGTTCCAAAAATAAAGAGGGAGAGGGTGGGGTATGGACTATCAATGAACTACTGGAAAGCTGCTACATTAGGGAAAGTGTAACATAAAACTTACAGTGCATTTATCTAAAAATGAACAACTCTACTGATAAAATTCTCGGTGACTTTTAAAGTAGAGTCAAAACTAGTAAAAAAAACCTTCAATAAATTTTGGCTTTCCAAAGTGGCAAATCACTTCCCTCTGCTTCGGTAACCATCCCTATCAAGTCTGTGGTTTGTTTATGGGTATAGGATACACAGAATAATCAATAAAAAAAGTTCCCGCAAGGAAAACAACTGAAAGCATGGTTTACCTTCTGAGACAAGCTTGTGCCATAAAATCAGCTGTCACTTTGTACCGCCAAAGCATAGCCAGGTACTCCATTGCAGGCCATAACTGAACACTCCTCGTGAGGTGGATTACGGAGGTCAAGTCTGGATGGGACAGGGAGGAAGCTTCATCATGCTTTTTCTCCAGAAAACCAAGTGAGAGTCCTTTGGCTTTCAGTTCTAAACACTGAGCATGCACAAAATTCTTCAATTCATCTGGACAAAAAGACAAATGTTGTATGAGAGCACAATGGTTAAGAGTATAGCCTCTAGATTCTCAACAACCTGCTATGTGACTGCAAGCTTAACTTGAGCTAACCAGAGTTAAGCTCCTTAACCTAAGCTTTGAGATTCTCATCTGTGAAATGATATTAATACCCACATGATTCTGATGGAATTAAAAATATATGTGAAATTTAGCCCTATGCCTGACACTTATATAAAGGTATATATACTCTACCCCTCACATCACCCAGAAAAGAAAAATCTAAGGGAAAACTTATTAACTACCAGCAAGAGGATATTTTCAGAGCATCTGTCAGCTAGCCAAGTGCTAGAATATTTTACCTAGGCTGACATCTTCCAAAATATTTGCTCTGAGGATCAGTCCCCAGGCTTGCAGGAGACTTTTCTTTAATGTCCACTGAGAAGCAACCACTTGGAGACGGTTAATGTCTTCCTGCCATCCACTCTCCCCAAGGGCAGACATCTGCTCCCTGATGGCAAGGACTTTGTTAAGGACCTTCAGTTGTGAAAAACACTCCACCACCAGCTTGTCCTGAAACAACAACACCCACAAGAGCATACTATAGAGCACAAATGTGGTTTTCTTTAGTAGCCTATACAGGTCTCAGAATAAATTTATGATATATTCTTAATGTTTCCAGAAAACAAAGGACTTGTTTATTCCTGTTGCTGTCAAGAGATTTTACAGTGGTAATAAAGTTAACTCTCTACCCAGCCTTAACGGTCTCAGGAATAAGTAAGATGATAATATGTAGCAAATTACTAAACAGGATTCATGGGATAGAGCCTGCCCTCTTGTTATGTGCGGGTTCCGCATCAATTCAACCAACCGTGGGTCGAAAATATTCAGGGGGAAAAATGGATGGTTGCGTCTGTGCTGAATGCGTAAGGACTTTTTTATCTTGTCATTATTACCTAAGCAATACAGTATAATCACTATTTACACAGCGTTTATATTGTATGAGGTACTGTAAGTAATTTAGAGATGATATAAAGGGTACATAGGTTATATACACACACAACGCCATTTTATATAAAAGTCTTGGGCTTTCCTGGAGGTTTGTATCCAAGGAGAATCCTGGAACCAATCACCCCCAGATGCCAAGGGAAAACTGCAAGAGTTATGCTTTCAAGACAAGGATTAATTTTATACAATGTCAGTTCCCAAGTTCCAAAAGGACTTCAGAAGTAGTAGTCACATTTCTTTTATTTACTAAATGCTTCCAGGTGTACCTTAAAAGGAAACGGTCGTCCCAGGAACTTCTGCAACTTCTTTATACCAGCGAAGCCACCAGTCTGGCTCCCCAGACAATTCTGAATATGTTCTGAGACAGTCTGAACTTCTTTGTAATATCTTTAAAGGAGAACAAGGGCACAGGGGAAATAAGGAAAGGGGGAAATGCTAGACAGTAAGAGAAGCCATTAATATTTTCTTTCTTTCTTTCTTTTAATTGTACATTCACCAATATGCCAAGGGAATAAACCAAAATAAAGCAAGAAGAAACAGTTTCGGTTCCAAATCTTACCCTTAACATCTATCTGTAATCATTGACATTATTACTCTAAATATGAATCTTACTTGTCTTCATAATTCATCAGAAGTCGGGGGATCTGGTGGACCAGATGTTTTAAAACCCAGTGCCAATGGAGGGCAAGAAGGGCCAGACCTGGGGCATCTACTTTTACTGTGTCAGCCACAGTCCAGAACCGGTCCCGCCACCGCAGAGAACCTAAGATCTAAAAACAAAGTCTCTTAGATAAGATGGCATGAAGAAAGACTAAAACAAGAAGAAAAATAAAAACAAAGTGAACCAAGACTGCTCACCAACATCTCCCGGGAAAAGACACACAACATAGGCTATAATTGCTAATCAATGCTCAATTTACATACACCAAAAGTCTAAGACTGGACTGGAATATATGTAGGAACAGTAAGGCAGACAGAGGAGGCGAAGATCTTTTCTCTTAGTATTTGAAGCATAAAGTTATTAGAGAAAATGGAATTGCTGGGTCAAAGTATAGATTTTATGAGAAACTACTAACTGTATTCCAAAGCAGCTGTACCATTTTGTACTCCGACCAGAAGTGTAGAAGAGTTTCAGTTGTTTCATTTCTTTGCCAATACTTGCTGTTAATGATTTTAACTTTAGTTTTAATTTTAATTCTATTCTGGTGGATGGTACCGCATTGTGGTTTCAAGTTACATTTCTTTGATAACTGATGACATTGCAATTTTTAAAGTTCTTACTGGGCATTCATAGAACTTCCAAGAAGATATTCTATTCAGATGTCTTGCTCATTTTAAAAATTAGGTTGTATTATAGCTAGTTTATGGAATTTATGTGTTTTGTTAGCAGTTTTTCCCAGCATATTCATTCTCTCACAGTATGTTCATAAAGGTATCTATGAAGAATAGAAGTTTTAAATTTTGATGAAATCAATTTATCAATTTTTTTCATTTAGAAAGAATCCTAAAAAATCTTTGCCTATATTTAGATTGTAAAGATCTTCTCCTATGTTTTCTTTTAGCCAGCTCATAGTGTCAGTTCTATTTTTAAAGGTTTCATCCATGTTGAGGTAACTACATATAATGTGAGGTAGGGGTAAAGGCCCTTTTTTTTTTTTTTGAGACAGCGTCTTGCTCCATCGCCAAGGCTAGAGTGCAATGGCGCAATCTCAGCTCATTGCAACCTCCGCTTCCCAGGTTCAAGTGATCTCCTGCCTCAGCCTCCTGAGTAGCTGGGATTACAGGCGCCTGCCACCACACCCAGCTAATTGTTTTGTATTTTTAGTAGAGATGGGGTTTCACCATGTTAGCCAGCCTGGTCTGAAACTCCTGACCTCAGGTGATCCACCCACCTCGGCCTCCCAAAGTACTTAGGATTATTAGGCATGAGCCACTGTGCTTGGCTAGGCTCATTTTACTTTATATAAACATCTAATTCTTCCATCACCATTTACTGAATAGACCATTTTTTGCCATTAAATTACCTTTGCATATTTAACAAAAAACAAAACAAAAATAACTGACCATGTATGGGGAAGGGGGGGGGTCTATCTGTGAATCCTCTGTTTTATTGGTTTAAATGTCTATTCTTAAGACAATACCATATGGTTTTGTTTAATACAGGGTTGCAATGCAAATCAGGTAATATGAGTCTCCAACATGGCTCTTTGAATAATGCATTTTCACAGTAACATTGTTTCTAGATTAGTGATTTCCTATAGTGGTTCCATGAAGTCAAAGCTATTTTCATAATATCGTGTTATTTGCCATTTTCACTATGATGACATTTACACTAATAGTACAAAAAAAGAAGGACTGGCAGGCAAATTATGACTATCTGACAGACACTGTATTGAAAATCAATGATGTGAACCTGTCACTTCAAGAAAAACAATTGAGAGGCCAGGTGCGGTGGTTCATACCTGTAATCCAGCATTATGGGAGGCTGAGGCAGGCAGATCATCTGAGGTAAGGAGTTCCAGACCAGCCTGGCCAACATGGTGAAACCCTATCTCCACTAAAAATACAAAAAATTAGCTGAGCATGGTGGCACGCGCCTGTAATCCCAGCTACTTGGGAGGCTGAAGCAGGAGAATCACTTGAAACCAGCAGGCAGAGGTTGCAGTGAGCCAAGATGGCACCACTGCACTCCAGTCTGGGCAACAAGAGAGAAACTCCGTCTCAAAAAAAAAAAAAAAAAAAAAAAATTGAGGATATATGTTGCCATGATAAAATTTCAGCTTTTAAGCAAAACTTAGAATTCTGGAAAACTGGCCAGGAACAGTGGCTCATGCCTGTAATCCCAGCATTTACGGAGGCTGACGCAGGTGGATCACCTGAGGTCAGGAGTTCAAGACCAGCCTGACCAACATGGTGAAACCCCGTCTCCACTAAAAATACAAAAATTACCTGGGTGTGGTGGCACGTGCCTGTAGTCCTGGCTACTCAGGAGGCTGAGGCGGGAGAATTGCTTCAACCTAGGAGGCGGAGGTTGGCAATGAGCTGAGATCACGCCATTGCATTCCAGCATGGGCGACAGAGCGAGACTCTGTCTCAAAAAAAATTCTGGAAAACAGAGTTTGATGACTTCCTGGTAACGATTTTTCTGAAGAGATTTGTGATTTTTCACAAGTGTGACTTTTTACTTATTTATATTGAAGAATGAAATGTGCCAACTCAGTGAACAGTATTTTCCAAGTTACCAGTGCACGAGCTATAAACTAATGCAGGGTCAAAGTCTATCCAAGGTGCAAACTAGGCCATGAATTTTCTTTTTTTAGACGGAGTGTTGCTCTGTCCCCCAGGCTGGAGTGCAATGGCACGATCTCGACTCACTGCAACCTCTGCCTCCTAGGTTCAAGCGATACTCCTGCCTCTTGAGTAGCTGGGACTACAGGCGCCCGCCACCATGCCTGGCTAATTTTTTGTATTTTTAGTAGAGATGGGGTTTCACCGTGTTAGCCAGGATGGCCTCGATCTCCTGACCTCGTGATCCGCCCACCTCAGCCTCCCAAAGTCCTGGGGTTAGAGGCGTGAGCCACCGCACCTGGCCGTGGCCAATGAATTTTAACACAAGAAGTTCACTGATTATTTGCTCAGATTTTCCATTGCAAATAACCCTTACAAAACTACTTGTCATTTTTGGTGTGCCATCAAATAAGAATATTTGAAATTATATGAAATGGTTACTAAAATATTCCTCTCCTTTCCAACCTCCTAACTATAGGAGGCCAGTTTTTCTTCATAAACTTTATCCCAAACAACATACTACAAGAATCCATCTTTTCACAAGCCAGACATACAGAGACTTGCAGGAATGTACAACAGTTCCACATTTCTCAAATTTTACTTTAGAAATTGCTATTTTTTATTGAAAATAAGTTATTCATATTAACGTGAAATTCTTTGCTACTGTATTTTTAAGCAAATTTATGGGTTTTTTTATGTTTTTCAGATTCAGTTCTTAATATGTAAAAACTGACAGATATAACATCGTTGGAGTTTTTGAGAACCTTTAAGAGTATCGAGGCAGAGATCAAAAAGTTTAAGACTGGCTGCTCTACTTTACTAGACTTACTAGAATAATCTGGATTAAAAATTCCATTTAATCCACATGTGACAATAATGTCTAAGAGGACTTAAGTGGATTAAAATATAACTGTTACAATCTAACAACAGGTGAACGAATAAAAAAACTGTAGTAGAGCCACACAATGGAATACTACTCAGCAATAAAGAGGAATGAACTACTGATACATGAAACCACATGGATGCATCTCCAAATCACAATGCTGAGTGAAAGAATATAAACAAAAAAGTATATATACTGCATAATTCCACGTATAGAAAATACAACTGATCCACAGTAAGAGAGCAGATCAATGGCTACCTCGTTGTGGGTGGGAGCAGGAAAGAAGAAAATACAAAAAGGGAATGAGGAAACCTTTGGGGGTGATGGATATGTTCATTATCTTGACTGTGATAATGGTTTCACAGGTGTATACATGTCAAGACTTATACACTTTAAATATATGCAGTTTATAATATGTAAATTATACCCCAATAAAGATTTTAAATATGTGTATAGGTATATTTAAAACTGTTAAGAATAAGTTTCTTAAATAATATTGGGCATATAACAACACTAAAGTTAGTCTTAGCCCTAAGAATCTTTATGCCAAGAAAGATAAATTTTGTTGTTTAAAAATAAAACAAGGTGCAGTTCCTTACCTCATTGACACTGGCATCAGACACCATTCCCTGGGAGGACTGTACCCAGAGCAGGACTAGTGCATCACAAAGTTCAAAAAAAGCAGCAAGATTGACCACAATTTCATGGGGCAGAGTGTGATAGCTTTCTGGATCTGAGAGTCGACATAAATAAAATGAGAACATTTCATCAGATTTAAAATAATCTCTGGACATTTTCAAAATAAACTGTAATCTAGAATTTAAATGTTATCCCCAGTACAAAGGTCAATTTTGAGAGCAAAAGCAAAAGCAAATTCTTTGCCTACTACAGGTTGAGTGTCTCTTATCTGCAATGCTAAGAATCAGAAGTCTTTCAGATTTTCAATTTTTTTTTTTGATTTTGGAAATCTTTGCATATACATAATGAGGTATCTTGGGGAAACACATAGTCCAAATTTTCTATTTTACAATGTTTTTAATAATTTTGTGCATGAAACAAAGTTTGGACTGCATTTTGACTATGGCTCATCATATGAGGTCAGGTATAAAATTTTCCATTTGTGGCAATCATGTCAGTGCTCAAAAAGTTCCTGATTTTGGAGCATTTCAGATTTCAAATTTTCATATTAGGGATGTTCAATCTGTATTATTAAACTCTGCAAATGAGGCATGTATACCTACAGATATAAATAATGTCTCACGGAAAAATGCAGATTATAAAGAAAAAAATGTATATTTTATACAAGTATTTAAGTATAAAATGAAAACTAAGTACATATGTTTAGATAGATAGTTAATACCAATAGATATGAGAAAACATAAATGAAACTATTACTAACAGTAGCTGATGTAAAGATGAACTTTTTCAATTTTTATACTTTAATAGTTTGAATTTTTTCCAACAAGCACAACTATCTTTTCAATTAACAAAAAATAAACATGGGAGAAATGCTCCCTCCTATAATAAATGCTTATGAATATGTACTTTTTCAGCCGACAGACCTAGTTTTCAAGTGGCTCTGTTACTTGCTAGAGACGTGACCTTGAGCATCTCCGTGTCTCCCTTTCCTCACTAACAACATGGGGACCTATATCACAGGTGGCTACAAAAAGTAAATGAGATCAAGGACACATAAAAAGCATTTAGCTAAGCACCTGGCACAAAGTAAGTGCTCAGTAAATGTTAGTCATTACTATTGAGTAAGGGGACATGTTTAAAATCAGGCCAGCAGATTAAAAGAAACCAGTAAACAACAGCAGCTGCTGATTATGCCTCTCAACTTTAGCAACATTATGCAATCAGATGCTTAATTAGAGAACACAAAAGGTAAATGTTCTTACCTTGATGGAATTCAAAGGACATTCTCAAAACACTCTCTCTTAGCTTTTTGCTACCAACAGAAACCAAATTTGCTTCAGTAAAAACCCGTTTTTCCCGGTCAAGATATATGATTGTCCTGGAATGAGATTCAAAAAACGTAACAAATAGCTATCGGTTAATAACATTTTCAATCATATCCTCTATTTGCTGGAACACTTGGAACATCAGGGTCCTTCATCCTGCCATTCCTCTCCTGCCTCTGCAAATCTTGGACTAAAGAGATGGAGATGAAAGTGACAACTACTAAGGTGAAAGGAAAGATCGATGGATGGAGAAAGCTGGGTCTAGGCAGACTCCCAGGCCTTGGTCTGTCACGATCTGACAAATTGCACTGTGAACTCTTCAAAGTGGCCATGGTAGAAATGGAGGAGTTGGTGGAGCAGAGGAGTAGGGGGCTGGTAGCTTGCAAGGCAACCTCTGAGGTACACACTATACTTGTGGATTCACTTTGAAAATTATGTAAATTCATATGTGAGTGTGTACATAAGTATGGAGGTGCTATTATGTCTCCAACATTTGAGGACAGGAAATGATGTGGACAGAGAGATTGCTGAGGAAGAGACAAGTAAAAACAAGTAGGTGAAAATGGGAGGAGCTGCTGGGAATCAAACAAAAACCAGGCTGGGCACAGTGGCTCACACCTATAACCCCGGCACTTTGGGAGAATGAGGCAGGTGGATCACTTGAGCTTAGAAGTTTAAGACCAGTCTGGGCAACATGGCAAAACCCTGTCTCTACAAAAAAGTACAAAAATTAGCCAGGTGTGGTGGTATGTACCTGTAGTCCCAGGTACTTGGGAGGCTGAGGTGGGAGGATGGCTTAAGGCCAGGAGGCAGAGGTTGCAGTGATCCAAGATTATGCCACTGCACTCCAGCCTCAGTGACAGAGCTAGACCCTGTCTCAAAAGCAAAACAAAAACAGAAAACAGTAGAAAATATGATTATCGTATGATAAAGGCAATCATGTCCAACACCCCACAACTTCTCAGGTTCACAAAATTCAACACACATAAGCTATTTGACAGATTCTTAGGAAAGGTATAATCTGAGAAGCCAGTGAGGCAAACAGTGCCCAGAGCAGCAGGTTTCACTTACTTGTTTGCAGCTGATTCTAAAAGGGCAAAGAGCTGGTCAGGCTGGTCCGTTTGTGGGTCAAAGTCCATCAAATTTCTAATCATGTCCAGAGCCTGGACATTCCATCGGGGATCCAGAGGGATCACAAATTCATCTAGTTTAAAAACAGAACAAAACAAAAATCAGAAATATTGGAGAAACTCCTTGCCTGGGAAGTTTCAGTTGAATATTTTCATTGTTTTACTTTGAGCACATTGAATCATGATGGGGAAGAGGTTGAACCAGTAAATACCATGAGTTTCATCCCATAATACTAGAATAGCAGGGTTTAATAGCTTTTACACTCTATCTTTACCAAATGCAAAGTATCTGTATGTCCTGAAAGTTCATCCCAATGCAGGATATAAAGGTAATCCCTACTAGAATACAACATTCCAACCAATGAATTCACTTCCTGAGATCACACTAATCCATGGGCTAAATTACACAGTGGTCACCATTAGCTTAAAAAAAAAAAAAATTACGTACATGGCAGAAAATGAATGAATACACCTCACTATCTGTTTTCATTAAGAAAACAATGCAGTTTTTTAAACTTAAAAACAAATTCTCTATAATCAGAGTGTGGCTGCTGCTGCCCCACAATCCTCTGGCTCACACCTGACACAACTTCTGTGAAGCAGCAGGAGGAGACTGACGTTCTCCAGAAGTTGTGAAAACCCAAGGAAGGGAGGCAAGACACAAAAAAGGGTAACATTAATTTGAAGGTGGCTGGCAGGATGGTTCAGTGGAGCACTTTAAGTTTTAAAAGCATCCACCATATAGTAGACTACCCAGACTACCCAGGACATACTGTGAACAGCAGGTACATTAAGGAGGGAACCCATATTCCAACACTCAGTAAGATAAAAGGGCTACAAAACTGAAAAGGACAGTTGGAGCTAATGTGTTCCAACAGAGGACAAGCGATGCCTGCTGAAAATGAAAGCTGCTACTGTAGAACTGTGTTTGTAAAAGTTACAATCCTCTCATAGTGGAAAGCCATGCCTTAGTTCAGCCACAACTTGACTAGCAAACTATTTTTCTCTATTGTTTGATTTCTTTCCATTCACTCCATGATCTTTAGTGCACCCCATTCACTCCATGATCTTTAGTGCACATAAAGGAATTATTTAGCACAAAAGCATCATGCATATTTTCTTCTAAACCAAATGGCCAGTGGTATATTTTGATCAACATCAAATGAAGATGGAGGTGGAAATTTTTAAATCTGGTGTTGTGAAAATGCCCATTTTCCTCATTAATGCTTGTGCCAATCAAGTTAATATTACTCTGTTCTAGGAAATGTTTATTCTCTCACTCCTTATTTAAAAAAAATTAATCTTGAATACTTCCTTTGATCAGATATCTTAGATGTCTATTTCTGTTATCACTATGGTTTTATAACTTCGTCATCAAGGCTTTCTCAGAGACAGGGTCTGGCTCTGTTGCCCAGCCTAGATAGTGGCACTATCACAGCTCACTGCAGCCTCAAACTCCTGGACTTACACAATCCTCCTATCTCAACCTCCCAGGTAGGTGGACCACAGGTACAAGTCACCGCATCTATCATTAAAGGTTTATATTTTCCTAAATTAAATGACCCTGTGTAACTTTCCTTTAAGTCAAATATCTCGTGGTTTGAAACTCTTCCTACTAACGATACTGGTAGACAACACAAAGCTAAGGGTGGAAGGGACCTCAGAGAAATAAGAGCTTAATTCCCCTAGTTTCTAAACACAGGCAGAGACAGTGAATGATGAGCCAAAAATCTACCAAGCCAGTTTGTGGCAGAGTTGGTACCAGGGCCTAGTGTTCCAACTCCTAGATTCTTTTTACTCCATGGCATATCATCAGCCTCCTTCGGAAGCTGGAGGATAAATGGATAGTTTCAGGCCAAGCATGGTGGCTCAAGCCTCTAGTCCCAACACTTTGGGAGACCAAAGCAAGAGGATTGTTTGAGGCCAGGATATCAAGACGACCCTGGGCAACTTAGTAAGACCCTGTCCCTTTAAAAAAAAAAAAAAAAAGTAGTTTCAAAAAAAAAAAGAGGGAGAATTTGCTTCTGCATATCATGAGTCTTCTAAAAAATACTGTTATGTTGAGACCTCTAACAGGTCAGATCTTTTCCCCATAAAGTCAAAAGATAAGTTTCCAAAACAGTGCTGAGAGCTAGAAATCAAAAGTGCATACCTGTTGTATTTGGTTGTAATATTTTGAAAACATTACTGACTGCACCTGAGAGGGAATGTGAGTAAAAATTCCTGAGAGATGCAGCACTGGCTTCCAAATGAATTTGTATGGACTCTGTGGAGGAAGCAGAAACCAGTGTTAGACTCTAAAGCAGTGCTATCCAATTGAACGTTCTGCAGTGATGAAAATGTTGCATAGAATAACCACTAGTCACATATGAGGACCTGAAATGTGGCCAGTGCAACTAAAGGACTGGATTTTTTATTTTTTTAAATCTAATCTACATTTACATTTTAGTAGCCCTCTGTGGCTGGCTAGTGGCTATCATATAGGACAATACAGATAAAAATATTTATAAAAATTCTCTACATATATTTAGACAGATGACCACATGTGTTACAAAATATTATAAACATCCATGGGCTTATTGACAAATTCTCATGAAGTAGAAAGGCTCATGTAAACTCAATTACTTAATCTCCACTAACAAATTCCATGTTCTGTACTTTACAATTCAAGCAATGTTGTTATTGTTGCTTTGTCCTCTCTTAAAACGAAAGAACTACAAAGAAAGTACAGGTGGCCCTCCATATCTGAGGGTTCCACATCTGTGGAATTCAACCAACTACAGATCAAAAATATTCAAAAATTTAAAAAAACAAAAAATAAAAATACAACAAAAATAATATAAATTTTAAAACAACATACTACAACAACTATTTACATAGCATTTACATTGTATTAGGTATTATAAGTAATCCAGAGATGATTTAATGCATACAGGAGGATGTGTGTAGGGTATATGAAAATACTATCCCATTTTATATAAGGGGCCTTAGCGTCCACGTATGTTGATGTCCCTGGGTGGGGGAGGGAGAGTCCTTGTATCAATCCCCCACAGATACCAAGGGACAACTCCAAGTGTGACAACATGGAGCACTGGAACTAAAATAAGGTTAGAATCTTATATACTTTTAGAGGAAATGCATTTATCAAAACTAATACCTTTCCCATATAGAATGGTTCTGTAGCAGTAGTACAGCACAAAAAGCAGATGTTCAAAACTAAAAAGTAAAATAATACAGTATGCTTTCCTTTTGAATTTGTTAGGAAGGTGACTATATCCTGAAATGCTAAGGATAACATGGAAACAAAAATCTTGTGACACATCTACAGGCAGACTTGCTCCTTAACAGTAATGCTAGACCACAAATTTCTTCCTAGGAGACCTCCCAACTGTAATTTTAACAGTGTAGTCACAGATTAACACAGCTGCTGAGGCACTTAAATAGCATAAGTGTATATAAATCACATCAGTGGACAAATTAAGCTGTTCTACTCACCAAGCCCCTGCGGTATATTCTTGGCTAAATGATAAAGCCATTTAACTCTGAGCATCCAATCCTGATTGGTTGCTCTTTCTATGAGCAATTTAACAGCCATGACCAAAACATCTGGTTCATCGATCCAGTAAGTATTCACTTCGACTGCATTGAATTTCAGGTTCTCAGGGCTGGGGGACTGCATAATTTTCTCTAAGTCTTGCAAGGTAAAAGGCTGACTCCTGAAATTCATTTGAATGAACAAACTCAGTACTAGAATAACCTTTTATTTCACATTCCAAATAACTGAGAAAACCTCTTTCACAAATATTGGATCAAAGGTAAGAGAGAAAAGGAGAGTCTCCCACAGAGGAAGAAAGTTAAAACATACCTAATAAATAATCAATAGGGAGCAATATCACAATGAACAATAAAACTATGACAGCTACATAATAAATGGCCACAGAATGCTCCAGTTAAATATATTGTGTCCTGACCATTTCCAGCAAAAATAAAAACCAGCCAAGAAACCAGAGACACAAGCTGAAGGCTCCACTGACCTTGTCCAGCTGCTGGTTTTCATGCTCATCCTGTTGAGACAATATGCTAAGATCTGTCCATCTCTTCGGACTGTAGACAGGTGTGAATCTTCAGTAGCAAAGAGAGCTGAGGGCACAGAATCTGGCCACAGTCCCATGCCAAGAATGGAGTCTCCCCAGGTTTCATGTGCTCGCAAAGAAGAAACATGTTTCTCCAGTAAAGCCTGTACAAGCTGGTAGGAGACAAAACCACAATACAGTGGTACCAACATAAAAGTGATATTCCCCAAAAACCAGCAAAGTAATAATAGTCCATGCAACCACCTCACAACAACTTTTAATACACTCTTCAATGAAAAACACAAGTCAAATTCTACTTTTCCTGATGACATGTAAGTTTAAAAAAAAAAAAAAAAGGAATATTTACATTCAAGCTATTTTCCAGAAAAGTACCTGGATACCAGATCTCTATTAGAGCAAACTGCAGTGGTCAACTCTCTTAGGTCACTGGGTTGCCACCTTTAAAAATAATTTCCTCGTACTCAAGAATGTAGGGTATTACAACTTAGAAACATTCTGCAATACTTCATAGTACCTTCCGGTTTGCTGGTGAATGCTGGGAACAGACATATACTTCCCAGCATGCTTCAGAAAAGGCTCTGTCTAAACTCAGCCCTCGCTGCAGGTACTGGACAATTAGTATGGCTGTCTGGATTAGAGTTGATACAGAAGATGTTGGAGAACCTATTAAAAAAAAATTGCCATCTATAAACAATAGAGTCTTTAAAATCTCCAATGAAAATGGATAAATTCTGCCCTCCCATCAAACCTCCTTCCTGTCAGCCCCACCCAAATACTTACTTTACAAAACATTCCAGGTAGACTCTAGAGTCCTCCGAGGGCACAAAGGACCTGTAGGAACCTTTGTATTCCTATCTCCCCTGTTTCTCTATGGCTGTCTGTAGTTTATTATGGGGGACTCATTTATAGATGTGATAAAGTCTGGTCACATATATCCTTAATCTAATGCTGACACACACTGAAGGTGGCAAGTTGAGTGTAACCTCATAAAAGACCATGGGATTTGAAATCCAACAGGCCTATTTGCAAATTCCAGCTGTTATTATTAACTGATAAATTACTCAAACTCTCTGAGTCTTATCTGAAAAATGAAAACATATGCCTTGCAGAACTAATGTAAAGATTAAATAAACAGCTGGGCATGGTGGCTCACGCTTGTAATCCCAGCACTTTGGGAGGCCTAGGTGGGCAGATCACGAGGTCAGGAGATTGAGACCACAGTGAAACCCCGTGGTAAAAATACAAAAAAAAATTAGCCGGGCGTGGTGGCGGGTGCCTGTAGTTCCAGCTACTCAGAGAGGCTGAGGCAGAAGAATGGCATGAACCTGGGAGGCGGAGCTTGCAGTGAGCCAAGATCACGCCACTGCAGTCCAGCCTGGGCGACAGAGTGAGACTCCGTCTCAAAAAAAAAAGAAAAAAAAAAAAAAAGATTAAATAAACAATCTGCATGGTACCTAACACAGAGTAGTTATCCAACAAGCAATACTTCATTTATTATCTTGTTCCTTTTTGTGTAATTGAAAGTTTAGAAAAAGTAACACCTGTCTGCTTTAAACAACTCAAAGTTTCCTCTTTATTCCAACTTCAAGAGGCTGTTGATGACCCTGGAGAAATGATGGGCAAACTTCATAAACCTCAGTGCGTAAAGTGGAATTACTCAAGGGTTAGCCTCTGCTTACTTGCATCAGAATGACATAAGAAGCGTCTTTCAGATACTGATTCCTGTGCCTTGCCCTGCCCTGCTGAACCCAATCTGTTGGGGTGTCTGGAAATCCACATTTTTAACAAGCTTTCCCGATAATTTCTATATACACTAAATGTACGAAATCTTTGATGAGCAGTCCAATGGAATGACATAAATTTCTTGAAGACTAAAAGTCTGCAAAGGCCCAAAAGTCAAGCACCTCACCTACAACAGTGCTCCGGGTCTCTGTGTGTAAAGCCAAGAGGATGTCACATACACTGTTCCCCACCAATCCAAGGCTGTGCAGCAGAACTTTCAAATCCAGGTTGTCTGGGGTGCTTGCATCCCCTTCCCCTGAAATGTAGATTTCAAGTCCACGATTCCTCATAGCTCGGGATATATCTCCATGAACAGGATCCATCGAGAGGAAAAGTCTAGAAAAATAGCAATTCAAAGAAAAAAATGATTTTAAATCCCAGTGCAACCAAAGGTGTAGCTCAGCATCAGTCAGTGAGGGCAAATCCTATGTGGCTCATTGTCACAGAATTCACACCAAGGATCTTTTACTTCTAGCATGCATCAATATAGCAAAAGATTTTCTCTAAACCTACTTTCCTAAGGAACTGTGTATGATATATCCAGTGTACCTTTAGTGCTGAGAACTTTAAAAATTTAACCTTCAGATATTCCCCAGAGTAGGCTGTACTAATTCATTATTCTAACTCACCTACAGACAGCAGAACAGGAAGCAAGTGTAGTCTCCTGAAACAACTGGATTCATATATTGAATGCCCATCAACATCTCCATCTAGTTCTCTTACACCTCTGATGTATGTCTGAAAGTAAACAGCTGATTCCCGGTAGACCCTCCCCACATTAAACCTGCTCCTTTACCAGTCTTCCCTTTCTCAATGAATGGCAACCCCATTTACCCAGTTACTCAAGCCAAAAACATAGGTGTCATCCTTGATTCTTCTTTTTCTCAACCCACATGTCCATCAGCAAACCAACCCATCTGACCACCCTCATCTAAGCCACTGTGATGTGTTGCCTAAATTACTGCAAAAGGATCGTGACTGGTATCTCTGCTTCCCACCTTCGTCACCAATGCAAGGCAAGGACCTTGCCCCTCTTGTTTATGCTGTGTTTCCAGAGCCCAGCAATGCCTGGCAAATAGTAAAGCCTCAGTAGGTATTTGTTAAGTGAATTAATAAATGGGTGAACTTCTCCATGATTCAGTTTATAAATAAAATATATAAGGAAGTCCTACTGAACGTCTACCTCTGCTACTGAGGCTGTCAGATTCTGAGGCAGAAATGTAAGAGATATAAATACCTGAAATTGGGATTTGGTGTTATCGTGGGAGTGGATCCATCTATCATTCCTCTCTCACTAATAGTGAGGACACCTCCGGGTTCAAGCAAAGCATTCAAACGATCCAACACTGATGGGCTGCAGAGACAGAATTCAGATGGTGGATAGGCTGACATGCTGCATTGACTCTTCTTTCCTTCCATGCACGGGGCTCCAAATGCTTTTGACTCACATTTCCTTTCGGCACAATCATTCACCCAGATACAACAGTGATCTCTTTCAAAAGTAGATTCCCCATTGATTTTCCTTCTCGCTTCCCTAGGCACATAGCCCAGGGCCTTATACACAGTAAATACACAAGATATTTTTGAATAAATGAAATTAAAGAAAATGATAAGTTCCTTGCACTATAACCTTTTCACTTTTTCCTTTCCTGCCCCCCATCCCTCAACATTATCAAATCCATTTAAGGCGGCTGGATTTCAATTTGTAACATTCAGATAAATGCTCCGTGAAGAAATAGTCATCATCTAACTTGTAGTAGCTTCTATGTTAACTGTATATGTACAATAGTTTCACACTTGTCCTTTACCTTACTGCAAGATCAAGAATGATACATGGTTGAATTGCTGCATCACTGATGGCCATTTAATAAATGCCTGCCCTGTGTCAGACCCTGCATTAGAAAAAACTGCACTGAAGAAACCCTAACAAAAGGAAGACTTCTGATATTAAATTAAAAGGCCTAACTCAAAGGACATTGCCAGGAAAAATAATCCAATTTTGTTAGCCTTTGCTTTGGCTGAAAATTATCATACAGAGCTGAAATCTTATAACTGTCTGATGACAAATTACCACTGTTCACCACAGGGAGAAGTCTACAGAATATGGCTGAGGATGCTTGCTTAATTAAGAAAAATAGTAGCTTCAAAATACCAGCACTTCTATCTGGGTTTCTACTTTGACAAGCATATCCCAAATTTCAAGTTGGACCACTGATTAGGCATAAGGTTCTTACTTGCAGAAGTTAACATTGTCCATCAGAAGCCAGTCTCCAGACTTCAGGGCCTGAACCAACATGCTGTCAACCCATTCAAATGTGCCATGGCTATGGCCACTGGCCAACTGCGTAAGCTTCACACCAAAGCTTCGGAACTCTTCAACAAGTTTGGCAAACTCTGAAATGTCACAGGGAAGAATCACCATCCACAGCACTTAACTTCAAACAGAGAATTAAGTTTATGAAAAGGAAGCTTGATACTTCTAGCCAAGGTTTTTAAGATTTCATAAAAGAATAAATAGAAGAATGTTTTGCTTCTGTTTAAACACAGATAGGAAAGTTAAGTTTAAGAAAATACGTTTTAATGGCTCTCTGTATGAATAGCTACTCAGGGTTGACTCTAGGGTGATAAGAGGTGGCACATGATTTTTCTGTATTAAGGTTTCTCAAACGGCAGAAGGAGGATGTTTCCCACCTATCAGTGCATTTATACTAAATGAAAGTGCTATAACTTCACACAGTGCAAACTGGGCTTCCTTTATAATGAGCATATCATATGATTATAGTAATATAGTAATAACTGGTAATTACTTGCCAAATGCTTTATAGTTTATATAGCCCTTCCCTCGAAATTTTTCAGTTGATCTTTTTGGTTGGAAACTGTTCTATGACCATTTTTCATATCACAAGGTAATACACATTGGATTTCTACTTCTAAAGATGAGGGAGTAACGAGGTTTAGACTTAACATACCATAGCCCAACCACTTGCTAACTGTAAAACTGTAGGCAAGTAATTTTGTCTCTTTGAATATTCACATCCTCATCTATTAGATGTAGATAATCCTTCCTATAATGCAGTGTTGTCACGGTGATTAAAAGTACATATATTCAGTATAGTGTTTATAATAGAAATTCATAACTCAATGGTGAGTTTTACAATACCCATTTAAAAATATATGACACATGACTGCATCGGATATCTTTTATAATTAAAGTGAATGAGTAAAGGATTTCAAGTTCAAATGGCAGGCTTAAAGTGAGAAATG